>NC_067231.1:8908377-9242544 GCF_019924925.1 Ctenopharyngodon idella
TTCCCTTGAAAGGGAACGTCTCAGGTTACGTATGTAACCATGGTTCCCTGAGAGGGAACGAGACGCTGCGTCCCGTTGCCATACTCCCTGCATGCCTGTATCGACTTACTTCGACTTTCAGAAGCTAACTCTGTTTGGTTCGGGTGTGCTTTATAGTTTCCTGGTCATGACGTCACCCACCTATGACGTTCCGTCACGCCATTGGACAGATTTCACATGTGCTTCACGACGCATTCACGCAGAGGCGTTCCCAAAGCGCTTGATGCAGTGTCTCGTTCCCTCTCAGGGAACCATGGTTACATACGTAACCTGAGACGTTGTTTGTGACCATTGACTTTTATTGTGTGGATAAAAAAGTAAAAAAAAATATATATATATATATACACTGTAAAAATAATACGCTATATCTACTCCATAAAATGTTGGCAACAGATTACAAGCAATATTATTAATTAAATTCAACAGATAGAATTTAGTTAGAATTAATCAAATTAATTCTTTAGATGTCAACCATTTAAAATGAGTTTATACAAAAATATCTGAATAACAGACAGACTTCAAAGATGAATTAAGAACTCTTTATTTTTTATTGTCAACATTGAAGACACCTGATGATAAAAAGCAGAATCACTTAAGGAAAGAGAAACACAAGAATTAACAGAGGTTTAGATGTTGATTTTATTGAAAATGTTTGGTTACCATTATGGTGATCAGTGTTTCTTTTAGTTGGGCAGTTTGTGGTTTTTGTAATGGTGTTTGCTAATTTTACACATTTTAGATGGTTGACTTTTAAGGAATTAAATTGATTAATTCTAACTAAATTCTATTTGTTGAATTAAATTAATAATATTGCTTGTAATCTGTTGCTACAATTTTATTGAGTAGATAGAGCATATATATATATATATATATATATATATATATATATATATATATATATGCTAAGAAAGTAATAAACAACATGAGAATGAGTAAATGATGATAGAATTTTCATTTTTGGGTGAAAGATCCCTTTAAGATAAGGGGTAAAGGTGTTTGTTACAGCTGGATGCAGGTACATGAACTTGATGCATGCAACATTTGGCAGTTACTGCTTTAAGAGAAAGAGAGGTGTAACATGCACTCGCATCAAGAAGAGGAAAGGTCCAAGCACTGGACCCTGAGGTGCCCCAGTGCACCAGTTAGCTGATGTGACTCCAAGATACCTTGAAAGATCTGCCTGTGGGGTAGGACTCAAACCAGGGGAGTGCGGTTCCCAGTGTCGAAAAGGTGGATAGGAGGATCTGGTGATTTACTGTGTCAAAGTTATTAGACATGTCCAAGAGAATGAGGATCGATGATCTGGAGGAAGCTCTCACAAGCTACAGGCTTCAGTGATGAATGACTGCTTTTATAGCCTGACTGATTATTGTTTAGTATGTTGTTCTGTTAGAGTAAATAAGAGACCTGGTTGAAAATAACTTGTGCAAGTGTTTATGCTATGAAGAAGAGGAAATGGACCTGTCTCTAATTTTATGTGAGTTTTTCATTTAGTGTTCATTGTTTTTATAGGGTTACTAAAACCTGTTTGAATGTGCAGAGGGAAACTGCCAGTGAGGATTGATGTGTTAATGATGTGTGTAGGAGTGTATGGATAAGTATGAAGGTGAAATTACTTGTAGGCTACAGAAGGGAATGTGGTCAAGTGGGCAGGGGTGGCTGGACTGAAGGTGTTTAGCAACCAATGTGAGGAGAGAGAGAGAGAGAGAGAGAGAGAGAGAGAGAGAGAGAGAAAAGAGAGAGAGAGAAAAAGAGAGAGCAGAAATTTGGATGTAAGTGGTGGGTCTTTGTGAGTCTGGTAAACTGGTGGAAAACAAGATGAATAACAAGAGTATAGTTTTAAGGGCATTGTCTATTGCTCTATTGATCATTCTCAATGTTTTTTTTTTTTCTTCTTTTTTTTTTTTTTTTTAATGACATAACTATATTTTAATCTCTTATACACATAGTGTCAATAACATGACACTTATCTTTGTATTCCAGTGATGCGATGTTGACGTGGTCTTGGAGCACAATGCTATGTCAGAAAGGGCATTGAGGTCAGAGGTCCCAGTGGCTATAATAGAGAATGTGGTTGTGTGGTGTGAAGTTTATCTAGTTAGCTGTCCAGTCTTATCGGTCTGCGCTGGCCTAAAGGTCTTTCTCTTCCTCTCTCTTTCCTTGACCTCATTATACATCCCCTCTCTTCCATTTTCCGCCATATTCTCCCAGAAAATTGTGGCTGCCAACAGATCATCTATCTCTGTCTGCTGCCTAAACTTCGTTTCCCTTTCTGTCCCTTTCGGAATCTCTCTCTGTCTCACTCTCTCTCTTATTCATGTCTCATGCACACACAAAAACATACTTTCTTACAAGCACTCTTAAATATTTAGGTTTTACTGTATTTCTCATTAGCTGATAAATTATTTTGCTACAGCAAATACATAAACCTGCATCATGAATATTGGCCACATCCAGAGAATGACCTTGGAAGCTGTACACATAAAAAAAAAAAAAAAAAAAAAAAGGTACTTTGACCATAAAATGTGTTTGATCATTAATCTATACAGTTGTAAAGCTTGCATGCTCTATAACAGACACAACATATACAAGTGTTTGAAAGCAGCTGCCTGTCAGTCAGATTGCACTGGGGCTCCAAATGAAGTTGGTACTCCATAGTGACGATACAAGAGAAAAAAAAAAAAGGTTATTGTATTTTTATTTTATTTCCCTGGTACTGAAGAATTTTGATATTCATATTTTCACCCAAATAGTTATCGAAGCTCCATTTGACATCCTATTATAACAATTTGGGTTAAAAAAAAAAAAAAAAAAAAACTGAATTGAAAAGTTAGCATGACTTTGATGTCTTGTGTCAGAGTATTTGGCATTTTGCTTTAAGTGTAGCACCTGAGAAAGTTGAGTAGATTCACAATCCATTTTCAGAAATGTGTTAAAATATGGAGAATTCACAAGTCTATATGTGATATTAAAACCATTTCCAAGAACAGCTTATTCTACAAAGAAATGCTGTTTTCATTTATTTATTTAAACACTGAGGTTACACCACTATGATAATATTGATTTAACAGATATATTACTTAGCAGTGAATGAAAGGATGTCCTCCATTTGCAGTATTGGTATTTAAGAGTAACAAGTTTGCTGTTGATAGATTCCTACAGTGGCAGATTATCATTATACCTCTTAATATGTTGTGTCTGCACAATGCTGAGAAGAACTGCACAAATAAATTTCCCTTTATTAATCATTTAGGACAAATTCACCACATGAAAGGAATATTCTCACGGTTCTCTTCACAATAGTAGTGAATTCTCAGTCAGGGCTCTACGCTTACATTTTTTTTTTTTTTTTTTTTTTTTTTTAAGAGAACTTGTGCTCATTTATTTAAAAAAATTAAAAAAAAATATTTTAAAAATTATTTAAAAAATGTAAGAGCAAAGTCAAAAATTTAGGAGCACCTTATGATCAATGACTTCTTTTTGTTGTTGTTGTTTCTAACCTAATTAAATGTGTCATCTTTTATTTCAAATTCTTAAATTTACATTTATAAAAATTTGAATTAAAACAAATTCAATTAGAATAAAGACACAATCAGGCTTAATAAGTTACCAATCAGTACCAGTATCAACAAAATCCATTTTTGCACACAGAAGTGGCATTTGTGTATATTTACAGTGGCATTAATGCATTTAAATTAATAATAACAATGTTATGAGATTAATGTTTTAAATATAAAGTTTTGAATATAGAAATATTTAATGATTAAAATAACTGAAATGACACTTTTAAATTGAAACTAAAACCACCAGTAGGTGGTGGTATGTCACTGTCTTTGTCACTGAGTCATTCATTCAATCGATTCATTCAAAATGGCTGATTCATTCAGGAACAAAGCAAGTGACTGGCTGTGTCTGAAATTGCATAGTATCTTAGTAGGTACTTATTTGAATAAGTTATTACTTTGTGATCACTAAAAAATAACTTTCTATATAGTATGAGTGTGTGTAGTATGAATATAATCGGAACATAACACATTGTCATTATCACGTGACCTACCAGTGACAGTTGCGTCGCTTCACTCCATTCATAAATCCTCTCCTGTGGCCTCATAGGATAGTAAAGCATCCATCATATGCACACATCAGAATCTCACTGGAAGTAGTAGATCATCCAGGTACATTTGCTTTTGCTTTTTTTTTGTTTTGTTTTTTTTTGTTTTTGAGTGTACTGTGGTACTTTTGTCACATACTGCTTTTCACCTACTATATAGTAGAGAAGTATGTGATTTCAGGTGCAGTCACTGTCTTTATGAATTGGTCATTGACCTGATTTGTTCAAAAAGGAGATTCATTTATTTATTCATTTATTTTTTCTGTTGATGAAACAGATGAAATAGAGCAAAATCAGACAATGTGGTGGCTAAAATGTAAGTCACTTAATGTTAACTTTTTGTTTATCAAACTGTTAAAATCAACATCACATTTGCACTCATGCTAATATTAGAGTAAAACAGCATTCTTGCTTGTGTGATATTGCTTAACTATATCATATAGATATTAAAAACAATAACTGTCACAGTAAGGTGGTTGTGGTAAGCACACGACGAAGGTGATGATGTACACACAGTCTTTAATTAGCAAACTCAGGAAGAAGATTCACAATCATGTACAACATCAACATAAACCGACAAGGTACTGAACAGAAAAGAGAGTATAAATACACATGATAAACGAGGACACTAAACAGGAACAGGTGGATTAATCAGACACCATAGCAACTAATGAGAACTAATACAGACAAGACAGAAAATGAACTAAACAGAACATAATCGCGACATAAGCTCCCCCTCCAGAAGGCGAAAAAGAGAAAAAAAAGGGCGGTGGCTTTGGTAGAAGGCGTGGAGTTGGTGACAGATAGGAGCCTGAGGTAGTTAGCCACAGGTACCATGGTGGCGCAGATGGTGGGAGGATCCAGGGCGGAGTCCCGGCTGAAGGGGGTGGACAGAACCCTGTGACCAATCGGCGGAGGCGTAACCATAGTGACAGGAGAAACCTGCGGAGCAGAGAGGTTGGCGGACCAAGGCAACATCGAAGGCCTAGAAGCCTGAGGCTTAGCTACTGGCTCGTGGCACTGAGGTGGTGTCGGAGACTCGGATGACCGGGATGACGCTGGAGTGAGTGAGGACGACAGGGAGGTTGGAGCAAAGAAGGAGCCTGATGACGCCGTAGGGGTGCAGGGTGTAGGCACCGCCGGAATCCTGGATGTCCATGGTGGAAGCTGGGCGTCGACCTCCGGAAGCTGACCTGGAGTGACAAGGGAGTGCAGCGGAGTCTCAGGGCAGATGGGCCGGGGAGGCAATGAGGAAGCTGTGACGAGGTGATGGCGAGGCCGAGGTGGAGACATGAGCCTCATGCTGAGCTGGTGGAGGGGAAGCCCGAGGAGCTGAACAACACCTATGGTGCCGACAGATCCAGGGGACTGGCCGTAACCAGCAATGGAGATGGGACCAGGAAGTCAGCGATATAGGCAGAAGAAGATCATCTCTGGATGGGACCGGCGAGGAAGATGAAGACTCAAGGGTGGGGACTCGAGGGTGGGAACTGAATCTGCGGACCACAGATCTTTCAGGTCTTTGTCCGCTCCTAGCTCAGAGATGGACTGACCCGCATGCATCGACTCTGAGGCTTTGATGTTATCTGGCTCTGGTTCCTGGACGAGCTTCGTGGGTATCTCAGGCTCGCATAAAGTTGTGTCTACACTTTGTTTGTTGTAATAAGAGGATTAGCAAGCGTGAAAAACTGGACAAAAACTCCCGCGTTTTGAGCAATTAAAGGATTCTGACTAACTTAAACACCTCTGACTGGCCATTGCATTCAAGAAATCAACAGATATGTCTTTGATTGGTTATGTTGCATAGCACGGCAAAACACATAGAAACCTTTGACGCTCTCTAGAGTGCAAACACAAATACGCACTGGATCCTTTACCAAATTTGTTTCACTAATATGCTATTATTAGTTTCACAATCTTTCAAAATCTTTAATGTTTCTTTGTAGTTAATTTTTGCACTCATTTATGTATGTATGTATTTATTTATTTATTTATTTATTTATTTTTCTACCTCTCTAGTAAAGTAGTTAATTAGAACTATGTTTTTAAAGCAGGAAAATATTATTATGGATCATTCAAGTGCTGCTCGATGAAGGACTGTATTATCATCCCCAAGAAAGATTATGAAAGAGCCCAACATCAACCCCTATGGCACTCCCAGAGGCACTGCACCCAGGAGGGAATGTCAAACAGACACGCAAGGAACCTGCTCTCACATCACATGCCGCCTCAAGGACACTTTACATGCGGACTGTGTTCGGTGTAAATCAGCTACCCTCTATTCCTGCCTGCCACTTCATCAGGATTTGTATATTTCCACCGATAAACATGTCACTCGTAATGGAAAGTGATGCCCTTTACTGGCTGAATTGAGCGTATTTCGTGTATGGCATGCGCTTTTTTGGGGGATGTATTTCTTTATTTATGTCTCATAGAGCCGAGCGTCAAGGGAGATGAGATGACAAGGGGACAGAAGGAGAAAGTGTGATGGTGACTTGCACCAAAAAAGGAGGAAGTCAAAAAAAAAAAAAAAAGGCTCACGTTTGCAAAAACAGTACAGAGGAGGAGGTTGTTAAGGTTTTATAGCACAATCTCACAAAACAGTACTGTATACAGTGTATGTTTGCACACGTATCCACATACATTGCGCATAAATTTACATTGTGCTCTATGTCTGCATAACAAATGGCTCAATTTAATTTTAAAAGTGTTGACAAATTTTGCTGTATTTCTACTCGTTTAATCTTCTAATACCTATTAGGTATTTGTTTTCACCAAAATTATTCAGTATTGTGGAATGTAATATACATACCTTGATAAGAAACATTGTTCTCAGACCACACAGTAGATTTGAACAGCATTTGCAATTTGAATTCTAGACACTTTTGTAAGAGCGTCCATAAAGCACAATATCCTCATTGGCACTTCTTTTTTTCTAATTTTGGAACACCAGTTATGTAGACATGGCATAAACCCATGGTGACAGAGAGGACAAAATAGCACATTTTGCAATGGTGCACATCACAAGTTGCGTTGACATCCACTTCATCCGTGTCACTGCTGAAACATTGATGTTCTGTACAATGCATGGCTGCTATATCAGCAAGATTTGGATGCTGGGAGAATTGGACAGGAAAAGCAAGTGAAAGCTATGAACGTCATACATGGGCAGGCGTTGTGAAGCAGGTTGGACTTATTGAAGATGGCATGTGTTCCTGCAGAGATGAAAATGTAATGAGTCCCTCATGTTCTTCATGTTCCTTATGTCCTGAGATCTGTTCACATAAATGTTTAGGTCCTTGTGGAACAGCCTGCTGCAGTGTATTAGCTGTTTTTTTTCTGTTTCTAAAATTTTCAAAATTAACTTCAAGCAAGGTTCAACAAGGTGTGGATGGCACTCATAGTGTAGATAGATATAGCAGTGTTCTTGTATGATTGCATGTGTATGTGACAAGTCTAAAGATGCAGTACTCCACTGGTTTTCTAATTCACATTAACATTTTTGTTTTACAATGACAAGAAAGGTAGTTAAATATACACATGAAGAAAAAAATAAAGAAATATGGTGTACAGTATATTCAACAACAGCTCAAATGTTTGCATACCCCTTGCAGAATTTACAAAATGTTATTTTTATGTATTTATTTATTTTTCAAAATAAGAGTCATTGTAAAATTTGCATGTTATTTCTTATTTAGTACTGTCCTAAATAAGGTATTTCACATAACAAATGTTTACATTTAGTCCACAAGACAAAATAATAATTTATGAATTTAAAAAAATGACCCTGTTCAAAAGTATACATATACTTGATTTGTAATACTGTGTTGTTACCTGGATCATGCACGACTGTTTTAATGTTTTGTGATAGTTGTTCATGAGTCTCTTGTTTGACCTGAGCATTTACACTCCCCACTGTTAATCAGAACAATCCTCCATGTCCTGCACATTCTTTGATTTTCCAGCATCTTCTGCATATTTGAACCCTTTAAAGCTGTGGCTGTATAATTTTGATATCCATATTTTCATACTGAGGACAATTGAGGGACTCACACACAACTATTACAAAAGGTGAAAACATTCACTGATGCTCAAGAAGGAAACATGATGCACTGAAAAAAAAAAAAAAAAAGAATCAAATGATCAGGGTAAATTGTAGGGTAACAGGGTAACTTTGTGTTAGAAACTGTAAGCCATTGAGATCTCAAACTTGGTGGGATGATCCCAGAATTTCATCAAAAAAAAAAAAAAAAAAAAAAAATTGTAGAGCAAATAATTTTGTTGGCTGTCATCCATTTTCATTGTCCTATCTACCGAACACAAAGTCCAAACTTGATGAAACTTAATACACATAGGGCCAGATTTACTAACAGCTTGCACCAGCACAAACCCTCTTTTGGCGTTAAAAATCTACTGACGGGATTTACTAAAGACACGCAGTGCAAAATTAGCCCTTAAAAGGCATGGACTGAGTTGTTTTTGCGACTGACTATATTGCATATGCATTTATAGGAGTTTCCCTTTCAGGCACAAAAATGAAGGAGAGTATTTAAATGAATCACGTTACGCGATTTACTAATGTTTGCGCTAGTCAATTTACTGGTAAGTGCGGCATCATTATGTAAATGATTTGACTGCGTCTGTGTTCTTTAATTTGCGCGTCAGCGGTAGATCATGCGCAAAACTTGCCACTTCCATCGGCGCATTTAATAAATCTGGCCCATAGACAGCCAAACATTCTGGGGATGCATGCCAAGTTGGGTGAAATATTGTCCACAGGGGGTGCTATAACTGTGGGGGAGAAAAGAAAAAAAAAATGTTATGTGTTTTTTTGGGGGCAAATGCTGTTGTATTTTTCTAATATCATTTGGATAAACAAACAATCATGCCCACCAACAGCCAATTAAATTTCAGCATACAGACACGTCTGAACATTACCAAATTTGGCAGATACATGTTGTTCAGATTTAGCAGTGTATTAAATGTAACTACAATTGACTACAATGTGATGCTATGGCAAGTTTTTGCTGACAACTCTGGAAACATAAAATAAAAGTAATATTTCAGGTAAATTTAAATGAAGCTTATTAATAAACATATAAACACTTATATAGTGCTGTAATTGAATACAAACACATATGTGCCTACAGTAGGTGCTAGCATAAAAACCTGGATGGAAATTGTACCACCCAATCCTACATGAGGTATTGATGCTTTCCGCTGATGGGTATATTGAATATTAAAACTGTAAAGAACTCAGACTTACTATATCTTACCATGTTCTAATACACCCTAGTACACATTAATTCATTATTAAATTGCAATGCCAGTGAATGTATATGGGTTATGCCTCAGGGATTGATTTTTAAATAGAGCAGCTTTCAACTCTTTGTCCTTTTTTAGATTAACATCACATTAAAACTGACTTGGGAACATTTTAGCATTCCTTCATTTACTTTTGCTACTTCTAAAATGTCCCTTTTATGTCAGTTTTAGTATCCCCGACCCAGATTTTCAATGAACTATGAAAATCCATCCTGACAATATTAGTTATATAATAAAAAAGTAAACATAAGTCATTTGAATATTTGTTGTGTGAAAATAAGTACTCAATAATTACAATTTTTATACTTTTTTTTTTTTCAAAAGTTAGTGTAATTTGAATAATATACATAAAAAATATAAAATACTAGCTCTGAAATTAGCCTGAGCAAGACTACAGAGTTTAAACATGTTTATATATGTATGTATATATATATATATATATATATATATATATATAATATACACAACAGTTCTTTCTGGTTCTCAAATCTGATTGGCTGAGAGCCGTGCAATATTCTAGTGATAACAGCACTCCTACCTTTTCACCGTTTGTATCACTCCACTTGAAGCGACTGTCATGGCGGCCGAGCAAATCCACCGTATTTTTTTTTTTTTTTTTACAAATACTACACTTTTTTTTTTTTTTTTTTTTTACAAATATGAGAATGTAGCTGTTTAGACCTGAAATATGTGACTCATATTTAATCATAGCACCTATTTTACAAGTTGTTTAGACATTTTTAGAGATGCAAGCTCCAGGCCGTCAGCGGCCTTTCAGTGCTTGTGTACCCGCCGAGAACAGCTTCATCTCGACCAGTGCTTCTGGGATTTGCCGCTGTCACTTAAAGTGGTTAAACATGAGATATAATTCATTTTGGGTACATAAAACAGGCAATCTTTGGTCTTATTAATCTATTACTTGTTCCTGAGCAAATCAATTTGGGCTATGTTAAATTTAATAATTTCATATTAAGGTGATATTTAACTTACATCCTGTAGATCACTGCTGTTGTACGTTTGACTGAATTATACAATTCTGTTTATTTCCTATTGTCAATTTTAATGGCTATTGTTGCTATATTTTTGTTCATTAAATATTATTTTATATAAATAATATGATGAATTTGGTATTGAGAAAGGGTCCATTAGTGCGTAATGTGGATTGAGTGAAAGTTAGATGGCGGCAAACTTTCCGAGAGAATGAGTCAGTCGCAAGAGACTTTTAAATTGAAAGGGACATTTGTAAACAAAGGACATTGTTTTAGCGCAGTTATGGAAAATTCCCTTAACTGTAAAAAGGACAAATACAAAGATCGCTTTCCTCAGCGGACATTCAAACTGATTTTTATTATGGATATAATATTATGGACATCGACCTGAAGAACAAACGTTATTGTCACACGTGGTTGAAATCAAAGTAGAGGATGCAGGATTAAGTGCAGCAGTACATTTATTAAATAAACTCCAAAACAGACTTAAGAAACAGGCAGGAACAGAACAAAAACAATGACATATATGAAACAGAGAACTGACAACAGAACTGAACACAGGGCTTAAATACACTGAACAAACAAAGGAACTAATTAACTAGACACACCTGAACATAACTAACTCAATCCATAACCACAGAGACCAACAGAGGGAGAATGGAGGAATACAGGACTAATTAACAAAACAAGAAAGCTTAGAACTCAAACAAAGAACAGAAACACATATTCAGAACAAACTCAAAACAAGAACAACAAAACAGAACAAAACACAACTCAAACGTTACAGTTATATATGACACAGGGAATGCTCGCTCAGGCGATTTCTCTCTCCCTCTCTCTCCCAATAATACTGTACAAAATAATGGAGGGATACAACATTCCTTCACAACTAGTTCTAAAGTGATGTTTTATAATTAGTAACGGAGCCTTGGTCAAACTGTCAACTTGATATTTGAATCCATGGTGGAAGGAAGTAGTTCTGCACAAAAGAGGGTTTTAAAGACATTCCCTTGTTATTTCTTATTTATTTACACACTCGTGTCGTTTAACTGTTGTATAAATGCAATATCACACCCGTAGCCATGTGATATCGCTGTATATCAACACACTGTGATTACCTAAAGCCGAATCACAGCCATGCTGATGTACAGCCATATCACACAGCTACGAGTGTGATATTTTTGGACATTATTAGTGCACATATTTTCTGAAAATCTACAGGACTTTTCATTCAGTGAGAGATTCATTTGACTAATTCAAACTGATAATGTGTCTTTATGACCAATTTATCAAGAGAACCATTTCATTCTTGACTTATTGTAAACTGGACAAACTGCAGTTCACGTGGTGTGGGGGGTGAGCCAACCAGACTCAACATACATGTACATGTACATACATCATAACAAGTGCCCAAATGTTGATTTATTGATTCACAAGCACAGTGGTGCAAATATGTACACTGATTGTCATGACAGAACAGCAGTTTATGAAGTCAGAACATCTGCCAGTCCAACTGCTTTCCCTTGATTTGAAGAAAGATATTTTTTAGATCTCCATCTTAGAATAGTTGAAACACTTCCCTTTAAAAATCTAAAATCTCCTGTGCTAACTTGCTGTAGCTCAGCAGATTTACACACTCTAAATGACAGTGCATAATCCTGTGAGACTATCAGCGTTTATTATAATTTTTTAAATGGACAGTACTGTAAGAGTACTGATTGTTATGTGACATACCTCTAGTACAAACATAACTCCTATGGCATCACTTTCTCTTTGTCTTCTGAACCCTCTTCATCTCATCTCATCCTTATCCATTCTGTTCTCTTTTCAGCTTGCTTTAAAGGTACACAGGTAGTAAAGTTGATTGTGATTTTGATCCCCTGTCACACCTCTCTTCTGCTTGACATTAATCTATCTGGCCCTCTGCTCTCCACACTCGCTTCCCACAGGAACACTGTGGCTGCACAAGGACATTTACAGCGCATCTCCATGATAAATCACCATTTATCTCTCCTCACTGACCTGCCCTGTATGCACTCAGTCTGCTCGGGCGTCTGGGGCCACCTTCACATAGAGCGAAAGACAGAGAGAGCGAGAGACAGAGAAGGAGAGAGAACCAGAGGAGGACAGGAAAGCTGCTTTGCATTGGAGCTGTCATGAAGATGAGTTGTTAGACTCTCTCTCATGAATACATCTTGTCATGGAAAGCTTACTGTGCTTAATGCTGATGCAGGAGCCCAGAGTTCATGTGCTTTATATAGTATACTCACCTGTCGTTCACTCTGCAGTGCACACTATGCAACCATTTTCTGAGAACCTCACAGGACAGATGCAGGACAGGTTTATTTTCTCTTTTGCGCTCTCTCTCTCTCTCTCTCTCTCTCTCTCTCTCTCTCTCTCTCTTGCTCTCTAGTGCAAAAGTATGTATAATTTTGTCATCATGACATTATATGCAGGAACAGACATATATACAGTATTGATTACAAATATGAACAAATTAATCACGCAGGTTTCTCTGATTAATAATGATTAATCATATAAGATTGAAATTTAGCATCAACATTTAGAATGAAATATGTGGAAATTAATGTGGAATTGATATTTTAAATATTTGTGTATATGGTGCTCTAAGAGTGTTTTCCAGCTTTTTTTTTTTTTTGTCATTAAGGCTCAAATACCCCTTTAGTCACTCTAAACCAGAAATGTGTTCCATCTAACATATATTATTCTCTCATTCTCTAAGAAAAAAAAAAAAAAAATAGGCAGCGGCTGTTGTGCAAATTGCACTAATTTACACTAAGTGCAAATAGCAATAGATGCTATTTACACTGAGTGCAAATACCCATAGATGCTATTTACACTAAATGTAAATAGCAATTAGATGCTATTTGCACTAAGTGAAAATAGCATATTTTCTTAGCGATATATGTTATTTACACTAAGTTCAAATAGCTGTAGATGCTACTTACACTAAGTGAAAATAGCAATATACTATATTTACACTAAGTGATAATAGCAGCATTTTCTTAACAATATGCTATTTACACCATGTAAAAGTATCAGTTCTTTGCAATAAGAGTAGATAGTAATTAAATGCTATCTATACTTTATATTGGCAGATACTATTTGTACCTCAGTATTTCTTGTACATTAACATGATGCAATAATATCATAGAGTGTAAATTATTATATTTATTAAAATTATTAAATGGATGCTACCTTATTGGGAGAATAAAAACCCTCTGTACACCTTCCCCTAACTCTACCCAATAAACAATTTTAATATTATTAAACACTCGTTCACAGTTTATTTCTACTTTTACAACAATATTTTCATTTTTATTGGAAATAAATGCGAGCTCGACAAAAAGCAGATTCGAACCAGCGTCGATCGCGTTAAAGGCCAGGTCTGTGAGGAATACTTGCTACTGGTGCACCACTGAAGACACTGAATTCCTTGCGTCTTTTTTAAAACTTGAGTGGCCCAACCAGACATTGGTGTGCAGAACTAGTGTAAATAGCATTTGCCAACAAGGGACGCTATTTGCACTTAGTGTAAATAGACACTCCGGAAAAAAAAAATGCACACATTACAGTTTTTTTTTTTTTTTTTTTTTTTTGTTATTTCCTTAATAGATTCTTTAATTTTCCTTTCTTTAAGTGCTCAAAAATATTTAATTGGCAAGGCTGCTCTTTTAGTTATATATTTTTAGTCAATATTTTTCTGCCCTATGGATACATTTGTACACTAAATCATAAGTGACTGGAAAGTTTGCGGGATTGACCCTTTGCCGGGAGTTTGATTGACAGGCGATCGAACCAATCAAAACGCCGAATCCACCGTTATGTCCGACAAAGCAGTCAGGGCAGTTAGTAGATTGATGTCGGTGGACTTGAACTTGAAAAGGTGTACTGACGTCTTTCTGTGGTTGAAACAACATTCCTTCTGATGTTCATTCATGTTTATTTGATGCTATAAATTAACTAGAAGAGATGATTGGTTCACGAACCATTTGAACTGAGGTGCTACAGCGATCTGTCATGACACATTAAAGAGCCACAAAACGGTATTTATTGTTTAAATTTCTTTAAATATTACAAAATTTGAAATTTGAGAAAGTAAACACTTATGTCTTGTCTGTTGACACGTTGTCATTGTCCTCTTTGCTTCGCGATGTATTTTTCACTGCGTGAGAACATGATGTGTGGTGTGAGAGCGGCATGGCTAGTCGGACATAGCAACAGTAACTAAAGGGGGTGGGTCTTTGCTAACGGTCAATTGCAATGGTCAAAACATTTATGTATTCAATAAAATAACCAGCTCATAAAATTATTCACACTGTCTGTTCATTGTTGCATGCAGACAGCAAGGACAGCTATTTTTTTGTCTTTGTATTATTTTCTGGTCTTTCTCTCTGATTCTATTTAATTCAGACTGCAAACTCAGGAAAAACAATTTTCTTTTTTTTTTCTTTCAGTGGTGCTATAGATTTAGTAGTAGTGTTGCTGAACAGCAGTATAGAAAACGCTGAGAGACCATGCAATTCTGTTCACATCAAGCAGCATCAACAGACTAACTTTTTTTGTCATTTTGCACCTTTTATTGAGAGGGAAAAGGTGAGAAGAAAGGAAATGGTTTTGTTAACATCATCGGCTAGGTTTCGCGTAGGTGGTACGTTATTTTCAAATGCGATCGAGCATTAACCTTTTAACGTGACTCACAGGACATTTCATTTCTGAACTGCCACGATACAATCAACAATCAGCGTAATAAAACATTGCCAGATTGCCAGTTTATATGTTTTGGATAAAACCGAACATGCTTTTAGCACCACTCACTGGATATTTAATTTTGAAAGTGTCAAAACATAATATAATTTTGCAGAAATTTACGTTGCCACAGGCACGTATTCCCAATAGGCCTGGGTTGTCTATATGATCATTCTAGATTAATTGTTATGATACTTCTTTGTATGCATATCGTAGAAATGACTTCGGACAGAAAACTAAGCCACAGTTATACAGACACTATAAACCTTATGGTTCTCATTAAGCATCTGTATTGAGATGTTTGGGACCTGACATGTGATAATGAGGTAGCAATAATCAGCCTGTGAGTCTGAGTTATGTGACCATGAAAACAAAGTATCTAATCAAAGAACTTTATTAAAGCTCAGGAGGTTTTGCCTTGTTATTAGTTACCTTTTCATAGCAACTATTGATGAGCATGCGATACAGATATTGGGATTGCATTTTACATAAAGGTTATTAGTGTATCTGTCAATGTAATGCATTTTTAAGTAAGTGGTTTATTCAATGGAAGTATATTAAAGTCAAAAGCATTTTGATTTTGGAAGCTTCCCCTACAGCAATATGACATTTGCACCCTCTACAACAGTGCAATGACCCTTATCTTCCAGTGTATTATACACATTATTTTCTCAGTTTGTGAAATATTCTCCAGTGTGCTAAAATGTAACGTTATATTCTAAAGGCCTGCTTATGAGATAGATCTCCTGGATAAACCTCCATTTGAAGCGACTGAAAATCAATGGCTGGTACTAAATACTTACCGTTCATGCGACCTTCACGCTGCATGGATTTTACATTACTACATTTGCAGTTCTCACCACATTTCACAGTGTGGACATGTGCAAATGCGTAAGTAACAAACACACCTTTGTTTCACACAAACACCTGCATTAGCTCTATCTGAGTTCACCTCGTCGGATATGTCTTGTCTTTTTTCGCATTTCTCACATTAGCAACATCTTCCCAACATTCATCTTATGGCTGCTTTCCCTCTGGCCCCTCCTCCTCAGTAAATCACTGCTTGGAGGTGGTTAAAATTCCTCCCTTTTCTTTTTGTTTAGACGTTGTTTGCTTTTTATAATGTTGCCATTGACTGGCCACTGCAGAAGTCTTCATTATAAGAGATGGCATGGAGGTGGAATACTAATGAGATGGAACCATCAGCATTCACACAGCGCCTGCGAAAGTCGCACACACACTGCAACCTTTCCTCTTCTCTCTGTGAAACAAGCCACGTTTAGCCTTATCCAGGTTGATTTGTCAAAATTTTATTATCCAGGGTGGTCTCTTTTTGAATTTGTATGCAAAAAGCAGTTCTACCACACATACATTATACATGTTTGTATAGATACTGAAACATACATCATTTGTACTTTTTCTAAAGGCCAACCAGAATGCAATTAGCAGAATCTTTGAGAGGATATGAACACAAGGTGACTGAATTCATTACTTACACACACAATCCCACAGCAGAACACCTTTGTCTGATGAATACTTATAAGGACAGTGTATTTAAATACACAGATAAGAAATCCAGATGAAACTTTTAATTTAATAACACTGGTAGTCTTTATATGGCACAATTTAATCATTACTGAAGCTCCGCAAGTATGAAATATACACTTACCGACCACTTCTTTTAGGTACACCTGTTCAACTGCTCGTTAAGGCAAATATCTAACCAGCTAATAACATGGCAGCATGCATGTAGACATGGTCAAGACGATCTGCTGAAGTTCAAACTGAGTATCAGAATGAGGAAGGTAATTCAAGGCTACGTTCAGACTGTCAGTCCAAATCCGATTATTTGTATTTCCGATAGGAATCTGATCTAAAATTATTGACATCCATATTGTGTATCGCAACTGTCCAGATCAGATTTGTGTGTCCATGCCACTCTTTCTTTTTCCACAATATCTGCATTGGTTTCTATGGCAATAATGTTGCTTTGGTAGGCATACGCCAAAAACAACGACAACCACTGCAGCATGCATGGGGTTTGCAATACAGATGTTGTCTTAGTTACAACATGACATTGTGTAGGCGCCGGGCGCTGGACTACTGCATCTTCTGAGGCAGCGGCAGAAACGTAGTAGGCTGGTATGACCGTCTTTATTCCATGCTGTTGTCTCTGCCAGTATCAAAACATATTGTCATTCTCATACTGTTAACATATTCCAGTCCCCGTTATATTGTTATTCTGCTCGTCCGGCACTTTGCAACTACACAACATTGTTTCTGCAGGGACTTTCAGCATGTTTCATACAGTATGACAGCGTCTGACGTTTACGTTTTACGTGGCATGAGAAAGTCACATAAACCATGCAAAATCCGATTAGAGCAGTCAGACTGAAATGGATTTCCAGCAATGCAATTTGAATAGGATTTCAAAACACATATGAATGTAGCTCAAAACGGATTTGTAAAAATCGCATTTCATGTGATTTTTGTCCGTTTACACTTGCTAAATCTGATTTCAATCGGATTTGGACTGACAGTATGAACATAGCCTAAGTGACTTTGAAAGTTGTATTGTTGTTGGTTCCAACAATCAAAATATCCAGTGAGTGGCAGTTATGTGGGTGAAAATGCCTTGTTGATGCCAGAGGTTATATAGTAGGAGAATGACCAGACTGGTTCGAGTTGATAGAGTGGCAACAATTACTCAAATAAGCACACGTTACAACTGAGGTATGCAGAGGAGCACCTCTGAATGCACAACACGTCAAATCTTGAAGCAGATGGGCTACAGCAGCAGAAGACCACACAGGGTGCCACTCCTGTCAGCTAAGAACAAGAAACTGAGGCTGCAATTCACACAGGCTTACGAAAAGGGACAATAGAAGATTTTAAAAATGTTGCCTGGACTCATGAGTCTCAATTTCTGCTGCAACAAAGCATAAATCCGTCCTGCCTTGTATCAACGGTTCAGGCCTCTGGTGGTTTAATAGTGTGAGGAATATTTTCTTGGCACACTTTGGGCCTCTTACTACCAATTGAGTAATGTTTAAACGCCACAGCCTACCTGAGTATTGTTGCTGACTGTGTCCATTCCTTTATGACCACAGTGTACCCATCTTCTGATGGGTACTTCCAGCAGGATAATGCACCATGTCACAAAGCTCAAATCATCTCAAACTGGTTACTTGAACATGACAGTGCTCAAATGGCCTCCACAGTCACCAGATCTCAATCCAATAAAGCACCTTTTGGATGTGGTGGAACAGGAGATTCACATCATGGATGTGCAGCCAACAAATCTGCAGCAACTGTTTGATACTATCATGTCAATATGGACCAAAATCTCTGAGGAATGTTTCCAGCACCTTGTTGAATCTATGCAATGAAGAATTAAGGCAGTTCAAACGGCAAAAAGGGGGTCCAACCCAGTACTAACAAGGTGTACCTAATAAAGTGTCCGGAGAGTGCAAGTTAATTGAGTGTGATGGTGGTAAATATTCAATTAATATAATTTGTAATATATAAAAAAGTCAAATAGAATCAAGCGTTAATTCCCACAAAATTAAATATTCAATATTCTATTAACCTCATAAAAGGGGTTTACATAATCTCAACACTTAAGAATTAAGTTAATGCATTTTTGACATCTAAGTGGATTAAACATAGTATTAGTGTAAAATTTTGTTGTGGCAAAATGTTCAAGAACTGTTGGCTAATTTTGAGTAAATTATGTATTTGTTTATTTTTTTATTAATGCATATGATACATTATTTGTAACCGGACTGAGCTGCAGTGTTTATTATTTAACAACCAATGCATTATATATGATGTGAGTTCTTATGATCATATTTGCTGTAAGATAGTGTTAGGAACTCTGCCCCAGTCTGTCTGTAGGTACCGATTGTTGCCTTAGGCATCAAAACATCAAACTTTGGAGGCTGTATCTGTTCTTCCATTCTATCTCAGTTGGCTCATGTCGACTGGCTGTGTCAATGTTCTGGAGTGTTCCAGGACTGCATTCTCTCAGCTGATCAATAAAAGAGGTGTAGGAAATCAGAGATGATGGAAATGAAGTGTGTTTTTCTGCATTTTACACCCTCTCAGCCCTGCCTTCATCGGTGAGTGATGAAGAACTGGGAGGTCATTGAATTCTCATGCCCCTCCAGACATGAAATACAGTGAGCTGGGCTGGGTTTGTGAAGAAGGACTGCATTTACTCAAGCTGCACCTTTACTAAAGCTCAAAATACCGAATCTAAAGCATGTCTTCGCTTCACTAGCTCTAGCACAAGGATTGTTCTTTTTTGTTGTTGTTTTTTTCATGGCAAAAGCAGGTGTTCCAACTAATTTCCTGTTTGTGGAACATTAAATTTGGTGTATTTTTTTAAGCAATAAAGTACGAGAAGCAGGAACAAATGACAGAAGATTGTAAGCTAACGTGATCATCAAACATTAAACAGCATGTAGTGAACAACAGACGTGATGGCACCAGAGCTTCACAACAGACATTCTTTTGTCCCACTTTGATTAATACAAAAGAGTCTGATAGGACCCTCAACGCCCTTAACTAAATGACTATTGTAATCAGAACTGCCAAAGGTGGAGGACAGGAAAGATGACATCAACGGCCCATTGATGATAGGCTAATCTCATCACGAGTTGCCTTTGTTCACCTCAGCCCTCCATGCCTGAGTTCAAGGTGTGAATGACCATGGACTCCTAGGGCTGCCAAACTGCTTCTGGCTAGAGCACAGCAAGAACAAAGAAATGCTCAGAAAGAAATACATTTTCTAAACATATTGGCTTGAAATCACCTAAAATGGACAGGAATACTGTTAGGAACATGTCCTATACATCCTTTTACTCATCCAGGAAACTGTGCACACACAGTGGAAACCGCACCTGGAATAAAAGCCAATACAACTGCACCCACTGAGACAGAAGTGTGATACCTCAACCAGTTCACATCAAGTTTGGACTCTACGAGTTCAGAACACTGCTAAAAGGACTTTGAGAAAGGTTTGAAAAAGAAATAAAGCATTTCCAAGGTCCTAAAGACATTTTTGGGACAATACAACAAGTTTCACAGGATGAAAGGTGGGCGTGTTAAGGGACGGACACCTGGAATGCTGTGACCCAGTCACATTACCACATCAGGAAAGGTGGGGATTTGTAATCCCCTCCCCAACAGGAAGGAATAAAAGCTTCTCCAATTGAATAAACCCTCGTTCTGAGTTTCTGACCTGACGAGGAAAGAACAACAGCACGACCAAGGTGAGACTCTTGCGAGTAAACCTTTCACCGCACGGATCTTCAAGCAGCCCAAGTGCTTCTGCAGAGGACTTTGACTCCCGACCTGCATAACTCAAGTACCTCCAACCCACAGAAGATCCTATGGACCGACCACCATCTGACCTACAGTTCTCTGGATTACACAAAGACCTCCAGCACTCAGTGCAGCTCTGCAGCTGTTGGAAAGCAATCCAGTCTCCCACTGCACACGGAAGGATACCAGTGGACAATGTTTCCCATTCCTGGACTGATCACCTGACCAAGTGAAACATAAATATAAGCTAACCAAACCTTTTCCCAAAGGCCTTGGCATTAGGTTGTTGCTAAATGAGATTGCTATTTGTGTAGAGACTGTTTATCTAGGGTCAGCGTACACAGATGGATACATTAGACACCTTACCTGTGTTCATAGTAAATGCTTATTTACTATTTTTAATATCAGCATTCAGAAAGACCACAATTGACTCCCTCATAGACTGCTAATTACCCATTCATTGCTTCGTCCAATCAGTTGCTCATCTACTTGGCATTCAGTTTTGTTAATATCCATTTGTGTTGTAGTTTGTAGTTTGTTTGATTATTGATTCAATTTTCTTAGTAGTTTAGTCATTTTTCCTTAGTAGTTTAGTCATTTTCCTTCGTAGTATTTAGTGAGTGTGATATTTTACTCTTGTATATCTTTTTGTTAATAAATTCATTTTATTGCAAACTGTCATTCTTGTGTTGATAATCAGAGGCTCTACAAGCTTGCCCGAATCTCACTAAATCCTTCAGATTGGTCAGATGATAAACTTCCTCCAATTTATAAAATTCTAATTAAGTCAACAATCTTTCATGATTGTTCTTTATTGTCAAGGTGAGATTCCTGACTGGTGCCCCGAAATATTGGAAGGAATCATCTGACTCAATATTAATATTAATACAAAATATTAATATTCAAGACCATAAATAACTACATTTGTGCAGCCCTCATGTGAGGCTAATCCAAAATCACTACAAACATATAAATTAAAAATGCCTATCAAATGAAATGTCGAACGTACAAAGAGGTATAGGACTGTGTAAGTTTTGGGGGTGTTGATGAATGTCTTGATCATCGTTCTGAATATGATCCGGATGTAGTCTTTGACAAAAATGCAATTTTTTCAGCTTTTTGTTCAAAATGTTGCTTTTTACAGTGGTCGAGAGAGCTCAATGCGCTGCAACTGAAGAAAACACATGCAAATAGAAAAATCACCAGCAAATTAAGAAAACGTCTTCATCAGTTTGACAACACATGTGCCGCAGATAATCACAGCACAACCAAATACATAAATGCGCTGCAAAAGTTCACAATGCAGCAATATACATAAATGCACTACAAATAGCACAGACCACAAAGAAAATGTTTCAAGGGGACCCCAACCAAGTGACGAACCTGGCTGGGACATGCTTACTGTTTAACGTCTACACGTCAGTGGTGTTGTCGATTACTAGAAAGGTGATTTTAACATCCTCACTGTATGTGCGTTGTGAGTATTTGCAGCAGGTTTCTGTATTTGGTTGCGTTGTGAACTTTTGCATCTCATATGTTGTCAAACTAATGAAGATGTTTTCTTAATTTGCTGGTGTTTATCATTATTATTATTATTATTTGCATGTGTTTTAATCAGTTGCAGCTCGTTGAGCTCTCTTGGCCACCGTAGCTTTTTCATGAAACCACATTTAAGTGTTGATAAAAAAGAATGCATGAAGAAACTGCATGTCTTTTTTGAAATATTGTATGCTTTTGATATATTCATACAATAAAATATTTTGGAGGCCATGAAAGTTTTATGAAAATGATAAATGATATCAGTGCAGTTCAGAAATTAAATATCCGGTGAGTGCCACTAACCGATGGTGTCGAGAAAAACAAACGTGAGATTAAAATGCATTTGCTGATGCAGTCATGCCACTTTAGCTTATTTCTACAAGTCTTTTGATTTCTTTTGTCATGACTTGTGTTTTACCGGTGATGCAGACCATACGCTCTGCATCACAAGTGCAGTTATGTACCAGGTGTCACAAAAAGTGTTTTGAGGTAATAATATAGTATTATGCAAAGAAATTTGCGAAAACAAGTTTTTATTAAACATATAATCTTCCCCGTAATCATAATTTGTTTGAAAATAAATAAATGTTGTTGGAGTTTTACTGCCACTAGTGTTCATTTGAGCTGGAAACTGCTTTGAATTTAATGTATTAGTACATTTTAGGATTTTTGTTTGTTTGTTTGTTTGTTTGTTTTGTTCAAAGCAAAAGACAAAGCACAAAAGGGTCACCAGTATAGATATACTGAGGATTACTTTGTTGAATCTTTAATGCTGGCCAAGATCTAAATGTCTGGGGCAAATAATACTTTTTTAAAAGCACTGCAGGTCATGTGCTCAGCATTAAAAGACGAGCAGCAAATTAGCATTTACATTTGCTTCTAAGATAATAAAACATTAGCATTTTAGTCAAGGCTAGCTTCAGAGTCTGATACTATCGTTCATATTCATATCCATATCCTCCCATGGGCCCTAATTGTCTGTACTCTGTTCATGTTTAATTTAAGATCTTGCTGTATTACTGAATTCGTCTGTGATTGTGAGAGTTCTGGTGCTGGTCATTGCTAAGCCCACGGTCTCTGTCAATACTCTGGCCTTGTCTTCATCCCTAGTGACGGTTCAACTCGTGTTCCAAGACTCCAGGCCCATTTCGAACCTATTTGCTCTGCCTATTCACAACTGTGTGTGCCCTATATGAGTTGTTGGTTCGGCATTGATAATTGCATCACTCTTTGTACTCTGTGGATATGTAAGGAATATTTGAAGGCGTGTTTGAAAACCTTAATATGCCTCACTCTGTCATGTGCCAGTAGAAACCAGCATTAGCCAGGACAGTATATAAGAATGAAATAGAGGTGCATAGATGGGTTGTCTCTCTCAGTGTGAATATGAAGAGTAGGAACATTCCTTTCTAAAGTATTAGAATTTTCCTGGCTATGAGGCTGAGGTGAGGAAAAAAAAAAAAAAAAAAAACTGAAATTAAACCTGAGATATTTGATCTTTAATAATGGCCAAAGGACTCCTCTGAAAATGCTTGTCATAAGATTTTTTGACTTTTTCTCTTTAAAACCATTGCATCTTATCTGTGCGTTTGCGTTCACTGGATATTGGTTAGTTTATTTTGCAATACTTTATTGTTTTACAAATATATGTGGCATGGAATTGACTTCATAGTTTCAAGGTAGTCACATACTAAACTATTCATATTAAATTAAAGTAATAGTGTTTATATGTACTATAACATATCCTGAACAGGATTGTTTTGCATGTAATTTTAAACATCCCTATATAATAATAATAATAATAATAATAATAATAATAATAGAAATAATCAACAAATTTATTATATGAAGAGTTTGGTTCCAAAATGCTATAAATCAATTTTGATTAATTTGAGTAAAAATGTGTTTTCTTTACCAAGAAAGTGGCAAGATGAAAACCACTATTTTCTGTTTTAAACTTTCACATAGCATCTTTAGGTTATAACATTAAAAATTCAGATCCAGATTTTGATTTTGATTTTTTTTTTTTTTTCCCCAAAATGAAATAAATCCATGACACATTTTCTTTTTTTTTTTTTTTTTTTTTTCAAAATGCAATTAATCCATCAATATAAGTTATTTTTCGTAATGAAACTGTTGAAAATACACAACAAAGTAAGTTGATCCACATATATGACAGCCTCTGAACTTGGTCATTACTAATCTTATATACAGGCACTGGACTAAAAATACATTCAGTCATTGTTCCCAAAATGAATTCAACGGGTCATCTTGTTAATGCTATAAATTAATTATGTCTTCGTTTGTCATTACCGATTAAAGAGTATCTGGCGCCACCGCACGGTTAAGATAAAAACAACACATTTGCCGAGTACATTGGAATTGACTGTAACTACCCAGGGGCGTCGCTATACTGGTGTGACAAGGTTAAATATAGCTGATAAATCTGACAGTGCAATCATGTTATGTTTTTTTTTTTTTTTTTTGTCTATCAGATGTTTAGAATCAAAACTAGCAATGCCAGATTCGAGAGTTAATCATTCTTGGTCAAACGGCTTTTAAAAACTGTTCATGATTCAGTTTTGGGGACCGTGACAGATGTTTGTTGCTGTCGTGGAACAAGCAATAGCCAGCATTTTTTCTCCTCCCTAGTGCCTCATCTTCTTAATCTCCTCACGTAAACGATTAGATTTCGATGGCTTACATTTCTTACCCACCGCAGAAACCACCAGAGGTTCATCAATGCCGTCAAAATTATTCTTTTTTTTTGTTTGTTTGTTGATCATAAAGTACAAAGTAGATAAGGAAAACTAGGATGCCGGGTGTATTCAAAGCGCCGCCATTACTGTTTACAATGCGTGGAATGGTGCGCTGTGATTGGTTGAGCGGATATATCTCATTTTGCAGAGAAGGGAGACTGGCGTTTGTTGCGGTTTGGAAAGATAGGGAGAAAACATGACAGAATAACACGGCGGATATCGCATTTTGCATAAAATTAAAAATTGACTTTTCAATACCGACCAGATACAATACTGATTTTGGCGGGAACTCTTTTTTTTTTTTTTTTTTAAATGCGGTTTATCGTTTTGGAACCAAACTTTTCATATGTTCTCATGTCTATTTTGTTTGATTTTTGTAATAATGTGTTTATGTAAAGCCATAATTTCTCTCTCTCTCTTTTTTTTTTTTTTTAATTCATGGATAAAAAGTTTTCAATTTGATTTTAATTATATTTTGACTACTTATCAACAAGGAAATGTCCCCGGTTTCTATTTCAGAAATTTGGTCACCTTACAATTGAGCAAATCAGTAATGGTGATGCTTAACTTAGCACCACTACTATCTAATGTAATAAAGTTTTGCAAAAGAAAAATAAAGTATTGAGCATATTTTTATTTATTTTATTTTATTTATTTATTATTTAAACCTGAAGGCGCTCTTATTCTGTTTGCCTTGACTTGATATGGGAGGGTCTGCAAGTATGCTGGTTTATTTAAAGCAGCTAATTACAGTACCTCAAAGTGTAACATTTTCTCTGCTGTTTTGAATTATTATTACTGTTAATAATTACCATATGACTTCAGGAAAACAGCAATGTTTTCTTCTCATTTTTCTCAGAGAAAGCTTTTATAGTGACAGATAAATGAGAAAATTAAATGATCTCGCTTAAGAGGAACTTATTCCATTCTATTTTATATGTGCATGCATTCTCACATCTGAAGTTGGTACAGATGCTTGTTCCTTCAAGGATACATCCTCCCATGCACACTTATTAGGTAACATAAGGAAACTGCACATTATGGCAGATGCTGTGTCTCGGCACGCAGCAGTTCTGTGACATGTCTGAAATGGCATCAGGAGCTTTCTCTTTTAGAGTCTGTGTATTTCCAACGTGATCTCATGAGAGTACGTTTGTATTTTTACGTAAAGTGTGGTCCTACCACACGTACATTTACTTACGTTTTCATACACACAAAAACGTACAATATTGACGTATTTATAGCACTAAAACGTAAAAATACTTACATATTAACAGCAATAAAATGTAAAATCATTTACGTATCCAAGTGTGAATGAATTCCCATGTATTAATATTAAAATTGTGGCATTAATGTTTTAAATCTGTTGTATTCAATTGTCATATCAATGCATGCTTATTGGTTCTCACCTGCTTCGTCACAGATTGCGACATGCCGTGTTTCAGTGGATTGACATTTGAAATGAGCGCGCCTTCACTGAGAGAAGCCGGATTCATATTTTCATGGATTAGTTAAATTCTGCTCTCTACCCTATAAAAAAAACTATTACCACCAGAGAGGACTGCGACTGCAACACATCATCATTTTATCATAATATCGTTTTAATGTTATATTTTTACTAAAATTGTCATTTTCCTGCACATTTCTGTCCATTACGTTTTATTCTTTTAACATTCTGTATAAAATGGGTATGTTTAGGTTCGGGGTGGGGTTTAGGGATCTTATATTTATCTACAAAACGATAAAAGGGAAATTATTCATATATCTTTATGACATGAAAGATTCGTATTATGTTTTAGTGCTATAGATACATCAATATTGTAAGCACCTTCAGCACCTTTCTAAACGTACAAAAAAGTACGTTTTGTGTCTTTGAAAGTTATGTATTTATACCTGCGTATTAGCAATGAGATTTTCTGTCTCTATGTCTGAGGCTATTTTCAGAATAGCAAACTACCATATATACCATATTCTCATGCTATTTCTGCAGTATATAGTATGTATACTTTACACACGACACAGAATGGTGTATGCCATAACCTTTATACTGGGACACAAGCCCCAGTGAAATACCGCTCTGTCCCAGTTAAATAGTACTGATAAATACTTGTCAATGGAGATTACCATACACTGAGCTGAGAATAACTTTCTCTGATAATATTTCAGCAATCAAGTCATGTTTGTTTTCTAAAAGCTGTTTAGAATCAGAAGTAGCAATGCCAGATTTCCAAATGAAACACTCTTTGACGGGTTAAAAAAATCTGAAATCTGACAAAACTTGCAAATGTCTTGTTTGTCAATGATGATGCTCTTTATTGCATGTAAACAATTCTGTACTGCAGCTGAAAACTAAATTTATCCATTTATATTCAAAACAGTATTAAAAAACAGTACACTTTTTGATGGAGGCTAGAAATTCTCTGCTCTATCCCAAAATGCAATATACTCAACTTGACCTTCCATTATAAATAAACTGGAAGTGATCAAAGTCATCAGTCAAAAATGACTTTAAAGATTTTTAGTTGTCCAGCCAAATTAATTATAGGTAGGACACTGGAAATATGCCAATGAGATGTTTTAGTAATGAAAATTATCTACATTTAAAAAAAAAAAAAAAAAAAAAACTTGACTTTTGACCACTATTTTGAAGTTACTGTACTCTACCTTTGTATTGTCTGCAAAAAGTGAGAAGTCACACCAAGACAAATGGCAGTAACTTCCACATTATCAATATTTGGTTGCTGATCACAAAATATAGTAACACAGATATAATAACACAATAGTAAACATTATAGTAACACCTAAAATCTAGTGATCATGGCATTTATTTTGGATGATTTACAATTGCTTTGCTATATGGAGCAGTTTGGTAGCCTATTCATTGGATAGCTGACTAGCCTATGTATGATATAGGCTGCTAGCTAGCTAAATGAAGTAGATTGCAAACTATCAAATTTTTTTTGTCTAATTCATCTTTTGTGTTACACTATTTATTAACTTGACCTTGATGTCTGCGTTTTATAGGCATCTCAACCATAATTTTCCTTCGAGAGCAATGGACCATCCTTAAACGCTATTAGTAAAAACAACCACTCAACTATTTGTTTTACCTACACTTTTATTCACAGGCTACACCGTAATTTAAACACAGCAGACTTTAATGGACAGTAAAACAAAGGCAGAATACTGTAACTCCAGCCTGGCACAGTAACTTCTAAACCATGGCTAAACAATAGCAGAGTACCCTAACTCAATTTGAGCATTTCAAAACAAAGACAAAGAGCGGTAACTGGTGTTATGGTGTTCTGCCTTGGTTTTTCCTGGGCTTTTGGAAGTTAAGACAACCCATTATTTTCTTGAAAAAACAACAGAATTGACTCAATATACTTATCTGCATGATTAAGGAGGTCTTGAATGTCCCAAAAATATCAATAACTCATTTTTGACCAAAAATTAAGTTACTGCCTTTTGCCTTTGTAGTAGAGATGCACTGATGTATTGGCCAATAATCGTTATCGCCTGATAAAAGCTATTATTATCACTATCGTTCATCAGCTGATTGTTTAAAAACAGCCAATTATATCCTGTCAATCAAAAGGGTGCGAAAAACGTGTTCAGACTGCAACTGATACTGTGTGTGAAGAAAATCTCTCCTGTGTTGAATTTAGTTAACGCAACAATAACGCATTAACAGTTAAAAAATAGCAATGTTATAGCAGGCTATTTGACCCTATGAATTACCCATAGTTCAAGCCAGGGTTGCCAGGTCTGAATTTTTTTGCTACATCATAAATTATTTGTAGCTCCTCCCATCCAACAAGCACAACGAGATCTGTGCTTTGTTATTTCTGATAAGAAACAAAGTCTGTTGTCAGTTGTCAGTTTTCAAAGTCCATTATATCACGAAATTCAAACAATAAATGGCTTTTTGACGCTCTTACAGTAAATGTGACGTGACAAATCACTGTAGCGCAAGCAGATTAATTGTATTAATCCACATTAATACAAGTTCTCGAAAAACATGCATGAACATCAAAAGGTATGTTGAAAGATACAGTGCAGCTTACCAGAATGTATCATGTCTCATGTAATCACTTAATCTGTGTTTGAACCGTGGAAAGACGTCAATAAAACAGCTTGTGAACAATGTCACATAACGTCACATTTACCTCAGGAATGTTTTCCAATGTTCACAGTTTTTTTGTTAGCTATAAAAAACACTAAAGAGGAGCTTATTTACTGTTAATTATATGTTTGAATAAATTTTTCATGAAGACAAGTGCTTATGAAAACTACCTTATGTGCAACTGAGTTGTATACAAACATTTCAGTTTACATCTGTTGTTAATTGTATACATCTGTTGCTAATTGGAACCTCTAATATTATAGTGTACCAAATGAGAGGGTTTCCTACAGTTTGCAGCATTATTTGAGAAAGATATATATATATATATATATATTTATATATATAATGTTTTTTTTTCCCCCTTAAGAAAAATCAAACTATCTGTATCAGCATCGGTCAATATCATTCTGAAATTTAGTATCGGTGCATTTCTACTTTGTAGGGCAGTATATGTCAGGTTGGTCCAGCCAATGTGCAAGTGCAGTGTACAGTAAAGACCAGGCAGTGTCAATTGACTATTTTATTTGGAAAGCAGGACTTATTTTTTCTAGGGCCACCATATTAAATGTTACAATTTCTCTGATTCATTGTAATACCAGTAGTCCATTTACAGTCTGTAAATCAGTCTTACCGTAAATCTTAAAAGTGCATTTTTGAACTTTTAATGATATGGCCTTACATGAGATAAAGACTCAGAAGCCAATAAGAGCTGTTCTATTCTACATGGAGCAGGTCATCTCTGTGGGCCACCAGGTCCAGGTCACCTACAGATCACCAGATCACCACCTACAACCCGCCCACTATTGAACACCTTAATCATGGCTGATAATGAATAGCACATTTCTACAGTGGCATTGGAAACTATTGCTTTTGCATTGTGCCATACTGACCTGTGTTTCTGAATACACCTTCAGAACGTTGCTTTTGCACTGGTTTAAATGCAATAGTTAATGTTTATGTTAATACACCCCCTTGGTTTTGTTGTTTAAAAGCTTTGCAATGTAAATACAAGGAAACTAAAAGCTGAACATTTATTTGATTTCAAATTCTATAGTAATAATCAGAGATTATTTAGATGTTTTGTTTATTGAAAGTGTGAATTCATTTTTTTAGTAAATGAGTTTGCTGTTATCTTATCATAAAATGAAACATAACACTAATCTGGAATGTAAAGCTGTTACTGACGATGCTCTCCTGTTTACAAAGAAGTCTTTACAATTCCTAGTCTATTTTCAAAATAATTTCCCCCAGCTTTTCACACTGAAACAAACGTATGAGGTGTTGTATGAAGTATTATTTGATTTCAGACCTCTTTAGTGTCTATGAAAGGTTAACACTAAAAGCCTCCCTTTTGCGTTTTGCTATTTTCTGATGTTTACTTCATGCCTTTGTTGAGTATTTATTACAGATTAGGGCAACCAGGACAAGAGCGATATCTCCCGCATGCACAGACACAGCGAGAGATGCGTTGTGTGGTATTAGGAAGCATGACAATGTAATCACTCCCCCACGCTGGTCCAGGCTGTAGCAGGAAGCAGATGCAAACGTGAGGAGAAAACTGAATTTTGAAAACAAGACAAGGACAGATGGGCCAGTAAATATTCAGAACTTAGATCTCAGGTCCTCAACCCTCTCTCCCATTGGCTTGTCTAGTGCGAGTCTTGATAAACGTGTTCTGTCCTAAGCGCGAGGAGGGGGAATGAAGCAGACCCCCCCGCTGCGCCGGCAGCTGAGCCTCAGATTTGAAGCTTCGTCACAGTGTTAAACTGCCGCTGTTCCGGCCTTCCTCTCCAAAGCCTTGCTCACTCAGCCAATCCATTGCCCGTGCTTCCAGCGAGACGCTCCGCCACTTCATTTCCCTGTGCTGCAAATCCATCCATCCCCATCCCCCTCCATCAGCTATCTTCACTCGTTTATTTCTTAACCAGTTTCTCCACTCTGTGCCACTCTGGTGCGCCAATATGTCTTAGCCAATCAACTCAAAGAATCCCAATTTCCTGCCACGTACATTTCAGTAATATAAATAGAAATGGAGTGAGTGCATGTCTAATACAAAAGTCTGCATCTGTCAAAATTCATGTGACGGGCCCCGCTGTCCCCAGAATGACACACACACACACACACACACACACACACACACACACACACACGCATACATCTGAGGAATGGCACAGCTATAAACAGAGACGTGACATGCAATGAGAACTGTCCATGAGTTTTTAATGCTGTTATGATTCACACTTCCAGGACTCTCTTAAAAGTCAGTGGAGAGAATACGGATGACAGGATGTTGGATGTGTCAGGAGAAAAAAAAAGTGTTTGTGCATTTGCAATTCAGTGTTTGGAAAGCTATAAAAACAGGGGATTCAATGACAAAAAAAAAAAAAAAATGTAGGGTGGGGGTTGACTTATGCATTGAGAATTAAATGGATGGTTAAGTGGCCCCTTTATTAGGGTCAAAGTTTTGCTGGCTTTGGTTAGCAATGTGCCAAGCTGCAAATCGCATACACACGTGTATGCAACTGCCATATGAGAAAAAATGGAGATGTTAATTAGCGCTGCATGATTTATCGCAATTTTATCGCATGTGATTTGGCAAAGGCTGCGATTATTTTATGCGCAGCTTGTCAGAGCTGTTCGGCTCTGTGATCAGTAGTAAATGCTTCTCCATCTGCAATCCAGAGGGCGCTCTCGCACAGAAACTGCAAATATGCCCTGCTGCCGAAGTAGAACACGCGTCATTCCAGGAAATCCCATACTATCGCTGTAGCTGAATAAACAGAAGATTGAAGCATTTTGATTAAACATGACTAATAAACACACGACTGCCTTACTCTGTGTAAGAAGCCACATTATCTCACAGAAGGACGCTCAACTGTCGTTATGAAATGAGTTTGAAGTAAAAACATGTTATTTAATGTTGTGTTTTGTTGGACAAGATGTTAGTAAATGCTTGTCATGTCTGGAAAGATGTTTGACGTGTGTTGCTTTTTCAAATGCACATTATAAGCGATTCAAACTCAGTTGGATTAGCATTTGGAGCCATAGTTCATTGACAAGCCGTGCATAAAAAATAATCGCACTAAGCCAAATCGTATAAGCATGATTTCAATGTTTGTTTTTTTTTTCTAATCGTCCGATTAATTGTGCAGCCCTAAGGTTATCCTGACACATATGAACTGGGATAGATAGACAGAAAGAAAGAAAGAAAGAAAGAAAGAAAGAAAGAAAGAACAAAACAGGAAATGTGTACGTCTGAATTACTGAGAAACTCAAAAAAGGCCAGATGGCAGTTTCAACAGTAACCATTAAATCTAGAGCAAAGTTTCTAAGGAGAAAGGAAAACAGCAGGTGGTTTTTCTCTCTCTCTCTCTCTCTCTCTCTCTCTCTCTCTCTCTCTCTCTCTCTCTCTCTCTCTCTCTCTCTCTCTCTCTCTCTCTCTCTCTCCATCTATCTCCATCTATCTCTCTGTTTCTCTCTGCTTTTCTTTGTGCCTTATGCAAGCTTCCCATACAGAATGATAGACATGTTAGTGCAGCTTCTACTCTGCAGTGTTCCAACAAATTAAGCACCTCAGGCTTGGCCCAACACCTCAAGAGCAGCTGTTTCTCCAGCTGTTTCAGAAGAATTGTCCATAAAGAAATAATTAAAAGGCTAAGACTGTACAATTATATATTCTTTCAGCTTCAAAAGAATAGGACTTTGTGAAGTGTTAACTCCCTTAATGGACATGTTTCCAAATTTTTCAAGCTGATTGGAGATTTACATAATAAGTCTGCACTTCAAATCTGCATGTAATAAATGTGTTTATTTTATTTATTTTTATTTCCAAATACAGCTGATTTAGTAACCTGTCTTGGTCTCAGAAGAAAAATGCAACATCTAATATTACCACAACACTTTTTTTATCCATAATTCATGCCTCAAGTGTTTGGCACTCTAGTGAAAGCGAAACAAAAGCGTAGCAAGCAAAGACCAAAGCAAAAGTGTTTGATGACTTAAATCACTAACAGGCTAATGCTAAAGCAACATCGCCAGACACATCTACAGCAGTATCAGCTTGCAAGTACAAAACTAATTTGGAGGCTTTAAAATAAGATTTCAGAAAGTAAAGAGTGTAATCACCACTCTTTCTTCTTTTTAACACAGCTGAAAAGACTGTTGATAATAAGGCGTAGTGCAAAATGATTCGGCATTGGTCAAAAGAGATATTGGTTATACAGCCATAGTCTCTTTCAGTCACCCAGTGAATGAATGTGTACCTAATGCAAAAGCAAAACTGAAAGCTTATGTGTGTGTTTCCCATTTTGATGCAAACTTACTTTGCACTTTTTCTATCACACAGCCCTGCTGCCTGCCAATTGTTCCTATGACCTAGTTTGTTCATTTTCTCAATAATTATCAAAACAACCTTGATGAGATGGCACATAAGTTACAGCAAGAGGTCATTCAGACTGCAGTGATGATGTCATCATGCTGCCTTACTTGCAACTGCAGTACTTAGATGAAAGCTTTTACCTGCACGCTAAAAATAGACATGCATCTCTCATAATGAAGCGCCCGCTGCTAGTTGCTTTGCAGTATGACAGTTAGTTTTGAAAAGTAGATGTGCTGTATTTTGTGTTGATCATGTATGCACTGAGTTGCAGGCAGTCACTTTATGCTTTAACTTCATGTCAAGTCAAATTTATTTGTATGGCGCTTTTCACAATACACATTGTTTCAAAGCATCTTTACAGTAACTTGCACTATGTCAATAACACCTAAGTGCTTTACCATAGAGCAATTAGTATGACTGGGCAATAGCTCTACAAACAATGATATACAAACAACGATATATATGTCTGAGCATTCAAAGAGAATTAAGATATTACGATAATGGTCAATTTTGTCGTAAAAGAGAGTAAACTACTCTCCAAAAGCATCAATGAAGATACAGTTGGTTGTCTTAAGTGAAAAGGTCTGATGTGAGTTTAACGTTTTCCAAATGTAATTAGTAGTCATTTAAGTGAAAAATGTTGATAAATATAGGGTATGGCTTTAATTTTAATTATGAGCATCTCTGATTTCAGGACAAACAAACAAACAAATAAAAAAAAAAATTAGCATGTCTACTTCATGAATAATAATAATAATAATAATAAAAAGATGCTAGTTGCATTAGTTATTTGTAATTTGTTAAACACCAAATATTAAATACCAAATATTTCTCAGCCTTATATATTAACATTCTTGTATTGTGGTTTTAATATAATTACAGTACACAAAGAATACACCTGCCACAAGCAAATCATCTCAGATTGATGTTTATAACCCAGTTCCCAGAGAAACGAAATGAGACACAACATCATGGTGTTGATGCCATGTGAATGCCTTCACTGTGAGCTGGTGTCTGAGTCACATGTAGTACATGTCAAGCCAATGGCCAAGGACTAAGTCAGGTGACGCAACATTGTGTGAGACTATGTCTATAAATGACACCTGCACGAGAGCATCACCAGATTCGCTTGTCTGAAGAAATCGTGCAGGCATACCTGAAGTATGGCACCGCGATGCGGCGTATCGTTCCATTTGTCCGGGAACCGGGTTATATACATAAACCAGAGATGTTCCTTTTTGAGTGAACATCAACGCTGCATCATGGTGTTGATGCTATGGGAATGTCAATACCCATGCTGCCATATTGAGAGGATGTCTGCATTACAGGTTATGAAAAGTTTACACAAGCATACAACTGTGAATAGAGGAAGGACTTAAAGGATTAGTCCACTTTCAAATAAAAATTTCCTGATAATTTACTCACCCCCATGTCACCCAAGATGTTCATGTCCTTCTTTCTTCAGTCGAAAAGAAATTAAGGTTTTTGATGAAAACATTCCAGCATTATCAAGGTCAAAGTTTGAACTAAATTGTCATATACAATATGCTAGTGCAAATATATAACACTTAGTTCAAACTTTGACCTGTGGATGGCAGTAATACACTTAGCAGCGTCTACACTGCCAGAATTCTAAAAGAGAAGAAGAAGAAGAGAGCTAGTTCAAGACGAGTGTCTATGGTTAAACTATATATAATTTTTAATTTTTTTTAGAAAACGACAGATTGTTTCGCTAGATAAGACCCTTATTCCTCGTCTGGTATCATTTAAAGCCCTTTGAAGCTGCACTGAATGTGTAATTTTGACCTTCAACCGTTTGGGGCCAATTGAAGTCCACTATAAGGAGAATAATCCTGGAATGTTTTCATCAAAAACCTTAACTTAATTTCTTTTCGACTGAAGAAAGAAGGACATGGACATATTGGATGACATGGGGGTGAGTAAATTATTGGGAAATTTTGAAAGTGGACTAATCCTTTAAACCAAGAGGACCTTAGACCCTGGGGTTGAGCCCACATCCACATAAAACCTGATGAATGTGTGGGGAGAGGACCAGCTTGCCGCAGTACAAACATCTTGCAAAGATGCTCATCTTGCTAGTGCCTTTGAGGCAGCCACACTTAAGGTAGAATCTGACACCTAGAGGCAAAGCAACAAAATGCGCCATTTTGCAAGGGAAATTGCATCCGAAACCCAGTGAGATATACAGTAGTCTGCTTGGAAGTGGCGGAACCTCGGTTGCACCCCTCAAAGAAGACAAAGAGTTGACCAGATTTATGCCACTGGCCTAAGCGGTGAACATAAATCCCAAGAGCCCAGACTGGACTTAACTTGTTAAGCATCTCCTACTCCTGAGTTTCAAACAGTGGAGGGGAGAAGGCTTGAAGAACAGCAGGATTAAATGGTGATGAAGGCACCTTCGGGACATACCGTAATCCAGCCAGCATTACCACCTTGACCAGTCCAGGAGTGAAATCCAGGCAGAAGGAGACAACTGACAGGGCCTGCAAGTCTCCTACCCTTTTATAAGAGATAATAGCTACAAGCAAAGCAACCTTGAGAGTCAGAAGCTTCTCTGAGGCTGACTCTAAGGGTTCAAAGGAAGCATCTAATACAAGTGAAAGATCCCATGAAGAAACCCATGGTCTGTAGATAGGCCTCAGCTGTCTAGCACCGCCAAGAAATGGGACGCTTGAAATCTATATACGACTGTGCTTACAGCGTCGCCGAATAGGCCAGACAGCGAGACAGGGCATCCAGCAGAAACGCTCTCTCTCTTTCTTTTATCCCCGATAGGTTGAGCCACAGTTGCCTCTCTGTAGCCACCAAAGCAGCCATAGAAAAACAGATGATGCGGGCCATTTGCTTGTCGGCCCAGAGACACAGGTCTGTGGCTCTGTGGAGTTCTTTAACCACATTGGGGCTTAAGCCTGGTGTCCAGTTCTTTAAGCAGGTCAGCCTGGTTCTTCAATGATGAAGCCGATGTGGGAGAGAGATAGCCCACTAGCATCTCTTCTACCCGAGGCATCGACTCATAGCCATGCTCATTGAACCCCACGATAGTTGCATAAACTGACGTTGTGGTACTGTGAACACGGGCGGAATACGGGGCTCTCCACGACCTTTAGATCTCACTGTGGAAGCCAGGAAAGAAGGAGAGGGTTCTTTTTGATGGCTGGGCCTGACCGCTGGTGGGGAAACACTCAGCTTATACGCAGAGTTTCCCTTCTTTTATTGGGCCACGCAATGTTTAGTTTTGCCATTGTGCAAGAAACGACCTTGAGCAGCTCCTCATAAGATTTTGATAAAGATGAGGACTTCCTGCCAAATCATAAAGCCCCTTAACGTCTAGCTCCTCAAAGCTAGAGAGCAGATTCCACGTCCGGAGCAGAAGAAATAGCAGAGCAAGCCTCCAGATCCAGAACGGAACCCTCTGAGTCTGTAGAGAGAGCGAAAGAAAGGGCTGGGCCCGTCAAACCACGGAGTGCAGAGACAAAGTTTCCATATGTTCCATACGTCAGTGTTCCCATATGCATGGCTGTGACGTAAAGAGTAGTCAGTGCTAGACAATGTTCATGAAGTGCTTTGTCTTTGGTTGTGTGAGAAAGTGAGAGACTGAAACAGAAAGAGCAATTTAACTCCCAAATGCCTCACAAGCATCACTTTCTTTGCCATCGCAAGGCGGGCTTCTCTCTCCTATTCAAAAAGGAGTAATTGCATCATTTTTCAAGCAGTGCCCCCGCCTGGGATATAAGCTGGCCACATTAATCATACTAATGGAGAAGTAAGTGATCTGAAATATAAGCTTTAATCATGTTTTCCTGCACCCTCATAATTCAAGCCATTCAGGTCTATACCCCTGTACACATAAAGCAGAAAGCTATAAGACAATTATTTGTGAGTAATAGTAAAGGGATGAATCTCACCATGCCAAAAATCCACATTATATTATTATATATAATTATTATATATAATTATATTATATTATATTATATTATATAATTATATATATATTATATTATATTATATTAATTATATAATTATATATAATATATTATATTATATTATATTATATTATATTATATTTAGTGCTGTCAAGCGATTAATCAGGATTAATCACATCCAAAATAAAAGTTTGTGTTTACATAATATATGTGTGTGTACTGTGCATATTTATTATGTATACATAAATACACACGCAAACATGTGTTTATTTAAGAAATATTTACATGTATATTTATATATTTATATTTAAATATAATTTACATTATATATAAATATAATATATTTTTGTTTATTATATATGCATGCATGTGTGTGTTTATGTATACATAATAAATATACACAGTACACAAACATATATTATGTAAGCACAAACTTTTATTTTGGTTGTGATTAATCACTATTAATCGATTGACAGAACTAATTTTATTGTATTATATTATTATTGTATTATATTATATTATATTATATTATATTATATTATATTATAAAATTAGCAATATTAGGATGGTTATGTTATCTTAACACCAAATAGAACATTATACTCAGGATAATAAAACACATTCTGCACCACTGCCCGCAATTTTTCTTTCTATTAAAATAATGAGAATTCTGAACGGAATGTGCTTAATTGGCATAATAATAATATTGAAAAGCAAAGCAAATATCAAGGGTCCTAAAAATAGACTTCTATCCAATGTATAATTTCTCATTTCTTTCCTTCAATTTTAGGGTGACGCCACCTGGAGCTGTTTTTGACAATTTTCTTGAGATTTCACCCAAAGATTTTTTTGTTTCTCTACTTTTGTATTCCAATGAACACTGTGAAATGACAAGCAATGCATGTTTGATTTAAGAGTGTAGCTGTCAAACAAGATGAAGATAACAGTGATAACTGGTGTGGATTTGATATCCAACAGCCTGCCTCCTGAGTTTCTGGACCAGAGAATGATGATGTGTTTATTTCGTCTAATATAGATACGGGCCAGTGCACAAAGCGGCGCTCTGCAGAGAGCCTTAACACTACTCACAAACCCGTTATGTTTTCCTTGTTGGCTCTGTCATGCAATAAGCAATTCCAGATTAGCTCACCCCTAGCCTCTTTCCCAGCGGCCCTGATCCAAACCTGCACTGAGCTGCTCTCTAATCAATCATTAAAGCCAGATCGCAGTATTATTTGATATTTCTCTGCATGTGTGCTTTCTGCAGTGTTTCTTCCCATTAGTTCAATTGTATCTTAAGCAGGGAGTCAAAAGTCAGACTGACCTGGCTTGCTGAGGAGAAAATGTGTGCTATTACTTGTCTAATATATAAAACTTAAAATAGATAAAATGAGTGAAAAAAAAAAAAAAAAATTGGAGGGACCCATATCTAGAGACTAGAATATTATATTATATTATAATAGAATCATAAATATGGAGAGGATGCCGCAATGGAAAATCTGAAAAACCTCTGTGTTTTTAGTCAACATTTCAAGCTAGATGACCACAAAGAAAGTGTTTTAGGCAAACACTTTGTTTGTGGTCATCCACAATTGATAAACCTACCCTTATAATAACTGTTCTGTTAATAACCCTATGTCGATCTGACAGTCCATGTGATAGGCCGAAGCAAGTTGATCACAGGCACACTAGAAGTATGGCAGGGCACCGCAGCGTCTCGTTCCCTTTTCAGGGAACCAAGGTTACAGTCATAACCGAGACGTTCCCTTTCAAGGGAACTCGCGCTGCGTCGAGAATTGACGCTGTGGGAACGTTAATACCCACGCTGCCGTACTGAACTGTGCCTGTCTTGTGTGAAATCTGGCGAGCACAACTAAGACAAAGCAACCACCAAATCTAGGTTGTAAAACCTGACGAATATGTACAGAAAGGACCAGCCTGCCGCATCACAGACCTGTTGTAAGGATACCCCTATTAAAAGGCTTACAAAGTCACCATACTCCTCCTGATCTGATGCACCACGGAGGAAACACCAACAGGTTTCTCCCCAAAGACACCACTCAAAGGTGCGTGGTAAGCAGCTAGGCCGCCATGTGAACCTTTATAGTGGAGGGGGATAACCCTGCGGAGAATCGATCCTGCAGAAAATCCAGAACTGTACCAACCGGGCAGTTAACTGGATTCAGCTGAGGATTTCCACCAGTTTACTTGTGGAGGGAGCTCTGGAGTGAGCGTGGTCTCAACAAACAAGTTGGGTCCCCTCTGAGGCCAAACCTACACTTCCATAACTCTGCTCTCCAGAACTCCCGGAAGTAGAACAATCAGGGAAACTGTGTACAGATGCAGCCTCAGCCACATCTGCACCTCCATAAGAGCTCCACCACCTTGGGGTGGAGTCTCCATTCCTCGGGCCTCAGCCCCTGCCTCGACAGGATGTATGCTCCCTAAATCTGGTGCCCAGGGATGTAGAGCCTGAGCCATCATCACCAGACAGTAAGTGCTAGGAGAGATAATGAGATAATGTTTCCATCGTGAGCGTTACGCAATGACAAGCACAGCACAGGACCCTGGGACAAGAAAGAAGGCTTCTTCCACATAACCAAAGTATGAAGCACCTGTGCTTAACCTTGATCATGTGGAACGGGTTGCCCCTTTGGGAAACCTTGTGTCTTGAGCCACTACTGCAAAGGTCTCATGTACAACAGGCCAAAAGTTATCCCGTTTGATGCAGCTGCAATCAGACCTAACGGTCTTGAAACTGTTTAACAGCGAGCCTAGCTGGCCTAGTTTATTCTTGCTCACGGCTACGAGAATCAAACCAATACGAACAGGATACAGACGTGCTTTCATCGTCATTGAATCCGACACCATACCATAAGTGGTCCTCTGTAATGGAGAAAGCACACTTTTCTTCGCGTTCAGCCTTTAACCCCCAATACTTTCATGTGGGCGAGGATGACATCTCGATGCGGAATTGCCATCTGCTCCACATTGAGCCAAAAATATAAGGTGACAAGACTAGGCTGAAAGAACCTGATACTGGTACACTTTGCCTAGAAAAACAAGCTGTGGAACTTCCTGAGTTGAGGAAGCATGGAATATGGAAGTATGCGTCCTAAAGATCTATCGTGACAAACCAGTCCTCGGATCTGTGTCACAATTTGCCTCAGCGCGCAGATCTAGAATTGGACGCAACCCCCCATCATTCTTAGGAATGTTAAAATACCAGCTGTAAACCCCGACTCTCTGTTGGGGGGAGGAACACGTTCTATGGCCCCCCTTTCCTAGCAAAGCGTTTATCTCCTGTTCCCACGTTTTCGCGAGAGTGCAGCTTTGTGTGCAATGCATTGTAATTGACAGCTTCAGTGATTATATTAACAGTGATCTTTGCTCTTTGCTGCATGTAATATATATTTTTAATGCTGCTAACTACAGGTGCTGGTCATATAATTAGAATATCATCAAAAGTTGATTTATTTCACTAATTCCATTCAAGAAGTGAAACTTATATAATATATTTATTCATTACACACAGACTGATATATTTCAAATGTTTATTTCTTTTAATTTTGATGATTGTAACTGACAACTAAGGAAAATCCCAAATTCAGTATCTCAGAAAATTAGAATATTACTTAAGACCAATATTAAGAAAGGATTTTTAAAATCTTGGCCAACTGAAAAGTATGAACATGAAAAGTATGAGCATGTACAGCACTCAATACTTAGTTAGGGCTCCTTTTGCCTGAATTACTGCAGCAATGCGGCGTGGTATGGATTCGATCAGTCTGTGGCACTGCTCAGGTGTTATAAGAGCCCAGGTTGCTCTGATAGTGGCCTTCAGCTCTTCTGCATTGTTGAGTCTGGCATATCGCATCTTCCTCTTCACAATACCCCATAGATTTTCTATGGGGTTAAGGTCAGGCGAGTTTGCTGGCCAATTAAGAACAGGGATACCATGGTCCTTAAACCAGGTACTGGTAGCTTTGGCACTGTGTGCAGGTGCCAAGTCCTGTTGGAAAATGAAATCTGCATCTCCATAAAGTTGGTCAGCAGCAGGAAGCATGAAGTGCTCTAAAACTTCCTGGTATACGGCTGCGTTGACCTTGGACCTCAGAAAACACAGTGGACCAACACCAGCAGATGACATGGCACCCCAAACCATCACTGACTGTGGAAACTTTACACTGGACCTCAAGCAACGTGGATTGTGTGCCTCTCCTCTCTTCCTCCAGACTCTGGGACCCTGATTTCCAAAGGAAATGCAAAATTTACTTTCATCAGAGAACATAACTTTGGACCACTCAGCAGCAGTCCAGTCCTTTTTGTCTTTAGCCCAGGCGAGACGCTTCTGACACTGTCTGTTGTTCAAGAGTGGCTTGACACAAGGAATGCGACAGCTGAAACCCATGTCTTGCATACGTCTGTGCGTAGTGGTTCTTGAAGCACTGACTCCAGCTGCAGTCCACTCTTTGTGAATCTCCCCCACATTTTTGAATGGGTTTTGTTTCACAATCCTCTCCAGGGTGCGGTTATCCCTATTGCTTGTACACTTTTTTCTACCACATCTTTTCCTTCCCTTCGCCTCTCTATTAATGTGCTTGGACACAGAGCTCTGTGAACAGCCAGCCTCTTTTGCAATGTATAGGTGTGCTATGTATGTGTGTGTGTGTATATATATATATATATATATATATATATATATATACACACATACATACATACACTGATCAGGCATAACATTATGACCACCTTCCTAATCTGGGGAATTTGGAGATCTGGGGATTTGGAGGCCAACTCAACACCTCAAACTCATTGCTGTGCTCCTGAAACCATTCCTGAACCATTTATGCTTTGTGGCAGGGCGCATTATCCTGCTGCAGGACCCAAGTTTTCCCAGCATAACATTGCCGAAAGCATCACACTGCCTCCTCTGGCTTGCCTTCTTTCCATAGTGCATTCTGGTGCCATTTGTTCCCCAGGTAAGCGACACATACACATCCGGCCACCCACGTGATGTAAAAGAAAACGTGATTCATCAGACCAGGCCACCTTCTTCCATTGCTCCGTGATCCAGTTCCATCACAATTTGGCCCTTGGCAAAGGGCCATTACAATTTGGCCCTTTTAAAACTCGCTCAAATCCTTATGCTTGCCCATTTTTCCAGCTTCTAACACATCAACTTTGATGACAAAATGTTCACTTGCTGCCTGATATATCCCACCCACTAACAGGTGCTGTGATGAAGAGATAATCAGTGTTATTCACTTCACCTGTCAGTGGTCATAATGTTATGCCTGATCAGTGTATATATAATCGTTCAAATGTTGACATATCTTACTAAGATGCGATTTTATATAGTTTATAGTCTTTATTATGTACATACATGGACCAAGGTGAACATATTTAGACAGGTTGTGAACCCTGTTTTGTTTTCAGACAGTTGAATATAACTTTCAAAAAAGTCCAGTACAAATGTTACTGATGCTTGTCAACTGCAGCTATCACAGTTTCTAGGTGACAAGAACAATCCATCATTGGCCATTTAACAAAGCTTGGTCCAAATATCACAGCCTTTGAAGGCGTGGCCTTTGCAGTCCGCATCCTTTGAAGGATGCAGCTTCTGAATTGGGACACAGCTATAGTAATGAAAGTGTACTTTTTTAAGTACACTTAAGTGGCCGTTTATTTCATTAATATTATATTATCTGCAAGCACAGTTAAAAAAATAAAATAAATAAATAAATAAAATCAGATGCGCCACAACGTGCAATAAGGTATCTTTTTCATGTTTTGGCTTTGGTTTGTACCAGTGGCTGGAAACCAGAACATACACACTATGTGCTCAATCCAAAAGGGTTTCAATTTAGTTCAAATATCATTTATTTTGATAACCATAATGAAAGCAACACAGGATTTTGAAAATAAAGGAGATATTTTAAATATTAAATATTTAAATTGTAAACTCTATGTGAAAAAACAAGTGTATTGCATGACAAAGATTGAATTTTGATAAATGTTACATTTTGTATTTTTGATTTATGTGTTCATCCATTTCGTTGTGTGAGACAGCGCTTGCAGCAAGATGTCAGCCACACTCTTCTGATTGGCTGTGATTTGTGATTGATTTTATTGCATCTTTTAGCCTTGTCAATGGGTTACAAATTACCGGATACCATGGATTTATGGGGTCCACAAGCCATCACAACAAGAGGCCTACTCTTGGCAGTGATCTCAAATGAGGGAGCCACTGTCTCTGGCCCCTCCTGAAACAAGATTTTTGGTGCATATCTATGGACACAGGATCGATGGCCTGTCCTTTTGGATAATTCATAGCGTCCTCATCGCTAATAATCCTCTCCAGTAGTTTAATGGAGGTCTCCTTTGAAAGGAACCATCGTGAGTCCTTCAGCTGTCAGATGCATGATGATGATGAATCTGTGTCCCACAGTCAGTTTCCAAGGGTTAGCATACATTCAAACAAACCAATTCATACGCAAATGTGTTCTCGACACACTTTGGTAGAGAATTTGTATCACTGTGAATTACACTGTTGCCATCCAAGACTGATGGCATATACCTGGATGAACACTCTTCTATCTGCATACTGTAATTGAGGTCAGTCCCCATCTCCCATCCACTTTCTCATTTGTTCTCTCAGGTTTTTTTTTTTTTTTTTTTGGCAATCGTTTTAACACATCAGTTGCAGCTATTCAGTAAGTGCCAGTTCATTGAGTGGTAACTCACTCTCCTGTTGTCTCTCTCTGTGCTATTTCTCTACTCTTTAGCATTTTCGGCATCCCCTTCCGAGAGATCCATTTTGCTGTTTATAAAATGCCAAGGCTGGTAACTTTCCAATCAAAACTTGAAAGGATTCCAGGGGGAGTCTGTCCTATCTTTGCCCTCTTTGAACACCATCCACAGTGGTGTATGTGTTAAGAGTTGGAAGGGAAAAATAATGGATTGCGACAAAGCAATAAATCTCTGATAGATGGAGTGGAAATAAGCTTGTTTTGGAAAGATAGGCCACAGGTATATCACAAAATATAATTCTAAATTCAGTTGTTTAAGTTTATTCCTGTATGGAATGACAGTCCTTAAGATAACTGCATGTTATTGCAGAGAGAGAGAAAAGTTAATTACTAGAAAGAGAAACTAAAAGTGATTACTCCAGGGAACTCTGCTCATTCAAAACCACTCCAGAAGTTGTGGCAAAGCATCAGACCAAATTTAGCATTTATAAAGACTTGTTCACACTCGTTCTGTAAAAGTACTGTTTGTGTATATACACTGGGTGTAGGGAAAAAGATATATGTATATGTAGTTTATATGTTAAAAGTCATATACTTAAATCTCATCTTATAAAGTTAATAGAGAGTAAATTGAGCTCATTCAGATTATATATATATATATAATGTGTGTGTGTGTGTATATATATATATATATATATATATATGTAAGTATATGACTTTTAACATATAAACTACATATATGTATATTTAGTTTATATGTTAAAAGTCATATACTTATAAAGTTAATAAAGAGTAAATTGAGCTAATTATTCACAAAATTATTTATTTGCCAAACGACGGTAATTTTCTTTTAATCTGCCAGTTACAGAGACTTCCGAGTAAGCTGATCTACAGCAGGTTTTGCGCCTTTACTCTTTTGTTATGGAATGTCATCATTGTCCCGCGTTCTCATTGATTTGCTGGCCTATGGGAGATTTGATGGGCAGGATAAGCTGTGAACGGATCGCTCGCCCAAGAGGAAAACTGAGCTGCTACTGCCAGATCTCGATCACCGAAAATCACATTATATTTGATACAAAACTAACTAGACTAAACCAAATGGGGGGAAAATATGATGACTAAAACAATTTTCATTGTATTTCATTTTGTCCATAGGGAAATTTATTTTTTACGAAAATGTATAAATTGTATAAGGCAGTCCTACTGTAACTATCAGAAGATGTTAATCAATAGACTGTGCGTTTGTTAAAGTCATCAGTTTGCATAATTTCAACTTATTTTTTTTAAGAATACTAATATTTTTATTTATTTTAGCTTATGTTTATTATAATTACATTTTACTTTTTATTTATAACAGGCTACTAATAGGCTACTAATTATATTATACTTATTTTTAATTATTAATTTTTAAAAGTACTTCTGGCATACATTTAAATATACTTCATGGTGTTTCTCATTCGTCGTGTCTGATTTAGATCCATGTCCTAAACTGATACGTTTAAAAGTGAAGTATGTTGTTTCTGTGACACTAGTGGCACCTAGCGGAAAAATACAGCATATTTTGCAAACGCACCTTTCGCATGTCGCGCCACCCTCGACTCAAACATGACAAAAGCTCTTACTGTTGCTTGTGAAGGCACGTCTCAACAAGTAATTGTAGGCTACTCTCAATAAAAGGTCCAACATATGGACTGGGAGTTTTTTTAGCCCAGAATAGAACCATACCGTCAACCAAAACTGTATGCTAATCGTCAATTATCTTTGGTCCTGACTGAATTAGAGGGACCTTTTTTTAGAGGGCCCCTACGGATGTATGAATGGACGGATGGACACCCTAAACAACAAAACCATTTCCTGACAATGGGCCTGCATTGTCAACTGTCATTGAAACAGACCATCCAGTTGTAGACTCTACAGTATGGTCTGTGAATGACATCTAGAGGTGGAGGGCTCTATCTGTAAGTGCAATTTGATATGTATGTTATCTTGATTTTTACATCAGGAATCATCGACATCGAAGTATATGATTTTCCCCTCCCATACACAAACAGCAGGCTAATCATAAACACATCATTCCACTGCTGTCATTCCAGACCCCTTAGATAGCCGCTTCTATCAAACACTACAGAAACCATGCAAATTCAATCGACTTGTTCGACTGAAAGGACCGAGGAATTTTAACAACATTTTCGTTATTGATTTCCTATTCTGAAAAGCATTGTATTCAACAGATCTGTGGAAGAAAAAAAGATACTAAGAACACTTTATTATTTAATTTTTCATTCCAATGTTTAATTCTATTGAAATATAAATCCTAGTGGTGATTACAAGGGTGATTGAATGTGTATGTATATTTCAAAAGTGCTCCACATGTTGCTGCAAAGACGGTTATATGAAATTCATAACCTCAGGCTTTACATCTAATATGTAATAGTAAAAGAACTCTACAAATCTTCATCCAGCTAAAAGAATAAATTACCTTCATAAATCTGAACACAAGGCTAAGTGGTCTGAGAACACTTATTTAACTCAAGAATACTTTGTTGATCTGGAGGGAGTTTGAATTAGCCATGCAAGGTGTAAAATCAGCATGTAAAGTATATGTAAGGATGTCTGCAAAGCTTACCATCCAAGATACTTTCTCTCTCTTGTGGCATACTGATGAGTGACAATGCCATGTTTAGTACTGCTGTGGAAGTTTATCTCAAAAAGCAATAGTGGTCACCAGTTTGTTTTTGCAATTATAACCTCCATTGATTTTCTCCATAGAAAACTTCATTTTTAATCAGATAAATCTTCAACCTAAATTCAATGAAGTGTGTTAACAAACACATTTGCTTTTGTCAACACTATCGGTTAGGTTTGTGCTATGGTTCAGGGTAGGTGGTACATTATTTTCAGAACACACTTTTAGCGGCACTCACTGGACATTTCACTTTGAAAGTATCTCAAAATGTGCAAAAAGCAACAAAATATAATTTTGCGGATATGTCACCATAGGCACATTCAGCAGTTTTATTTGCAAGCATTTTTAACTTTTGTTTCTGCACTGACTGCCTTTAACACCATAACAAATCACTTTAACTGGACCGAATGAGACAAATGATGCTGATTGAATGAGAGGAGGCGTGGTTTTGTAGGACTCGTTTTTGGAGAGAAGAAAGAGAGAGAAAGTGCAGCTGGTATTTATAAATAACAAACATTTTAGTATAGATAGAAAAATTGAGACTATTAAGAAACTTAAAGGGATAATTCACCCAAAAATGAAAATTCTGTCATCATTTACTCACCCTCAAGTTCCAAACCTGTATGAGTTTCTTTCTTTTGCTGAACACAAAATAAGATATTTTAAAGAATGTTGGTAAACCAGACAGTTGATGTAGCCATTGACTTCCTTAGTGGGGGGAAAAAAATGCTATAGAAGTTAATGGCTATCATCAACTGTCTGGTTACAAACATTCTTTAAAATATCTTATTTTGTGTTCAACAGAAGAAGAAAGAAAAGAAAAACTCATACAGGTTTGGAACAACTTGAGGGTGAGTAAATGATGACAAAATTGTCATTTTTGGGTGAACTTTCCCTTTGAAAGATTCAGGGCTTTTGAAAAAACTCCACATCTCCACCCCTGCTTGTATTTTGTCACAGAAGGGCACAAATACATAAAAGTATAAATGTATCAAAATAAAATATGGTATACGGCAAAAGTAAAATTGGTATTCAATGAACTATCACTATTGAATCTATCTGGACCTATTCTAAATACAAAAAAATGTTTTGGTAAAAACTGCTTAGAAACCTTTCTTTGTCCTGTAGGAAATAGGAAATTACAATAAGAGTTTTTTTTTTCTTTTTTCTCCTAAACGATAGCTATTGAATTCGCTAGCTGGCTACTGATTTTTGATTTCCTCACTGTTGACATGCATTGCACTGGCTGGTGAGTAGTATCATAGCTACTGCATATAGAGATTTGCCCTTGTGTTGTTGAGGTTTGGTTAAGAATTTGATAATAACATTCATAATAAAAATTAATAAATAGCCTGCAATAAGCAATATTTCACATTGAAATGTTTAAAATATATGGTGCAAACTAGCACAAAGACTGGAAAATGATACAGTCTTTGTGCTAGTGCTAGTGCTTGTGCTATAAAGTACAAAATAGTTTTCTTTCTGAGGGAACTCAACGCTGCGTCATGGTGTTGACGCTATGGGAATGCATCCCGGAGTGACTAGTGTCTGAAGCATGTGTAGAACATGCCAATCTTGACTGGCTGACGGCAATAGTATTACATCACATCAAGCACCCGTGAGCCTTCCCTTCCTTCTGGTGGAAGGTGTCCTCCAATGTGTCAAAGTCCTGGGGGAAGTCGTATTTGGCTCACGTATTCCCTTGGCAGCATTCCAGTTATACAAATGTGTAAGGGCTGTGCGAGTTTGGATATGAAGAGACGCTCATACCCAGAGGCCAGTGCTACATTGTATTTATATCTCGTAATTGTTGTTTTAACAATCAGACATTATCGAGTATTTCACTCACTTTACAAAGCCGAAACAAAATCACACCCATAGAGTGCACGCATACAATACATGATGTAGTCTAGTAGGTTAGACGAGTGCGCTGCGAATTTTGAGTGCAGATTTTCACTGCGTGATCTAGTCTATTAAAATGCATTTAGAATGCCACCCAAAATTCGAGATAAATGGAAAAAAATGCCCCTGTATGTCTTTTATATTTATATCATTTAATATTGTTAACCAATATCACACGAAGAGTGCCGTTTTTTTCTCCAAATATCAGAATGATTACAAATGTGATACTGATTTTATACAACAGTTTAATAAACAAGAAGTTAGTAATAAGAGACTTACATGTCAGACACCATATTGCCTGTTTTTGCTCTACCAACAAAAATGATTCCAAACAAAGCCACAGCACTATATTGTGTCTCTGGGCAACATAAAAAGTGTTTCCTTACTGAATGAATCAGCTTTTTGAATGAATCAGTTGAATGAATGATTCAATTACTCACTTATTAAGGCAAACAAATGCTTTGTTCCTGAATGAATCAGCCGTTTGAATGAATCGGTTGAATCTCAATGACTCGCTCATTAACAGTGACTTGCTGCCACCTACTGGTGGTTTTAGTTTCGCATTTAAAGTATCTTTTCTTTTTTTCTTTTTTTAAATTACTTCAAGTATCAATATTCAATGTTTTATGTTTAACGTTGTCTAACAATATTTAACATTTAAATTAGTTAGGCTAGTAGTTTTTGGTGTCATTAACCTTTTATTATGGTTACATTTATCAAAAACAATGAAAACATTAACTAGGCCTATTTTATAGGTCAATTTTATTGTATGATTTTTTTTTTTTTTTTTTTATATTATATTTTTATTTAATTTTTTGGTGGGGTCAGTGAAAATTTTGGCAGGGCAAGCAAAAATTTGAACCACTGGCCCAACTTGGCCTGTAGAAAAAATCCTTAGTGTTGAGCCCTGAGACAGCTACTGCCAATGGCCGCTCCATGACGGCTATGGTGGTCTTGGAGAGGCATCTCTGGCTCAAGTTCCTGGAGACAGGTTCAAAAAACCAGCGTGTCTGCCTGTGCCCCCATCTGATGACAGAGGCAGTGTGCTGGCAAGAGGAAGCACTGAGATCTGAGGGAGGTAATATCTCAGAAATAGTCTGAAAGAGCTGTTAATAAAGATTAATAGTTCAATCCCCCGTTTCCCTTCTCTGCCCTCACCCTCTGATGACAGTTTTGGGGCACAACAGGCGGCTATGGTGGTCTTGGAGAGGCAATATAGTGCTGTGGCTTTGTTTGGAACCATTTTTGCTCTCCTCCAGTTTCTGGAGTTTGAGGCATGCAAGTGCATTATATACCCGGTATATACTTTTACTTCGGTATGTATCTTCATTTTTTTCCCAGGGTTTGGAGCTGACGAATGGGAATTATTATTATTATTATTATTATTATTTTTATTATTATTAGCGTGGCCATAATGTGACGAGGCTCTGGTGAGGTGGGCATGTCGTGACATAAAATATTTGATTAATATTTCCTCATCCGCAATTCCCACAGTGAAAGCAGAGCCACTCAACATCAAATGAAAGTCAATGGATTGAGTCACTGTCCATTGAAGGGTATGATGTGGCATTAAATGAGATATATCTTCCATTAAATCAAAACAAATTTCCATAAGTGCTGTATCATTAAAATCCACTTGATATTGACATCTTTCAACAAAAGGCCTCCACAAAATCCTCAATGGCCCGGTTGCCTTGACAGAAGTGAGGAAGATAAACTACTGGGTTCATTGTTAGGTCTAGCTTTCTGTCACGATATGCATTGATGGTGAGTAGAGTTTAGAACCCAAGTGCAGTTTATTGAAACAGAATACAAAACAAAACAAAACACACTAAAGCATGACATAAACTTGAGTACTAGAACACAACTTGAACTGAACAGACTTGACAACTCACCAACAGCGGGTTACAAACAAACAAAGCTAGACAAGAGACAATGGTAAAATGAGGTCTTTATACACAAAGACTAATGACTAACAGGATACAAACTGACCAAAATACCAAACCAAAACCTACTCTATAAATTAATTTTTTTCCCAGATATTCTCATCATACATTGGTAAAGCAAATTAAATTAAAAGAATAAAACTAAATGTGATATGGGTTTTTCAAATAGGCAAAGTTTAATTAATATTTCCAAATGTCTGTCTAAGTTGTATGTCCTGTCTATTGTCACATTGTGACTCACAGAGGATCAGAGGGCTTGTTTTACATTGGATTAATATTCTAAAAGGTTTTTCTTTCTTTTTTAAATTAGACTAAAACATGAAAGTCCTCCTCCAGATTCTACTGTCAAATTCATTTTTAATATTTGCTTGACATTTGAACAGAAGGTCAGGCTCATTATGTCAGCATGTAATGAACAGAAATGGAAAGACATGGAGTTAGTAAGGCAGAAAATAGTGGTGGCCAAAAGATGATTTTTTCTCTAGTCTTAAAACAAGACGTTACATTATGACTAAGACATAATGCACATTGTTGTAGATTACAGTGTATTAAGATGATATACATGATACAAATGTTCTTAAAAATGAAATTGTTTGACACTGTGTACTAGACTTTGCGATATAGTATTATCAGGGGTCTCACAGTATTGGAAATGTGGAAATATTAGAGAATATTTTTAATTTATTTATTTTTTTCAAAGTGATTTTTTGAGGCCTGCAAATGCAATATAAATGAGTAAAATTTTAGTGATTATATGTTTTTCTAATTTCTCTAAAACAGGGAGATTCCATTGAGGGCAAGAACCGACTTGGATAGGGTGGCAAGGCGAAAGCAAGGACGCTGTTACATATTGTTTAGAATTATGTTTCATAGGCCTGGCCTATGAATTGTGAATGAGGGTTTATAGTAAGGGGCTGTTGAATGATTGATTCTGATTGGTGGACAAATGTTCTAAGGTGTGCAACTATTTTTCAAAAACCTGACAAATGTTTTAAATCATCTAAACAATATCTTGAGATGTGGTAATCGTAGTATAAGCAGAATTATTGGTAACACTTTATTTTTACAGTGTCCTTGTTACATCTATCACATGTACTTACTGCAGTAATAACAGTGTTACAATCGTTGCTGTGTAGGAATACACATGACGAGGAATAAAGATCAAAGAGTCAAACTTTACTAGGCAATCCAATAGAAGATACAGGATTACACACACAACATTAACACGTAAGATAACCGACAACACTAGTAAGTAATGTGACGGTTTATAAAGGGAGTCCAGAGGAGTGATAATGATGATGAGTGACTTCAGGTGTGGGTGATGATGACGTGCAGGTGCAGGACAGAAGGGATGCTGGGAAACGTAGTGCTGGAACTGGTGACTGTGACAGTACTTCCCCCCTCTGGCAAGGCGCGTCCTCGCGCCGAAGAGGAATATCCAAAGGGGAGGGCCAGAGGGGGTTCAGGAGGAGGGCGGTGAAGCTGGAGGATGAGCCGGATGGAGGCCCAGTCCCCAACCAGGATGATGGACATCAGCGGCGACGCTGAAGGGAGGAGCCATGGTGGTGAAGATCTCAGCGCCACCTTGGGGACGAGCGAAGGCGGCCACGGCGATGGAGGAGGAACCCACGGCGCAGATGGAGTGGTTCGATGCCGAAGACCCAGGCGACCGCGATGGAGCCACAGCGACGACCTTCCGAGTTGGATGCAGGGATCCTGAGGGCTGAGGTGTAGCTGGAGCGACCGAGGGCGGCGGCAGAGCCTGAGGGAGGGCAGAGCTAGCTGGAGCAGTAGGGGTGGAGGGCCGGAGAGCAACGGACGGCCCGCAAGTCCGTTGCGTAGCCGATGTGTTCACATCGATGAATTTGGCCCATTCATCCATTAGGGCGGTCGGTTATTCTGTTACAATCGTTGCTGTGTAGGAATACACATGACGAGGAATAAAGATCAAAGAGTCAAACTTTTCTAGGCAATCCAATAGAAGATACAGGAACAGAGGTTTACACACACAACATTAACACGTAAGATAACCGACAACACTAGTGAGTAACGTGACTGTTTATAAAGGGAGTCCAGAGGAGTGATAATGATGATGAGTGACTTCAGGTGCGGGTGATGATGACATGCAGGTGCAGGACAGAAGGGATGCTGGGAAACGTAGTGCTGGAACTGGTGACTGTGACAAACAGTACATTATGCATAATCGCATGCATCTAACCCCAAACCTATATTAAGTACTTGTTGTTAATTAATATTACTCAAATGTATATTTACACTGTAACATAGACACCTTAAATTAAATTGTAACCAAATAATTGACTCCAGGCTGTTGAATTAATAGAAAAGTAATGCACACCCGAGATGTAACCACCTCACATTACCACCTACTGTATAGTGTGCATTATATATCTTGGAATTGAACAGCCGTTGTCAATTATTCCTTACATAATTTGAATACATTCTTAATTATGATGTTTACAGTACATAACATTCTGACATTACATTCATAAATACATATTTTTAAATAGGCCAACATATTTTCTCACAAAAATTATTTTTTTGAGATCAAACAATAATTTGTACTGTATTGCTACAAATTCCCTGTTATTGCAAATTCACAAATTCCCTCAGTATAGAAATCTGTACCTTATTGAATCTGATAGTGTTGTAGGCAGAGCTCCGACACGCAGCACAGTTGTGCTTTGAGTGATTAAAGTTTGGATCATGGTCCTTTTCAATCCTGTCACCCTCTGTCTCATCCATTTCCTACATATTATTCATATATTATATATGCAGAAGGCATATATTAACATTTTAAAATGTTGCTAGGTATTGTTATTATGTTGCTAGCATTGCTTATAGGCCAGCGAGACAAGTCCGCTGCCTAGTTTTGGACATATTGACACATTTTGATGGAATTTGTTTGTATGTTTTAGGAAGTTGCTAATATGTTTGTCAAATTAATAGACACATCCAGTAGTTTCTTACATGCATGGGGATACATAGATTTCTCAATGAAAGCTATATATATATATATATATATATATACACACACACACATACACACATCGCTTTTAAATTCGCTCGCATTCAGCAGGGAGGGAGTGGGGGTGGGATATATACAGTATGTATTACTAAAACAATGTTTGTTTTTTGTTTTGTTTTGTTTTGTTTTGTTAGATTTTTGGTCATTTTTGCAAATAATGGCAAATAACAATACCTAGAAACATTTTAAAATGTTAATAGCATGGTAAAAATGACTAGGCACATGCTAAATCATGTTATCTAACATGCTAAGAATGGAAACATGTTAAAACTTATTTAACTTAATTAACAATGCTTGGAAATATGGTAGAGTATGCTATCTGCCACACAGGGTTATATACAAAGAAAAAGAGGCATCCAATTACATCAGTCTTTGTTTTATTTAGATAACTCAAAATGCTAGATACACACAACACAAAGAAACAAGGTAACATTGACAAGAATGGACAAAGAACAAAGCAAAAGAGGATACAAAACACAAAGTGAAAATGGAGAACCAAACATGACACTGGTGAACATAATCATAGACGAGGGAAACAAAATGTGTAACTATGGCAACCAAAATTGGACAACCTAAAACCATGACAACAAAATAAATGAAAACGAAACACAACCAAACATAAGCTAAATGTGACATTAGTTAAATGCTAACAATACCTGCAGCACGTTTAATCATGTTAGCAATTAGCTAACAATTCCATGATAACACCTAGCAACACACCAAAAACAACTTTTAACAACTTGCTAGCAACTGCAAACAACATGATAAAACAAAACATGCTAAATTATACCAGCAATGCATAAAAACATATAAGAAAATCTTACTGTGGCAATCAATTTATTATCATCTAACAAGTGCTGACCGGCAACCTCGAATTTCAGATTACTTTGTTTTTTTGTTTTTTTCAGCACAGTCACAGACCTGCATGTAAAAATGTAGATGCAGATCATTTACTCACCCTCATGTGGTTCCAAAACTGTATCTGTCCAAAAACACTTGAGACATACACACATACATACATACATACATACATGATGATGATAAACTTCTCTCTTTCTATCTATTCTATCTACTTGTTTTTCAAGACTAAATAGAATGTACTCACAACCTTACGCAAAATATGTATTATTTACCTTTTATAATATAAGCTTCCAAATACTTAATGCACTTGCTTAAATAATAATGCAAAATGTATTCTTTAATTTGAATAATGGTTTGTATTCACTTTGTTTAAAAGCTGGCTAATCTCGAACTGTGCATATTCCACATATTTCATATAGCTATTTATATTGTTATTTTGCACACATTGCACTTTAAATATACATGAATTTGCATATTTTACCTGATAACATGTTTTTATCTTAAGTTCATTAGGTTATTTAGATAACACTAAACCATGCTAAAGATAACGTACTTTGCTCATAAACACTCAACCTTGCCATCACTTTGTTTCATAGCTGAATTCATAGCTGAAGATAATATTTGACAAGGCTGCCTGTTCCATAGCAACTTTAATTGAAGGTAATGTATTCTGTGCTGTCATACATGCTAAATACTCAAAGAAAGAATGTGATAAAACAAGACAGCTGCCTGAGATTTAAAGTCAAATTGAAGCAACCAAACAGCCTGTATTGTGAGAAAGCTTTCTTTATGTAAAGAATGCTTTACATAAACAGGGTCAAAACTTGTATGTATATCCATAATCTTTAAGACAAAACGCAGCATAACACTTTAAAGTGTGCAATTAGAGTCTTTGCAAGTCAGTGCAAGTATTGTATATCCATAGTCTTCAAACACATTTTAGTATGAGTTTGTCCTAACCCTCAACCAAAAGTGAAAAGTCTGCCTAAATCATTTATTAATCTTCATTAAAATCTCAAGTTACATCTTTAAAATCAAAAGTTGTATCTGTTACATATCTGTTACATGAGCATAGACAAATATGCTATTGAAAATGGACATTGCATTCATGCTCACCTCAAAAATTTTGCAAGACCTTTTAGTCCAGAGCTACAGAAAGTCTCTTTCTGACGAATATTAATGATCAGAATGACACTGCCAGTTGCAAAAATATATGTATGTCAGAAGTGAGAAGATCCTTTTACTTGATTGTTCTTTTTCCGATTTTTGATTCATTGAGCAATATTTCAAGTAAAATGTTTTATTTGTCCTAAAAAAAAATAAAAAATAAAAAAAAAAACCTGTAACTATTACTGTACACTGACCAGGTTTACATTTCACTGCAAGTTGTATTCTGTGTATGTGACAAACAATCTTTATGAAACCTGTCACTTGGTTCATTTTTTAAAAAATAGCCTTTAAAGATTCTGAACTTCTGTGCATCTGCTGAATGCGAGGCGTGACCAGCCTAATGAGGAGCATTACTAGTCACATCTAGTAATGTTTATTGTGTCCATCCAGCAGATATGGGTGGGTTAGGGTTTTAACCTAATGCAGTTTCAAGCCATCTCTTTAATGTCAGGTAGCTCATTTACTCCTGCCACAAACCACTCACATTGATTTATTCTCTATTTTTTTCTTTATAGGCCGTGGAGACTAACCTGGCCTCCAAAGACAGTCACTGGGTGTTTGTGAATGAGGTAAGGGAAGGTTTATTTTTATCTTTTTCATGTTCAGGTGCTTTCTTCTATTAGTTCACTGTGATGAATGAGTTCGAACGAGAGATTCAATAAAATGATCCGATCATCCCATCACTACAGGTTATTAGGAAACAAAAACATTGATGATATCTGACAAAAAAGAACTAAATGAGAGCCATATATACAGAAAGAAAAACACAAGGGACTAAATAAGGTAACTAACAAGATAACAAGACACAGGTGAGACACATGAGGGAAAATCCATGGCAACAGAAGAGCATGAACAAAGAAAACACAGGAAACTGAACTGAGAACAGTGCAAAACTAAATCGTCTTGTCTTATTTTAAAACACGTCAGCTTGTGATTCTTATTAAGCGGGGGTCATTTTTTTAGGATTCTTTACCTAACCTAAGTCTCTGAGATCCTGACACCTTGCACTTCTGGAGACTCCAGGATGGTTGCTGTTCTGGAAAATGGTGGGACTGGAGACTAAAGGGTTCCTGATAGTTTCACACTTAATTCTTCACCTTAATTCTTAATTCTTTTGCAGTTAACGTATTTTCTTCTCCACCTGTTTTTGTCTGACCCTACTGACCCAATGAGCATTTCACTGTCCATTGGTCATGACTTAACTTTGCAATTTCTAGTATTGCAATAGTATTGCATCCTTCTCATGTGTATTTAATTTTTTTTTTTTACTTTTCAGTCTGTTAAATCTCTTTTTTTGGCTCATTTTCCCTGTAAAAGAAAATCTGCCTAATAATTATGCACACCTAAATATAAGGCTTTTTTTTTTTTTTTTTTTTTTTTTTTTTTCATTTCCAGCCTTCATGAACAATTATATATCACTTATAAATGATTAAATACAAACTTAATAGTAGTTATTAAAGGATTAGTTCTCCCAAAAATGAAAATTGTCATCATTTACTCCCCCTCAATTTAAATATAAATTGTATAAATTTATTTGTTCTGCTAAACACAAAAGAAGATATTTTGAAGAGAGTTTGTAAGCTGCTTTGGGGTACCATTGACTTCCATAGTAGTAAAATAAATAAATAAAATTTAAATTGAACTGTTCAGTTCACATTCTTCAAAATATCTCCTTTTGTGTTCAACAGAACAAAGAAATGTACACAGTTTTGGAACAACCTGAGGGTGAGTAAATGATGACAGAATTTTGATTTTTGGGTGAACTATCCCTTTAAGATTGATGTGGTTTGGAATTGGTAAAAGGTGCTTGAAAAAAAAAAAATATGATCAGAAAATCAACTTCTGCGCACGGTGTAGTTGATTGTATAGTCATTATATATTCATTAAAGCAGTATCATGAATAATGAATCCCTGAACATACAGGCAAACTAATAAAACAGTGTAGGATGAGACTAGTGTTTGCAAGTAGGAAGTGGAAATGGTAGTGGATCAAATCAGTATAGAAATGATTAAATGATGCAGTTTTATTCAACCCACTGAGAAAAGGCCAGTTTAAAAGGCTGTGTCTGTAATTATATAAACAGAAGCTTCAAATACAGCAGATAGTGCACCCTGGGGAGAACAATTCCCACATACTGCAGCCATCATAACCAGCACAAAAACATTTGCCAATCATCTTTGATGCATGTTAAAGGCAAATTACACAAGGGCAGATGGTGTTTAATCGATCACATGTGATTGAAATTTCATTGCATAACTCAATCTGTGAGTTGTGAAAGCCCCAGATTTTGTTTAAGTTAATTGTGAAGGATGATGCCTTCCTGCTAAACATGCTGTGAAGCACCACATGCTGCTGTTACATATTAAAGTCTCATCCTGCTGACTATACAATGCATAGGTGTGATTGCAATTGATTAAGAAAACACCATATTGTGTACTTTTTCCCAATTGCATATAATCTTACAAGCCATGAGTCTAAAACATTAGATGACACTAAACTAATATGCTTAAGAAGATTCTCTTCAAACTTTTGCTAGGTCAAAAACTTTTCAAAGATTTTTTTTCTTTTTTCTGTACATTAGAATATGTCCTGATAACTTTTTTTTTTTTTTTCTCTCTGAGAGAAAAAAACAGAATAGCTATCATTGTATTATATCATTGTGGTGCAGTTTTACCACAATTTACAGAAGACAAGTTTAGATGTAGTTATGGCTTCCCTGGTATTCTCCTGGTCAGCCAGTATGTCAGCCCAGCCTCCGCTGGTTCCCTTCAGCCCCTTGGCTTCCCATCTGACACCACTCTACAGTGTGGAATTGCCTCTGCTCTTCCGGTATCCAGCTCCACCTAGAAAAACGATTCCCTTGCGGCATCAGCCGCAAATCCCGTCACTCCACCTCGGCCCGTCGACCTGTCGGCTCGGCCTTGGCTCCTCCCTCCCTCAACTCCACCAGAGACTATACGGCTTCCTCGTCCCTCCAGCTACGCCTTGGTCAGACGTCTCTCTGCCTGTGCCACGGACATCCGAGCCGTACGCTGTGCTCCGTCTCTCCACCCCTTCAGCTCCATCTGGCTCCACTTCAGTCTTCTCACACCCTGGCTCCACCTCGGACGCTTGTCACTGAGGCTCAGCCTCGGCCTCCAGGACTGTTGGTGTTGGCCGGTCTCATCTGCTCTCTGTCTCCACCTTGGGCTCCACCTCCATCCATCGTCCCCCTGGTTTCAACAACCACAATGGCTCCACCATGGCTCCTCCCTTGTCTTTGTATGCATTATTACAGTAACCCAAATGTGATAAACATAGTTCATATACAAATAATCTTGTCAGGTATATTTAGAACAACAATCATTTGATTACATATTTAAAAAAAAAAAAAAAAAAAAACTTTTTAAGGATCACAGTCCAGCCCCCAAATACAAATTAATTGTAAATTTAATTAAATTATTAAATCATTAAATTAAATTATACTTTGCTAATATCCTTCAAACCACTAGGTTTTACCTATTTGTCAGCAAGAAGTTTTTGTAAGGAAGTGAAAATCATTTAAAATATAATAAAATTTAGCAGGATCACATATTATTTTATATACAATAATTAGAGCTCAGGATAAGTATAGGGTACAACATTGCTAAAGGTTTTCCCAGGGAAAAATCATTTTTGATTTTATTTTCCTCTAAACCACTAGATGGCTCAAAAACTTGCCGTAGTACTTTCCAAAACACCCGCTTTTCGAGATGCACATGAAAATTTGGCTGATCCTTGATGCAATCACGGGCAGCAGCGCAAAGTTGATTATTTGCTAATTTGATCTATTTCTTTAAAATGTTGTAGATTTAAGTAGCAAATGAGAATCGCTAAAATTATTGAATATATATTTAAGACAAAGGTCTTCTTAATTTTCAGTTTTGTTAAAGGTAATTAAAGCAACAGTTTTTCAATAATGGACAAATATGTAAAAGTATGGTATTTGGGGTAAAAAGCACACCTGCTGTTGGAGCTAAAGGCACAATAATTAACATGATAATAAATTACTAGCTGACTTTTCCATTTGTTGACATGACATGGTTAGATTCAAATGGTAAATATCATATATTAAGTTAGGTGTCCACCTTAAAGATAATCACCATATTTATAATGACACCATCATATTTAAAAAGTATTTGTATCAATACTGTGTGCCTGTCACAATTATCTTCAGTTAATTTCGGTTTTATGGACTTTCAGTTTGTTTTCTATTGCCATGTGTTCAGATTCCCACCACTCATCTATCACCTTGGTTACTGTCATTATTAATTCATTATTCTATTATCCTCGTTTGTGTTTGCTACTTAAGTACCCTCTCTTGCTCTCCTTGTCTGGTCTCTTTTATACTCAGTGTGTGTGTGTTTACCTGCTACCTGTTCGGATTGTTACCTCTTTGGATTATATGATAAGTAAACGTGTGTTGGAACGTTACTCTTCTGTGTCCTCATCTGCCTGCCTGCATACATCGTTACAGAAGACCGGACCACAAAAAATGCATTGGAACACTAAGTTCATCCAGGTGGTTCAGGAGAGCACTGATTTTTTTCTCTTTTCTGCTGGGTTTTTTTAACTTGCTGTCATCTGCCCATTTGACGATGAGACCCTGAAGACCCTGTTCTGGATCATGCTGAACTTTCACAACCTCAAAAATTTGTGAGGTGTCTGGAGAGCGTACGGCCCCGATTCAGAACACAGCCAGAGCCAGACCCAGAGCCAAAGTTACCAACTTCAACCACAGATAATGTGCAAGAGCCCCCCACAGAGATTGAGAGACCACCTGCCACAACGTGTGAGCCAGAGCCCTGAGGCCAAAAGGACAGAGTTCACCATCACCCAGGAAGTGGAGCACTCGAGTGAGTCTGACCAGGGGTGTGAGCCCCTCACATCAGTAGCCGAGGGAATGGGAACCGAGGAATGGCTGCTGGACGCCAGTGAGGAAGGATCGACTCCCACCCTAGCCCACCCGGTATCTAATGCTTCTTTGCTGTTTAAAGACAGCATTATGAGTGATATGAACTGTGATTTACTCTTTTCTTTGATTTGTGTGGACTGTGCCCTGCTCACCATTATGTACAGTCTTGTCACCTCCATCGTCACAGAGCTTAGCCATTCCTCCAGCCCCGCTGCAGCTAGAAGCTTGCCGCCCTGCACCATCTCTGGAGATACCCTGCCAGGACATTGAGCAACCATCAGCAGCACCTGTGCTAGAGGATCCTGTGGCTCTGCCTTTGGCCTTGGATCCCTTCGCTCCATCTCGGCCCTTCGACCTACTGGCTCCGTCCTGGCTCCTCCCACCTTCAGCTCCACCAGGGACCCTCTGCCTAGTTACTCCACTGGGTTCCCTCCTCCCACCGGCTCCCCCTTGGTCAGACGTTGCTCCACCAACGCCACAGATATACGAGCTGTCCGCTACATTCCGTCCCTCCTTCCCTACGGCTGCAGTGGGCTCCTTCCTCCCTTTACCATCACCTCTGTCTTCAGTCTCACCGGCATCACCCCAGTCCTCGGGTACTCTGACTCCACCTACAACGCTTGTCACTTGGGTCTCCAGCACCAGCGATGTCACTTAGCTCTTCCAGCAGCTCTCCATCTGCACCTTCGGATCCGGGGCACTCGTCTCTGTTGGTCGTCCCCCAGACATCGGCAGCCACACCTACCACATCTTGGCTCCTGCCGCCTTCGTCTCTGCTGTGGACTGTCGACTCTGTGGAGCTCTTTGTCTGGTCATCCTGCCATCACCATCCCTTTGTCTGGTCATCCTGCCATCACCATCCCTTTGCCCCATCCTGCAACCATCCCTTCGCCTCATCCACGTCCTCCTCTCAAGCCCCCTCCATCCCTCCCCATGCCATCATTTCATTACGGTATGAGGTTTCGCCTTGCCAGAGGGGGACGTGATGTCACAGTTATCTTCAGTTAGTTTCGGTTTCATGGACTTTCAGTCTGTTTTCTGTTGTCACGTATTCAGATTCCCACCACTCATCTATCACCTTGGTTACTGTCAATATTAGCTCAAATGTTTCAGCTGTGTTCTATTATCCTCGTTTGTGTTTGCTACTTAAGTTGTTCTCTCTCCTGTTCTCCTTGTCCGGTTTCTGTTATACTCAGTGTGTGTGTTTACCTGCTACCTGTTCGGATTGTTGCCTGTTTGGATTATATGATAAGTAAATGTGTGTTGGAACCTTACTCTTCTGTGTCTTCATCTGCCTGCCTGCTTGCATACACTGTTACAGTGCCTTTTGCCCCACGCTAGTGAGCCTTTTACCCAGCCTGGGCTCATTAGAAAAACATACCTGTGTCAACATTTTTGCAAAACGCAAAATACGTTGCGTCATGCACGTTTCGCAACAGTTTCAAAGTGAAATGTCCAGTTAGTGGTGCTAAAAGTGTGTTTAGTACAGATGAATGTGTATATGGCAACGTTTTTTACGTTGGAGTTTGTACGTATCACTGCAGTTCTGAATTGAAATGTCTGGTGAGTGGCTCTAAAAGCTTAATGCTCTATCACGTTTAATAACGTACACCTACACTAATCTGTAAACATACCCGAGTGTTAACAAAAGCAAATGTGACATAAAAACGAAATTGTACGTGTGTATGTATTTGTAATGTACGTATTTGTACATATTTTGCATTTTGCAAAAATGTTGACACAGGTACATTTTTCCAAGGAGCCTGTGTTGTTTTTACCCCATGTGTGGCGGATGACACTGTGAATTTGCATTACCCCAAATGACAAAAACATTACCCTGAATGACAAAACTTCTACTTAAGCTAATATTGCAGCCAAGGGGTCACCTATATCAAATAGAGAGCTTGACCAGTAAAGTTTATCACAATTATTCACAGCATCTACTACTTTTCTTCTTCTTCTTCTTCTTCTTCTTCCTTTTTTTTTTTTTTTTTTTTTTTTTTTTTTCAAGACATCTAATAAGAAAAGTGTTTTTTGGCATTTCACTGAATGACATGTGTTTTTATAACTTAGGTTACCACACCATGAAAACGTGAAATTATCAAATATTTAAAGCAATAAAGCTGCAGTACCACACTGTCTTTGGGATGCCTTTTAATGATGTCACAGACTGTCGAATGACTATGGCTGCATCCAGAATCACATACTCTCGAGTAGTTACTTGTTTGGAACAAGTATGTTCTATATAGTATGTGTAACGTGCTGCTTGCACAGAAGATAATTTTCGAACAAGTCTTTACTTAGTAATCCAATGGGAGATGATACAGGAACAAGTATACACACAACACAACACATGGAAGTTGATAAACAGGAGGGATGCTGGGAAACGTAGTGCCGGTGCTGGTGACTATGACAGTACTTCCCCTCTGGCGAGGCGCGTCCTCACGCTGTAATGGAACATCCAAAGGGGAGGGCCGGAGAGGGTTCTGGAGGTGGATGGAGTGGTGAGATGGAAGATAATGCTGGAGGTGGCTCAGGAGAAGGACGGTAGAGCTGGAGGATGAGCCAGGTGGTGGCTCAGTCCCCAGCCAGGATGGTGGACCACTGCGGCGGCGCTGGAGGGAGGAGCTATGGTGGTGACGGCTTCAGCGCCACCTTGGGGATGAGCGAGGGTGACGGCGATGACGGAGGAGGAATCCACGGCGCAGATGGAGGGCTGATGGGGTGGATCGACGCCAACGACCCAGACGACCGTGACGGAGCCGCAGCTACGACCCCCAGAGATGGATGCAGGGATCCGGAGGGCTGAGGTGTAGCTGGAGCGACCGAGGATGGAGGCGGAGCCTGAGGGAGGGTGGAGCTAGCCGGAACTGTAAGGGTGGAGGGCCAGAGAGCAACGGACGGCCCACAAGTCCATGGCGCAGGTGATGTGACGTCCGACCGGGTGAAGCCAACGGTTCGAGGAAGCTCCAAGAAGGCGAAAGCTCGAAGGTCCCAGCAGATGACGAGGGAGGGAGGAGCGCAGGTGGAGGAGTCAGGGCGAGGGGTCAAGGTGGAGTGACACGGACAGAGGCTGGAGGCGGAGCCACGGGATCCTCACACCGAGATGGAGGTGGCTCACAGTAGGCCCGCGATGTAACCACGTCACTGAGAGGAGACAACAGTGGTACAGCGGAACTGATGGGGGACAGCTCGGGCAGGACAGCAGACATGGCTGGGGTCTGGGGACAAGACTGGGACGACAAGCTGACCAAAACATTTAGGAGAGGAGGTGGGAGAGGGAGGCTGGGTGGGACCAGTGAGTCCAGTATAGAATGGTTAGGCAGATGAAGGGTTAAGTCGATGTTGGTGTTCTGAGGCTCACTCTCAGTGACAGGCGGGTGGGCGGGGCTTCTGACCAGCCCATAGACTCCAACACCTACTCCCACGGCGCAGGATAGGACTGCCGACTCGGAACTCTCCTCAGATGGATACCCCTCAGGCTCCGAAGTGATGTCATGCTCGGTCGCTCCTCCTCGCGCGGGCTCTGACATCGCGTACACTCCATCTGTGGTGGGTCTCTGACTGGGCACTGGGCTTGGCAGGGCTCTGGATCGGGGCCATTTGCTCTCCAGACACTTCAACAAGGTATCCCTCCAGTTCAAGCCGGTGGTGTCTGGGTTCCTGTCGCCCCGATCCAGAACAAGGTCTTCAGGGTTTCATCCTCCAGCAGGCTGGTGACGGCTAAGGGCGAAAAAACGCAGACGAAAACGACAGCCACTTTCTCTCCTGAGCCACTTTGATGAATTTTTCCCATTCATCCATGTGGGAGGTCTGGTCCTCTGTAACGTGCTGCTTGTGTAGGAACACACAACGAAGAAGATAATTTTAGAAAAAGTCTTTACTTAGTAATGCAACGGGAGATGATACAGGAACAAGTATACACGCAACTCAACACATGGAACATACGAGACCGGACACTGTGGTGAGGATGGTGACTGCTTACGAAGGGAGTGCTGATGAGTGGTAATGATGGTGATGGTCTTCAGGTGCGGGTGATTGATGATCGTGTGCAGGTGATGAACAGGAGGGATGCTAGGAAACGTAGTGCCGGTGCTGGTGACTGTGACAGTATGAATCTGTGTAGTATGAATGTAATCTGGACGTACTACATTCATTATGATGTCATTATCATGTGACCTAGTTACTTTGTTGACCTAGTAACCTAAAAGTAATGCAACACATTACTTTTCATAAAAAGTAACTAAGTAACGCAATTAGTTACTTTTTCAGGGAGTAACGCAATATTGTAATGCATTACTTTTAAAAGTAACTTTCCCCAACACTGTTTATGAGTACTGTGAATTCGGACATACTTCTTTTGTCACATACTGTTTTTCGCCTAATATAGTAAGGAAGTATGCGATTTCGGATGCAGCCTATCAGTTTTTTTTTTTGTTTTTTTTTATGATTTCAAAATGACTTCTTGATCCTGTTACAATGAATGACCTCTATTCATATAAGCACCTTTTTCTATTAAGTCATAATAATACGGGTGCTTATTATCATTGGCGTTACATTAACTAATGCTCCAGCATATTGAATGATTGATAAATATTGATAGGTCTTAGATAAGTTTCCTGTATTGCATTTTGCACCTATGACTATGTTTTTGGATATCCTGAGGTACAGATTGCACCAGCTCCAGTTTTGATGTTTTAGTTTGTTTTTTTTTAGTTTTAGTTTACTTTATTTTCCACATTGTGGATAATTGTCTCTGGCTTCACCATACAATACATCACAAACAATAATTTTATAGACCATTTCAGTTATGTTCTTACACCAAAGTGATTTAACCTCCTGATCAAATACAACCTTTGTTGAGCTTTCTTGCAAATGCTGTCAGTATTCTGAAAACTAAGTCATCTATGTATGAATCTATGTATGTCCCCAAATACTTAAAATTACAAACACATTCAATTGGATTCCCACCAAGTATCATAGGTTCCAACTTCAATGCATTCCACTTATCTTCAGTAATTACCATTTCTTTTCTTTTATCCACATTTATCACAAGTGAAATAATAATAATAATATAAAAAAATAAAAAAAACAGTTGCCAGTCTGTTTGCTCAAAGCAATTTCTCAATTATTCTTTGCTTTGTTCAGACTACAGGTGTACCTGTTTTACAACAGGTTTCTCCTGTTTAATCTTAGCCCAATATCTTGGGAGTAAATGTACAATATTGTGGTCTGAATACCCCTCAGAATAAATACTGGTTGTTCAGAAGAATGAGCCAGCGCATCGCTGAAACATTCTGTTTTTTTCTTTGTTTTTTTCCCCATGGCTTTTTCATAGTCTGGTCCGGGAACATATACTAAAATAATTGTTATTTGTCCAAACTTCCTTAGAAAATAAGAGGTCTAAAAGACAGACAAAAGTTCAAAATCTGGAGTGCACACTTGTTCATGTATTTGGAATTAAGTTGCTAGCTTTATAAAATGCGATTTCTTTTAACCAGGTTTCCATTAAACATAACAAATGTCTTTATCTAAATCACTATCATACTTAACTTTCAATAATAGTTTGTCCATACATTTGACAAGGTAACTACAGGAAAGGGAGGTCTACAGCCTCTTAAGCCTTTGGAGCACCCCACCTCTTGATCCTCGTTTCTTCAGCGAAGTCCAATTACATATCCTTCTCCTGGAATTTCTTAGCAGCTCTTTACAATCTTCAGGCAATTCCACTTGCTGGTAGTTAAGTAAAGCATCTAATTTTTATATTGAACGTAATAACTTTATTGAAAGAAAATAATAAATCAAATAGCACAAAACAACTCAAAACAATGAAGAAAACAGACAGCAATGCCAGCTTTGGACCGGACATTACCTTGATACACTCATATCTGTCGGATACAGAATACTTCCTAAATTGAATCATTCAAAAAAGCATCTCCTGTAAAGCTGCTTTAAAACAATATGCATTGTGAAAAACGCTACAAATAAACTTGAATTGAGATATTACTCACTTTTAAGTCAGAATGTCAGACACATTTGAGAGATCAGTTCATTTATGGAGTGGCTTGTGGATCAGCGCTGACTTGGGATACGTACGGTTTCAGACGATTCAGTCTGATTTGAAGTGGTTCAACTGGCTTACTGACCAGAACCAGTTAAAAAGTACAGTTTATTCATGAACAGAACATTGCTAATGTTTAGAATAGTCATAACATTAACTGTGTTTCACTTTTATTGTAGTTGATGAGCATGATGATAATTAAATTCCACCACGCAATAAGTGCAAATTACTTTACTTTCATTAGTTCCATCTGACACAATCTCATGGCAATTTGTATGTTTTATGTTTTTGCGAATTGATGGCTAGTTCGTTAGTTTGTGCAAGCCCATTCGTACCTTACGGTTTGCTTACACTTTGATGGTTTTTGTACAAACATTTTTGTACAAATCACATCATACAAATTCATATGAAATCGCTACCTTGTAAAATGGTTCCCATCTGGATTTTATTTTAAAATATTTTGCCGTTAGAAAAGTCATTGTCCAAGTTTCACATTCTTTTACTGATGAATGAGATTGTTCTGTCTATTAATTCCATTTCTGACCAGTAATCAGAGAAATTGTAAAGATTTGTGCATCTCTGTACTGTACATATCTAAGAAAATGCCCATGTGTTGATATTGCATGCTTAACTTTGCATTGATATTGCATGCTCAGCATAAATCCAAATGTACAAATGCCTAAATAGAAATCAAGTTGGTATCACACAAAGCAGTATGGACTTCGATACATATTCCATACTGTTTTTTGTGGTCTATTAGCTTGTGTTCATTAATTTCTCTAGCTGAATTTCTACAGTACCAGTCACAACCTACTGCTGAAGGTACTGCTTTCTCCCCAGATGTTTGGAACAGCATGACTGTCAAATTACAAGGAGCATTGCAAACCCATCAGTGCAGGGAGAACACTCGTAGGCTTTTAGCGTAAACATATATCCTCTGAACCAAGAGTCACATGGGAAACATAAGAGGACATACATTGAAATGGGAAAAGGATGTTAGATTTAAGGTTTCTTTTTGTCCTGGCTGTTTTTCTACTCTTGCAGCAAATATAGTTAGATACATTTTCCACTTTCTCTACATGTCTGTCTTACCATTTCATCTACCTGTGAAAGTTTTCAGGCTGGACCATGAATAATGGCTGAGCAGCATCTTGATGATAAATATTTCAGTAACAGAGCTGTTTTGCCTAATTTATTTACAACATATCTGCCATCTTAACTTTGCAAGATCACTCTACATGCAAAAAGCTAAGACAAGACAAACAAATATTATATTGTCTCATGAGAAATTAAATGCACAGATAACAGTATTTCATTTGCTATATGCCGCTGTAACTTATTACAAGAACTCTTTTGTAATGAAATTATGCTTTTATTATTATTTCTTGCTGATACAGCTGCACATTTCCTCAGCGTCAAATGTCAATGACATTTCTACATGTAGGCTACATGCATTGGTTGTTTCACAAAACATCCAATACCACCTCATATCACCATACAGATGCTAAAAGTGCCCTTTAATGTCGACACGGCTGGTAAGCCCGTTGTTTTCAGTTAACCATTTGGCATCAATATTATATCATTATAAATTTATTTTCTCAAAATAACTGTACAATTTTGCTGGCTGATTTTTGCCATTCTTGTGACTATAAGGATCACCTAAGGATGTAATGGTCTGGGTGCTCTTCTGGATATCAAAGGATATCCCTATCAATCACTTTGATTGGGAGGAGAACCTGTAATTACTGGCAGAGGGAAATCTGTTTTGGTGAAGTTCTGACACTTCTTCCATCTGAAGTGGGAATCGTACTGCCCTGTACAGACTCAAGCACAGAAGCACATGGCTGTCTGTCTTTCCTGTCTGTGCTTACCTTACCACTGTCCCAGGCTCACATGGTGAGCTGCCTCAATTTTCCTGCAGATTTGCGATCAGTGTCTACCAGGAGTGTGAGTGGTTTCCTAACTGTGGATAAAGGTTATTCACAAACAGTCTCTCAAACATGACATCCCCCTCATAGTACTCTCTAGTAAAACTCAAGGCAGCCTTGCTTAATTTGGAAAACTGATAAAGATCAGATTTGATACAGAGTTTACTCTGCTATAAGGGCTTAACACAATTCATTATAACTGCTAGAGATAGCTGGGCTCTGTCTTTCACTGAAACTATGACAGCTTATGCTGTCATCTTACTTGGAAGATTTTGTCTGCCATTGTGGCCTCAGGGAGGTACGTCAAGGTAAAACTGACATCTTTAAGGTACAACTCAATGTTGTTTCCTGGGGTTTGAGGAATAAAAACCTCAACTTCTAGTGCAAGTTCCCTAAGCAAATGTAGCCTGTTGCTAGATTGTAGCATGGGAGCGGATAGTTTTAGGAGAGTCACAGTTATGCCACTTGATGCTGACCTCTGCACTGCCCTAATGATGCCTGAATCTATTTTATTCCTCCTTGCTCTATTTCTTTGTGCTTTTTCAGCTGAGAAATTTCTCATCTTTAAATTCCTAATAAATTCTTATAAAAACTAATAAAAGTTTTATTCCTAGTCTCACTAGAACTCAGAAAAAATTAACTCTCTGTCTGTACTGACCTTTGGGTATGGGCCAACTCTGTTTGCAGAGTGACCATGGGCCCTATTTTAATGATCTAAGCGAATGATCTAAAGCGCACGGCGCAAGTGCGCTTAGAGCGTGTCCGAATCCTCTTTTGCTAGTTTAAGGGTGGGAAAAATGGTCGCCGTGCCCGGCACATGGTCTAAAAGGGTTGTGCCTATTCCACTAATGAGTAATGGGCGTAACGTTCAATAAACCAATCAGAGTCTCATCTCCCATTTCCTTTAAAAGCCAGCTGCGCTCGCGCCATGGCGGATTCGCTATTTACATGCCGGAATTTACAAGTGGAAAAACTGAACGCTTTTCTAGTGAGGAAACGGATCTGCTCGTGCATATGGTTAAAGCGTGCGAGCAGACCATCTACGGGACAAGCCGGATTCCACCAAAGCATTTTTATCTTTATGCACAATAATAATCTTTTACATTGTAATCCTTTTATTTTTAATATTTGGCATGTTTGTGTGCTGCTGCCCTGTGTGTGTAATAAGCAGAGTGTATGTGCGTTGTGCACCCGCATACAGGCGCATACTAACACGCTCTTTAAATAAAACAAATATTGTGCCATTGACTTTAGACCAGGTTTCAGTTGGTCAATGGCGCAGTCTATTTCAGTCAAAATAGTAACGCACCAGCAATGCTCCTAAACACACCTCGTTTTCAGACCAGCATGCCCATGGGCACACAAATGGGCGCAAATGCATTTGCTATTTAAACAACGTCACGCAGGACGTGAAAATGATAACTGCGTCAGGCTGAAACTGGCAAAAAACACTTGCGTCACGCCTGGTGCCGCATTGCTCTGGGTGTATGATAGGGCCCCATGTCAGTTTTTATACTTTTAAACTCTGGCTTCCTGGCTCTCAGTGATAGACTGCAAGCTTTCTTTCTGACAATCTGCATATTTTAGCTTCTAACCTCAAATTATCCCTGTGCAAGTCAGCCAGCTCATTCCTAAATTCTTGGAACTTCTATAATTTTGCCTCAGACACATTTTTCTAATGATCTAGACCTTCTCACAAACAGCATCACCAAAAATTCCATGTTAGTCTAGCTGCACTAGCTAAATTTTGCTGGTTAACAACATGAATTTTTTTTTTTTTTCTTAACTGCTTTGAAATGGCTTTTTGTTCACTTTTTAGACAGAACATTTAAAGAAAATACAACAGCAAGACAAAATAAATATAATTTAACTAACCTAGCTTATCAATTGAAGCAAAAATACATCCTTCTGTTCTTTTAAATGGCTGTGTTAAAATTGCATGTTCAGCCGTTTAGTGAAGCTGATTGCTGTAGCCTATATGCAGTGTTCCTTCATTTTTTTTATTATTTTTTTTATTTATTTATTTTTTGTAGCTGCTGTTGGAATGTGTCACATGGTGGTGGCTGTTATTAAGCGCACAATGACTGAGAATCAAAAAAAAACACTTCATTATAAAAGAAAACAAACACTTATGAGCTCACAGGAGAAATCACAGAGAAACACAACCACACTTCCATAAACGATACAGGACAAAGAACTAAGGAGAATTCAAGGCTTACAGTAAATACATGTGGAGTAATGCGGATAATAATTAAACAACAGGTGAATGAAATCAGTATGGGACCTATGGAAACAAACTGGTGAACTAATGACAGAGAACATAGGCAAACAGTAACAGAACATACAAGTTACAGAAGCTTGGTAAATTTGTTGGTGATCAAATATTCAATATCTCTACTCTAAACAATTAAGTTAGTTGACATAATAACAGCAACTGCAGTTCAAACTAACATCACGTTCTACAATGATTGGTTACCAAGGGAGGGTAGCCTCCTCTGCAATGTATTTTTTTCTCAACATTCTGACCACTGAAAGTCAAATACTCGATGGTGGTTGGATCATTTTTTTTAACAACGGAGATAAAAGTCTCTGGCTATGGATTTGCCTCCTCTTCCCTTTCTCTCTATCAGACTCTCTTTAGTTTAATTTATATCAGTGAAGTTTAATTACATCAGCAGATTCGGCACGTTCAGGAAAAAGCAGTGGTGGTTCCGACTTTAGTAATAATTTATGATGATTATTATTAAATCATTAAACATTAAATCGCCCTTCTCTCATTTTCATCTCAAAATTTTGGGTAGGCTGTGTCTCCCTTGCCTTCCCTCACGAGCCACCATTGAATTCCTGTTGGTCTGAGATGGTCTTTTCAGCAAGGTTCTTCCAAACAGCACAGAGGGTTCGGCTGTGGTTTGTGGTGGACCAGCATGAATATTTATATGACATTTAAATATGAAGACTTCAGATGCAAAACCCTCTAAACACCACCTCCATCAACAATGAAATAACGATAATGAGCAAATGCTTTCTGCACATAGTATACGTTCATTAAATATTTTAAATCTCAGTTTCAGCCCATTTAGAATTACTGGTTCATTGGCAGAACCCTCTAAACGCAACTTCCCTTTGCCAGCAAAAGCCTCTAAGTTCACAGAACAAATCAGAAGACGTGAATGGAATAATATAATTTCAAGATTAATGACTGTGTGCGTATGTCACAACCACCGGTTCCCGCACTACACTTCCCAGCATTCCCTCTGCCCTGCACCTGCACGTCATCACCTTCACACGCACCTGAGGACCATCATCATTAACACTCATTTGGACTTGTATTTAACCACTGACCTTTCCCACTTGTCTTTGTCGGTGATCGTTCATGTATGTGTTGGTGTATGTTCCTGTATTCTCCCGTATTCTCCTGTGGATTATCTAGTAAAAGACTTGTTTGGACTTTATCTCCTTGTCGTGTGCTTAATACACCAGCATCCGTAACAGAATCACCGACCGCCCTAAATGGATGAATGGGCCAAATTCATCACATTGGCTCAGGAGAGCCATGACTTTTTAGTTTATTCTTCACGTTTTTTCCTTTTTGCCGTCAGCAGCCAGCTGGAGGATGAGGAATTGAGGAAGTTGTACCGGATCGGGGCGAGCTACAATGGACCTTGTGAGCTTCCTGATACCACCGGCTTGAACTGGAGGGAGGCCATGCTGAGATGCGTGGAGTTCAAGCGGTCCCGATCCGGAACCCCTCCGTACCCAGTTCCCAACCAGAGACCCACCACCGATGGAAACGACGACCCCGCTGTGACGTCAGAGCCCGCGCCAGGAGGAGCGACCGAACCTGACAGCACCCCGGAGCCTGAGGTATTTCCAACTGAGAAGTTCGAGTCGGGGGTCCCTTTCAGCGGCGAGGGAGTAGGTGTCGAGGACGTCGAGCTGGAGAGAAGCCCCGCCCACCCGCCCGTCACTGAGAGTGAGTCCACCAACAACGATACTACTTCTCAGCTGTTTGAAAGCTCTCTATTGGACTTATCAATTCCCACCAGCCTCTCTCTGCCACATCCTCTACTGGAATGTTCTACAGAATCTCCATCTCTGCCTTCTTCCCTGACCCCAACCAAGTCTGCTGTTCTGCCCGAGCTGTCACCCATCAGTCCCGCTACACCACCATCACCTCCTCTCAGTGACGTGGTTAGATCGCGGGACCACTGTGAGCCATCTCCTCCGGGGCGTGAGGATCTCGTGGCTCCGCCTCCAACATCTGTTCCCATCTCTCCTCCTCAACCCGTCGACCTGACTCCTTCACCTACGCTCCTCCCTCCCTCGTCGTCTGCTGGGACCTTCGAGCCATCGGCTTCGCGGAGCTGCCTCGGATCGTCGACTTCACCTGGGTCGGACGTCACATCGCTTACGCAACGGACTTCCGGGCCGTCTGTTGCTCTCCGGCCCTCCACCCCTACTGCTCCAGCTAGCTCCGCCCTCCCTCAGGCTCCGCCGCCGCCCTCGGTCGCTCCAGCTACACCTCAGCCCTCAGGATCCCTGCATCCTCCTCGGATGGTCGTCGCTGTGGCTCCGTCGCGGTCGCCTGGGTTGTCATCATCGATCTGCTCGATCTGTCGTCCATCTGCGCCGTGGGTTCCTCCTCCATCGCCGCGGCTGCCTTCGCTCGTCCCCAAGGTGGCGCTGATACCTTCACCACCATGGCTCCTCCCTTCAGCGCCACCGCCGATGTACAGCATCCTGGTTGGGGACTGGGCCTCCGTCAGACTCGTCCTCCAGCTTCACCGTCCACCTCCTGAACCCCCTCCGGCCTGCCCCTTCGGATGTTCCTCTACGGCGCGAGGACGCGCCTTGCCGGAGGGGGGAAGTACTGTCACAACCACCGGTTCCCGCACTACACTTCCCAGCATTCCCTCTGCCCTGCACCTGCACGTCATCACCTTCACACGCACCTGAGGACCATCATCATTAACACTCATTTGGACTTGTATTTACCACTGACCTTTCCCACTTGTCTTTGTCGGTGATCGTTCATGTATGTGTTGGTGTATGTTCCTGTATTCTCCTGTGGATTATCTAGTAAAAGACTTGTTTGGACTTTATCTCCTTGTCGTGTGCTTAATACACCAGCATCCGTAACAGCGTATGAGCTGGCTTTCAATTGATAAAAAAAAGTTTTTATCTACTTTAAAGAGATTTTTAACTAAACAAGATGGGGGATATGATGAAATGAATGGACCTGTGGTAGTTTCAGTCACTGGCAAAAGGAAATGTCGTCAACCTCATAATTCTTCCCGTTCTAAGGCTAAAGAAAATAGTTGCAATGGCAATGACAGGATTTCTTGAGTAGCATGTAAAGACAACAGTGTTTCGTGTGCCTCTGTAACTCTGACAGAAATGGACAACCTACATTAAAGAACAGCTCTAGAGGTTTTTGCAATAAATAAATAAATAAATAAATAATAATAAAATAAATAAAAAAGGACAGTGAAATCTGTTTGAAAATAAGGCATTTCAATAACTGACTAATAACATTTTCATTGCCATTAAAGTGAAATTACTGAACTTGGAGCCTGATAAAAAATATTAAAAGAAAAATGTCAGACGGACAGAAGTTTTTTCATATGTTCACCAATTCTGTTCACAAGGTTGAACATATTGTAACAAACAGGGGAAGTTGCAAATTCTCGTCGAATAATATCTTGGCTGACTCAAAAAATATGTTAGAGGGGTTCAATCTTTGTTCTCCTATTGAAAACCATTTCCATTGCATTTAATCGACTTGCCATTATATATATTTTATTTAAATAACCCAATTTTTTTGTAATAATACCGAGCTTACCCATCCCAGCATTCCAGATACTGCTTTCAAATTGCTTGTATATTGATTGTTTCATATTCTTCTCTGAGTCCCCCTTTCCTCAATGTCCTGTGCTTTAAAAGAATGATTATGCCATTTTCTTGTGTTTCTTCCTTTTCACAATATCTCTGTCCCGAGGCCTTTTTAAAAGACAATCGTAACTCAACATAAAAAAAAATGTGTAAAATGTTTTTTTCTTTTTCAAAAACATACTGAGCTGCCTTGATGTATGCTGTCCACACAGACAGCTCCAACAACACTATTTTACAGTGTCCTTGTTACGTTACATGTACTTATTGTAGTAATAACAGTGAATTATGCATAATTACATGCAACTAACTCTAAACCAAATCCTAGTCCTAAGACTTGACTTGACAATTGATGTCAATTGAGTTTGATGTTAGCATGCTGCTAAGCTGCATAATAACAATTAATCCATATAATGGCACATTCAAATGTTTTAATTTAATTAGAATTAACTTTTTTTTTTTTTTTATCTATTGCCTTAGATATCTTACAATGTATCTTAGAAGGCAGTAACATCCCTTAAAATAATATATAGCTAAGCAACCCCATGTTAATCCCCAGTTTATTTCTCATATTAATCTGAAAAACCCAACTATGTCAGGGAAAATTATTATTTAAAACATAATGTGAAACATCATGTATTTTTTCCATTAGTTCTAATAATATAGATTATTGGACTGAAATTTGAATGTAATAAGTAATCAAGTTACTTTTGATTCATAAATACTCAAGATTAATCTTTGAATTCTGTTTCTGTGTGAGTGTAGGAGATCAGTGACACTGAGATTATGGAGTTGGCCCACAGTTCCTTGGGAAGGATGACCGTCGTCAGGCAGATTTTCCCTCTCTGGAGAGACAGCAGTGTGAGCTGTATGAGGAACAACCACCGCATCTCCTCACTGCTCTGCGACCCTCAGGAGGGATACCTGCAGTCGCTGGAGGTCAGTAACCATAGAAACAGCATCATTGCCAGGTTGCTGAGGCTATTTAGGAGATGGCATTCTCAAACCCATTAAACCTTGAACAAGTGAAGTTAAGATCAGGGATTTTACAGACAAAGGGACCCCAAAGTCTCTGACCAGATTTGTTTGGTTATTTATTTATTGCTAATTTATTTTAAACTTGCCCTTGTGGGTTTTCATTCAGTGATTTTAATTTTGGTTTATTTAAACTAGCTGCATCCAAGGATCTATGAATATGCTAACTAGCCCCGCCTCCACTCACTCGCACAAGCTCAGATATCCACTCAGTCAACTTACTGAGGTAAACGCTGCACAATGGTATCACTTTTTACAATGTCAGACACATGACGGTAATTAATATGATTAGCCTTTTGCTTGACTAAATTATTAAACAACTGCTAATAATGTGTTGCTAATGTTACACAAACCATGTTCCCGTTTGCAAGTCAGACAGCTGTTTTCTAAAAATCAGCATCCTTAGAAACGCTTTGCACACCTTAGAACGTCAGTGGAGAAAGGCATAGTTCATCATAACATTGTTATATACATCATACACCCGCTATATTGCTAAATCTACCCATTTTTTTATATCAGCAGAAAAATATACCGGGATAACCGGGATTCTTGAGACTCTCCTGCTTCAGAGAGCTCATGGTTAATGATATGCTATAGCCCGCCGGCATGTTTACATGATTGGTTGCAAGGTAGTTTGTGATGTCACAGACACCAGCAATTTCAAACCGCGGGTTTGAGACACTTTTTTTTCGCTGCAGTTTTAAATAAAATACTCAACAGTGTGTGTTGACTTATGAATTTGCACATGGTTTGTCTTAAAGCATATTAAAAACACCACATAGACACATAAACAACATTAAAAACTTGATTTTCACCACAGGGGGACGTTAAACAATTAAATTATTTAAATGGATTTAATGGATTTTTTGTTGTTGTTGTTTTCACATTTCGCCCTCACACTATTTCACTGTTAAAGCGTCATGTTGGAATTTATGTCCAGTATCTGTGAACAGTGCAGCCTGGCTTCTTTGATTTGATTGGCCATCTCAATCATTTAGACCTGTTAGACCATGGAGGTAGACAAGCCTAAATATGTAAATTTTTAAAACTTTTTGTTATCCTAACAACATAACTGGTCCCCCTCAATGTTATGGTGGTTACAGCCTTGTATATATATATATATATATATATATACAAACCTGTGTACAAAAAAGTGTTTTCCTTCTCTGTTGTGACATCTATATTCCTGCTTCTCAAAACCCCTTGAACCCACATGAACAATAGTTTCATAGTAGGGAACAGATGGCTGAGCTTTGCACCACACATACTCTGGAGGCTTACTCCTCAATTATTCATGAAAACGAGGGTTAAATGTTCTTTGATGTTTATTCACCTTGACAAGCAAACCACTAGTTCACAGCGGTGACAAACCTGACAGCTTTTCTTCTGCAAATCTGCAGTGTCAACACGAGCACCCACCTTTGTGTTCTTTTCTCTGTCACTCCAAAAACCAGCAATCACTGGAGTCACCCTCACAGCTTTTGCTAATCCCTCCAACATGCCTTAGCTGATGGTCAGTCTCAGTAAAGTGTGACAAATGTCTTCCTGTATGGACCTGTCAACTAGTGTGGCCATCATTCTCTGATCAGGAAGTGGTTGTTCGAACAGTAAGGACAGGTGCTATGTTTTATACATCAACTGGAATGATGACTGACACCTAGCAGCTCGTAACACTCAGCAGATGTCATACTTGGATGAGAAATGGCCATGAAAGTTTGATTTGAATCCGGTGGGTCATGGACAGATGAGACTTTCTGATGCACAGTCAGCAGTCAGTGTGCCTGGAGTGAGAATGCATCATTGTGTCTTACAGCCTTTGACATACTTGAGTTAAAACTATTCTTAATGAATACATCTCAATTAAATTTTTAATAAATATAATGAATAAAAAAAGGTAAAAGGATTGCAGGTAACATAGTTGACAAGGTTGTGAGAACTACAAGGTGCTTCTAAAGAAAATTGAATTTTGTTATATATACAGTGGGTACGGAAAGTATTCAGACCCCCTTAAATTTTTCACTCTTTGTTATATTGCATCAATTTGCTAAAATCATTTAAGTTCATTTTTTTGTACACACAGCACCCCATATTGACAGAAAAACACAGAATTGTTGACATTTTTGCAGATTTATTAAAAAAGAAAAACTGAAATATCACATGGTCCTAAGTATTCAGACCCTTTGCTCAGTATTTAGTAGAAGCACCCTTTTGACCTAATACAGCCATGAGTCTTTTTGGGAAAGATGCAACAAGTTTTTCACACCTGGATTTGGGGATCCTCTGCCATTCCTCCTTGCAGATCCTCTCCAGTTCTGTCAGGTTGGATGGTAAACATTGGTGGACAGCCATTTTTAGGTCTCTCCTGAGATGCTTAATTGGGTCAGGGCTCTGGCTGGGCCATTCAAGAACAGTCACGGAGTTGTTGTGAAGCCACTCCTTCGTTATTTTAGCTGTGTGCTTAGGGTCATTGTATTGTTGGAAGGTAAACCTTTGGCCCAGTCTGAGGTCCTGAGCACTCTGGAGAAGGTTTTTGTCCAGGATATCCCTGTACTTGGCCGCATTCATCTTTCCCTCGATTGCAACCAGTCGTCCTGTCCCTGAAGCTGAAAAACACCCCCACAGCATGATGCTGCCACCACCATGCTTCACTGTTGGGACTGTATTGGACAGGTGATGAGCAGTGCCTGGTTTTCTCCACACATACCGCTTAGAATTAAGGCCAAAAAGTTCTATCTTGGTCTCATCAGACCAGAGAATCTTATTTCTCACCATCTTGGAGTCCTTCAGGTGTTTTTTCATGTGTCTTGCACTGAGGAGAGGCTTCCGTCGGGCCACTCTGCCATAAAGCCCCGACTGGTGGAGGGCTGCAGTGATGGTTGACTTTCTACAACTTTCTCCCATCTCCCGACTGCATCTCTGGAGCTCAGCCACAGTGATCTTTGGGTTCTTCTTTACCTCTCTCACCAAGGCTCTTCTCCCCCGATAGCTCAGTTTGGCCGGACGGCCAGCTCTAGGAAGGGTTCTGGTCGTCCCAAACGTCTTCCATTTAAGGATTATGGAGGCCACTGTGCTCTTAGGAACCTTGAGTGCAGCAGAAATTTTTTTTGTAACCTTGGCCAGATCTGTGCCTTGCCACAATTCTGTCTCTGAGCTCTTCAGGCAGTTCCTTTGACCTCATGATTCTCATTTGCTCTGACATGCACTGTGAGCTGTAAGGTCTTATATAGACAGGTGTGTGGCTTTCCTAATCAAGTCCAATCAGTATAATCAAACACAGCTGGACTCAAATGAAGGTGTAGAACCATCTCAAGGATGATCAGAAGCAATGGACAGCACCTGAGTTAAATATATGAGTGTCACAGCAAAGGGTCTGAATACTTAGGACCATGTGATATTTCAGTTTTTCTTTTTTAATAAATCTGGAAAAATGTCAACAATTCTGTGTTTTTCTGTCAATATGGGGTGCTGTGTGTACATTAATGAGGAAAAAAAAATGAACTTAAATGATTTTAGCAAATGGCTGCAATATAACAAAGAGTGAAAAATTTAAGGGGGTCTGAATACTTTCCGTACCCACTATATATATATATATATATATATATATATATATATATACAGTATCTTACAGTAGTGAGTACACCCCTCACATTTTTGTAAATATTTTATTATATCTTTTGTATATATATATAAAATATATGTATATATATATATGTGACAACACTGAAGAAATTACACTTTGCTATAATGTGTAACTTGTATAACAGTGTAAATTTGCTAAGTCAACACACAGCCATTAATGTCTAAACCGCTGGCCACAAAAGTGAATACACCCCTAAGTGAAAATGTCCAAATTGGGCACAAAATGTCAATACTTTGTGTCGCCACCATTATTTTCCAGCACTGCCTTAACCCTCTTGAGCATGGAGTTCACCAGAGCTTCACAGGTTGCCACTGGAGTCCTCTTCCACTCCTCCATGACGAAATCACGGAGCTGGTGGATGTTAGAGACCTTGCGCTCCTCCACCTTCTGTTTGAGGATGACCCACAGATGCTCAATAGGGTTTAGGTACCCTCAGCTTCTTTAGCATGGCAGTGGTCATCTTGGAGGTATGTTTGGGGTCGTTATCATGTTGGAATACTGCCCTGCGGCCCAGTCTCCGAAGGGAGGGGATCATGCTCTGCTTCAGTATGTCACAGTACATGTTGGCATTCATGGTTCCCTCAATGAACTGTAGCTCCCCAGTGCTGGCAGCACTCATGCAGCCCCAAACCATGACACTCCCACCAACATGCTTGACTGTAGGCAAGACACACTTGTCTTCTACCTGGTTGCCACCACACACGCTTGACACCATCTGAACCAAATAAGTTTATCTTGGTCTCATCAGACCACAGGACATGGTTCCAGTAATCCATGTCCTTAGTCTGCTTGTCTTTCTTGTGCATCATCTTTAGAAGAGGCTTCCTTCTGGGATGACAGCCATGCAGACCAGTTTGATGCAGTGTGCAGCGTATGGTCTGAGCACAGGCTGACCCCCCACCCCTTCAACCTCTGCACCAATGCTGGCAGCACTCATACGTCTATTTCCCAAACACAACCTCTGGATATGACGCTGAGCATGTGCACTCAACTTCTTTGGTCGACCATGGTGAGGCCTGTTCTGAGTGGAACCTGTCCTGTTAAACCACTGTATGGACTTGGCCACCGTGCTGCAGCTCAGTTTCAGGGTCTTGGTAATCTTCTTATAGCCTACGCTTTATGTACATCTTTATGTATAGCAACAATTCTTTTTTTCAGATCCTCAGAGAGTTCTTTGCCATGAGGTGCCATGTTGAACTTCCAGTGACCAGTATGAGAGAGTGAGAGCGATAACACCAAATTTAACTGCTCCCCATTCACTTCTGAGACCTTGTAGGGGTGTACTCTCTTTTGTGGCCAGCGGTTTAGACATTAATGGCTGTGTGTTGAGTTATTTTGAGTGGACAGCAAACTGTTATACTGTTATACAAGCTGTACACTCACTACTTTACATTGTAGCAAAGTGTCATTTCTTCAATGTTGTCACATGGAAAGATATAATAAAATATTTACAAAAATGTGAGGGGTGTACTCACTTCTGTGAGATATATATATATATATATATATATATATATATATATATATATATATAATATACAGTAACTTTAATGGCAATGAAAGAGACCTGTGACAAATACTGTAATTAACACATTGCCAGGTGTGTAGAAGAAGAACCCCAGCACACCCAACCTTCATTTGAAATGCATCCTGACCTCTGACAGCATGCCAAAGATTCAACCACAGACCAAAGTGCTGATCATCAAGAGCCTGAAGACCAAGTCTCCTGCTGAGGTGGCAGACATCTTTAATGTATCTAAACATCAAGTTAAGAGGATAAGAAAAAGATTTGAAGAAACTGGTGAAGTTCATGACAGGCCCAGGTCAGGCAGACCCTGTAAGACAATTGTTCGAGAGGACCGTTTGTTGGTTTGACAGTCCAGGGCCAGCCCTTTTTCAACTGCAGCAAAGCTACTTAACGACTGGTCACCAGAAACCCCTGTATCTACAAGAACAGTTTGCCAAATTCTGTCACGCAGTGGTCTCAATGGCCGAATTAGTGCTCAGAAACCAGCATTAAACAGAAGACAACTAAAAAATCGTGTTGCATTTGCCAAGGCCCACAGCTTGCAGGAAGGATGGGCTGTGGAAAAGTGGCAGAAGGTTGATTTTTCCGATGATCATCTATTGAACTGCATCCCAATCGTCGCAAATACTGCAGAAGACCTATCGGAACCCGCATGGACCCAAGATTCACACAGAAAACAGTCAAGTTCGGTGGAAGAAAAATCATGGTTTGGGGTTACATTCAGTATGGGAGCGTGCAAGAGATCTGCAGAGTGGATGGCAACATCAACAGCCTGAGGTATCAAGACATTCTTGCTGCCCATTACATTCCAAACCACAGGAGAGGGCAAATTCTTCATCAGGATGGCGCTCCTTCTCATACTTCAGCCTCCACATCAAAGTTCCTGAAAGCAAAGAAGGTCAAGGTGCTCCAGGATTGGCCAGCCCAGTCACCAGACATGAACAATATTGAGCATGTCTGGGGTAAGATGAAGGAGGAGGCATTGAAGATGAAACCAAAGAATCTTGATGAACTCTGGGAGTCCTGCAAGAATGCTTTCTTTGCCATTCCAGATGACTTTATTAATAAGTTATTTGAGTCATTGCCGAGACGTATGGATGCAGTCCTCCAAGCTCATGGGAGTCATACACAATATTAATTCTTTTTCCACTGCACCATGACTTTATGTTCTGTACTGTACATTATTTCTGTTAAGTGACAAGACTTTTGTCTAAGCAAAGTCTGACCTTTCTGTCCTAATTAAATAATTAAAAATCAAGGCATGATAAGATTTTATTTTGGTAAAATAAGCATAATCTAGAGGCCTTTGCCTTTCATTTAAGCCACTTCTGATTCCAAATGATCAACTAGAAGTCAAGTTATTATTTGTTGTTCCTACAACTTGGATAGGCGACAAGACTTTTGTCAGGGTGTGTATATATACACTATAAGGCCAAAAGTTTTGGTACGCCTGCCTTTACATGAACATGAACTTTAATGACATCTCATTCTTAATCCGTAGGGTTTAATATGGAGTTGGCCCACCCTTTGCAGCTATAACAGCCTCAACTGTTCTGGGAAGGCTTTCCACAAGGTTTAGGAGTGTGTTTATGGGAATTTTTGACCATTCTTCTAGAAGCGCATTTATGAGGTCAGGCAGTGATGTTGGCGAGAAGGCCTGGCTCGCAGTCTCCGCTCTAATTCATCCCAAATGTGTTCTATCGGGTTGAGGTCAGGACTGTGCAGGCCAGTCAAGTTCCTCTACACCAAACTCGCTCATCCATGTCTTTATGAACGTTGCTTTGTGCACTGGTGCACAGTCATGTTGGAACAGGAAGGGGCCATCCCCAAACTGTTCCCACAAAGTTGGGAGCATGAAATTGTCCAAAATGTCTTGGTATGCTGAAGCATTAAGAGTTCCTTTCACTGGAACTAAGGGGACAAGCCCAACCCCTGAAAAACAACCCCACACCATAATCCCCCCTCCACCAAACTTTACACTTGGCACAATGCAGCGCTCTATGATTTTACGTGGCCTACCACTTCGTGGCTGAGTTGCTGTTGTTCCCAATTGCTTCCACTTTGTTATGATACCATTAACAGTTGACCGTGGAATATTTAGTGGTGAGGAAATTTCACGAATGGACTTATTGCACAGGTGGCAACCTATCACGGTACCATGCTTGAATTCACTGAGCTCCTGAGAGCGACCCATTCTTTCACAAATGTTTGTAGAAACAGTCTGCATGCCTAGGTGCTTGATTTTATACACCTGTGGCCATGGAAGTGATTGGAACACCTGAATTCAATGATTTGGAGGGGTGTCCCAATACTTTTGGCAATATATTGTGAATATATATATATATATATATATATATATGTGTGTGTGTGTGTGTGTGTAATATATATAGGTAACTAGCCACTTTCTTGCTCCATGTCTTATATCCATGATAGTGATGCACTGAAATTTCAGAACTGAATAGTTTCAGCTGAAAAAGTTTTGGAGGGCTAAAACCATTGACTCAAACGGCAGGACTTAATTAGTGATTCTCTGATGGCATGTTTTGACTGTGACAGTGTCTATTTCTGCACATAAACATGGATAAGCTACAAAAGCATCAGATGTGTGGACGCTAGGGCTGGGTTGACAATATCGATTACTCATTTTTAATGGATCTTTATTTTGATGAACAGAGACGTTATTTCTACCATCCAATAATCACCATAAGATTTGTGCTTTGTTACTTTTGATATGAAAAAGTCTGGGCTTTCAACTTCTGCCACATGGAGCGCACGTGAACAGATCATCCTCTTTCTCTTCTTATTACTAGTTATAGTACAAAATAAACATGAATGAACATCAGAAGGTATGTTGAAAGAAACATTACAACTTACTGAAATGTATCATGTATTTGCTTAATGTTTCAACCTTGGAAAGATGTCAATAAAACAGTTTATAAACAATATGTCACATAATGTTACATTTACCTCAGGAAAGCTATTCAATGTACATAGCTCGCTAGAAAAAAAAAAATTAACTCTAAAGAGGATCATGTATGCTAAATGTATGCACTATATTACATGTTCATTATATTTTTACTTAAAGTGTTGCCTTCATTATTATATTATGTTTGAATAAATCTGTCATGAAAACAAGTTTAACACATTGAAACAGTTTATTTCAAAAATGAATCGGAGTAGAAACAATGTAATTAAAAAGTTGATATAAACGGCTTATGTGCAGTGTAAATGTTTATATGCAACTCAGTTTTTATTTGTTGATTTAAAGTGTTTATTAAATAAATATGGTTAAATAATTGATTATTGAATAGATATTATTTTCAACTTCATTTTTCAGCTAAATGAAATTAAAAATTCTATTTCAGTGTTTTGTTTAAAATTTGATTTTGATGCATTAATTCTAATAGATCAACTGAAGGCAAGTCTTGAAGAACCCATGTGCAGTTTATTTAATTTCAAAATGTGAACAGAAATACAATAAACAGCTTGACTTGGCTTGGCACAAAACAAGAACATGACACTCACCAACAAAGGTTACACTGAAAATACTTGACAAAGAACAAGGCAAACACGAGGGCTTAAATGCGCAAGGACTAATGACAAAGCAACACACATCTGTGAACATAATCAAGACGATTAACTAATGACAACCTAACACATGGGACTAGGGACACACATGACATGATCACATGAGGACAAGGGAATCACATGACAAAGGGGAGCACATGGCAAAACAGGAACATAACAATGAGACATGAATAAACTTCAAAATAAAACATGAAGTTTAAAATAAAACAAAAAGTGGTCCTTGCGCATTTAAGCCCTCGTGTTTGCCTTGTTCTTTGTCAAGTATTTTCAGTGTAACCTTTGTTGGTGAGTGTCATGTTCTTGTTTTGTGCCAAGCCAAGTCAAGCTGTTTATTGTATTTCTGTTCACATTTTGAAACATGAAACAAAACCAAAACTATACGTGACTTCAATAATAGTATTATATTTTTGGTTGTTTTGATTCCAGGTGTCCAATCTTTACCTTTATGACAGCGTGTTGATGTTGGCCAACGCATTCTATCGAAAATTAGAAGACCGGAAGTGGCACAGCATGGCCAGCCTCAACTGCATCAGAAAGTCAACCAAGCCCTGGAATGGAGGCTGGTCTATGCTGGAGACGATCCAAAAGGTACGATATGTTTGATACCAAGACTCTGTTTTGCTGCTTTATCACACTGTTGGGGGGATATCACATCTAGTATGCAAGACTAAAAGTGGCAAGATAGCGAGTATTTGAATAAAAGCAACTGTGACAAGATGATAGTTTCCTTTGCTTTACATCAAGTCCCAGACATATGGCTTTTTGAAATGCAAATTGCTTTCATCTAGGTTGTTTCCTGACTTCCCCTCTCACTGCTGCAATCACATTTCTCTTGAACACAAGCACAGCGGTCAAGCTGAGATAGCTGGTGGTTGTCCTCACATAGAACTCTCTTAAGGGCCACTGAAAGCTGCATAGTAGCTGGTGTGGTGGCCACAGCAGCTCATGTCTCATCTTACGAGTTCATGTCTCTGTGAGCTCTCAGGGGCAGCAAGCGGTCTAGTGTGTGTTCCTCAATTTCACGCCTTTTTAACTTTATACGAACCACAAAGAACTGCAAGAAACCGCTAATCGGCCCTGAGAGGGACACGCCATGGATAGATTTGTCTCTGAAACTTCCTATACACCTTTCATGGTGATGCTTTTTAAGCATTGAGCGACCCACACCACTTTAAACAGGTTAGTCCATTAAAGAAAACATTAAGAATTATTTTCAATAAAAATTTACTAAAAGGGGGCCAGTAAACTTATATAAGTGTTTATAACAGTTTCATTTTAATGTTATTTATATATAATACTATTATAGTTTTTAAATATTTTGAATTTGATTTTATTTTTATATTTTCAGCTTTCAATTTTAATTAGTTTAATTTTTATGTGCTTTTGTTATTTTTATTAGCATTTTATAAGCTAAAATGATTTTTGAATATATTTTTTTTCTTTGTTTTGTTTAGTTGCCAAGACAAATTTAATTTTACATATATTTCACTTGATATTGTAATCACAATTATTCATTTTGATTAATAGATCATAAAAGCATAAAAATACTTTGTGTGGTGCATGTGTAGGCTACACATCCAAAACCAACTGAGAACTGTGGATTACTTTATTGGTGTTTTAATCAAGACAGTGTCTAGTCCTCTTGTTTAATGTGCTTTAATATTGTGTTTATGCCTTGTTTTTTATAATTCAACCATTCCAGTTTTGTCATTTTGCTTACTTGCAGTGTATCCACCTTTTTTTAATAGGGTGAATATCAATGGTTTTCAAATAGTAAAGTACATACTGCATACTGTACTTGGTTTACTGTAGGTATATCTACATTTAGCTTTTAAATAGCCTATTTCAGTGAGTGTGAAATTTCAAGTTTGGTGAACTCTGACCTGTGAATTTGTAAGACACGTTGCCAATTGGAGATCAATATGTCACAAGGTTACCTCTGGCTGGATTTAAAGGGTTACTTCACCCAAAAATGAAAATAATGTAATTATCTACTCACCTTCATGCCGTTCCACACCCGTAAGACCTTTGTTCATCTTCGGAACACAAATTAAGATATTTTCCGAAGATTAACAAAGGTCTTACGGGTGTGGAATGGCATGAGGGTGAGTAATAAATTACATTATTTTCATCACAAACTTTAAAGCTGCAAGTTAGCAGTGTTGTTAGAAAGAAGAGAAGATGGTATATTTTGATTTTTCTAATGCTTGTTAATTTGTGAATTAATGGTCACACTGCCAATTCACAAACTGACATTTGGTCAGGACCCCTTTTCAGTTTTTAACGTGCAGGGTACTTTTATTTGTTTGCCTTATGCGTCAGAAAAAGACACATTTAATTATTTGCATTTTAAACATAAAAATGATTTTTAATAAGTATTTATACTTTCATAGATATTTTGAGCACCTAACCTCAAACCTTAACCTACCCACTTCTCAACGATATAAAACAAGTAACAGGCAAATAGAAGTACAGTCACAGGTATTTACTGACCAAAACTGACAAAAAAAAAAAGAAGTATAAAAGTATTACAAACAAAATTGTTGCATTCCAAGTCTTCTGAAGCCATATGATATCTTTATATGAATAACAGAGTGAAAATGATCCCGCACCATGAACGCCTGCAGTCATATCTCATTCATAGAAAGACGCGATCAGTCATGAGACACATGAGAGCCAATCAAAGCTGACGTGACACTTTTTCTGGCAGCAGTTTTTGAATTTGTGCACAGGATCTGAACTTTACAGCAGAGGGAAACAGTGATCGCTTATCTAACTGTTCTTCACACAAATCAATCGTTTGGCCTCAGAAGTCGTATCTGCCTGTTATATTTGTTTTATATTATAATATATACAAATGGGTAGGTTTAGGGGTGGGGTCTTGATACATGCTTAAACATGTCTAAATAGCGTAAATAAAACAAATATAAACAAAATTATGCTGGCTGAAATGATGCTAAAGGGCTACCCTGTGCGTTAAAAAGTGACACTGAGGGGTCCTGACCCAGTGTCAATTTGTGATGAGTTGGGAGTGAGAATGTGTTGCATTTAATTGTTATAAAACAATTTGTTATATAACAATTACAGATTAACAGGAGTTACACATTCACAAATTTTTACTAAGCATTGTTATATTCAGTATATTTACTAGGGATAGTTCACCCAAAAATGAAAATACTGTCATTACTTACTCACCCTCATGTTGTTCTAAACCCGTATGAGTTTCGCTCATCTTTGGAACACAAATGAAGATCTTTTTGATGAAATCTGAGAGCTTTCTGTCCTTCCATTAGACAGCTACATAACTACCACTCTGACACTTCAAAAAGTTCATAAAGAGATTGTGAAACTAATTAATATGAATTGAGTGGTTTAGTCCAAATTTTCTGAAGAGACTTGTCAGTTTTATATGATGAACAGATTTAATTTAGTCTTTTATTCACATGTAAATATTGATCAGCGAACATAAGCAGAAGCTCAACCGAACTTGCTTGATGCGCGAGAACAAAACTCTTGCAGAAGTTCAAACATGCTGCGTAACAGATGAGAATAAACCTCACTGGTTCTTACGGAAGCTCAAACATGTTGCGTAACACACGAGAACGAACCTCATTGATTCTTGCACGCGTTAAGCAAACATGCTTGAGCTTCCGTTTACCACAACTGATGTTTGAGTTGATGAATGTTTACATGTGACTATAAGCCTAAATTCAATCTGTTCATCATATGAAGAAAATTTGGACTAAACCACTCAATTCATATGGATTAGTTTTATGATCTCTTTATGAACTTTTTGAAGCGTCAAATTGGTATTTGCTTAGCTGTCTATGGAGGGACAGAAAACTCTCAGATTTCATCAAAAAGATCTTAATTTGTGTTCCAAAGATGAGCGAAGGTTTGGAACGACAAGAGGGTGAGTAATTAATGACAGAATTTTCATTTTTTGGGTGAACTAACCCTTTAACACATTGACTAGATTTAATTGGAAAATGACTTTTTTTCCCATCTTAATTATCAATGGGCCATGAAAGCTGTCTAGCTAAATTTAATCAGTTTTAAAAACATATCTCGATATATAGCTGTTTCTGAATACCAGATGTTGTTCTGTGTATGCACCTCAGACTTTTGCACATCCTCTCACTCAGCAGCTGTATGCACACATAAAATGAACTGTTGATATGCATGCAATACTGGTCTGATTGGGCAAAGGGGCAGTGATGCTAACTGAGCCAAACCTTTCTCCCACTGGCCCCAGACCATGAGGCAATTCCTATTGTCAAGCCCAAGAAAGTTTAAAGATTTGAAATTGCAATTGGTAAAGTCCAATGTATAAAAGGGTACAGCACATTGCACTTTGATCTGGATCAGTTCTTTTCTACTGTGTTGCTTTATTGTTCATTGATTCAGACAGTCTTGTTCCCACAGGGCCGTATAACTGGTCTCACTGGAATTATGGACTTCATGGACAATGGATCAAATTCCCACGTTCAGTTTGAGATTTTGGGGACCAGCTTCAGCGAGACGTTTGGAAAAGACATAAAGCGCGTGAGTTAAATTGCCCGGGCTTTCATTTCTAGTACCTGGTGTAAAAGCTGTCTTTTGACATGATTTCTGATTATTTTTTCATTTCCAGTAACCTTAGGTAAAATGAAAACTGAAATCGATTTCCCTGCAATTTGTCAATGATGAACATGGAGGGCAAGCACTCTGCTTTTCTGAAAGACTCGCCATTGAGAACAACATGACTTAATGCCATCCTCACCTCGTTGTCAAATGTCTTAGAGGCAAGAGCAAACAGCAGTGATGAGCTGAGCTTATAGGCCTGATAGGCCAGGCCAAACATGTTGTAATACGAACTTTATGACTATGTGCACTACCTATTGTGCATGTCATAAAGTGTTCCCTACACACAGTCTATTCAATTCCATGTCTACCACTAGATGGTTTATTTATCCCACAGTTGGATATTCTAATTAGCTTTTGCTGTGCTTTTTCCTAGAACAATCACAAGTAATTTTCATTGCAGACATGCTTTCGGCTTTTCTCTTCATAGCTGTATTTGCTGATTTTTTTGCTCTGTTTTTGTAGCTATAAACTGTTTGGGTCCATCCATCATTTAAAAGAAAGAGTAATATAAATTACAGGAGAGGAAACAGTCTGCTGGTAATGAAGATTTAATCACCCTGCATCCCAACCTGAATTATGAACCCACTGTATCACATTATAGCCATTAGGATCCACAGTGCCACAGCCATTTACTCCCTGCCCGCACACACACCGGCTCCCCCTCATACAAAGCACATTTATTAGCTATAATGAAAGGAAAGGACAGCTAATGGTACGTCAAGTGTACTCAGTCCTGTTGTTGTTCATTATTAGAGCACCAGCTTTAGTCTTCTAAGCAGTGCCGCCCAAGAAGAGATTAATGTAGCCAACTGCATTTCCACCCTGCTATGGAGACAAACAGCGAGATGTGCTGTTAATTTGACATATGTCATGGTTTGAAAGCAGAGGCAAATACATTTCCTGGCTAAACGAGAAACCCTTTGGAGGTTAAAGAAGGCCGGAAAGTTTCAAGTGATTTCTTCAGTGGTGACTCAGTACCCTGTTTGCTTTTGTCTTATATTTTAGTCAAGTGTTTAGTCTCTCTAAATGGCTTTTATCTGACTGCTTCTATATATTTGCTCTGTATGAAAATCTAGTGAGCTGCCTACCAAGACAGATCAACATTTGTGCTGCACTCCCATCACTAACACTCTTTCTACACTGGACGTGAACGACGTGTCTTGTTGTCACGTCAAACGAAAAAAAAAAGAACCCATTGTAATCAATGATGCTGTCTTCACTAGAGCAACAGCAGTAGATGTTGTTAACTCTGTTTCTAATGTACTTTCGCGTACTTTCGGCAACAGTACAAACGGATGAGGGAAGAATTATCATTGAGATGATCTTGAACATTCCTTTTGACACGTCTGGAGCAGATAAGCTGTTGCAGCGTATTTTGGGTGTAAGTCTTTTCCAAGTTGTACCTCATTTTGGCAGTGTCACATCTGACCCTTCACAGATGAGGAAATTCCTCAATGAACTGCAACAAGCTCAGAGAACTAATATCCATCAAGATGGATTAAATGAGATATGTAGATTATAAATACAGGGAGACTGACACTTTTAAAACTCTAGTGTTTTTTGGGCTATTTATCATGAATTTCCCCACATATGTCTGCTACAAACCTACAACCGAAGTGAGTTAAAACCATAGGTTGGGTGGTTTGTAACACTATTATTTGTTATTTTATTATTTACCCCTATCAGTCCCTTCCCCCAATTCCACTCTAAATAATTTTAAACATTAATTCAAACAAAAAAAAAAAAAAGAGCAAAAATTACTAAACAAAGACAGATTGTGTGTCATGTATTGCCTGTCTTCATACTTATGTTTTCTGGTTCCATGACTCTTGTCCCTATAGCGCCATGTTTTTTGATGAAAACATTCCAGGATTTTTCTCCTTATAGTGGACTTCAATGGTCTCCAAACGGTTGTAAGTCAAAATGACAGTTTCGGTGCTTATTCCTCGTCTGGTATCTAGTAATTTTTATACTGTGTATTTGTAAGAATACTGTATCGTCTTTAGCTTTGCAACATTCTAACAGTCACTTATTGGAGTCCATTTCAGTTAGGATGTTACCTCATATGTAGACAGTGCACAGCATGGCAGCTCACTATGTTTTAAAACAGAGCTGTTATTTTTCTTTGATTCTTCTCATGCACCACACTATTACGTCCTCATTTACTTTTCCATATTCTTTCTATTGTAATTGTCCAGTTAGGGGTTTTTTTGTTGTTGGTTTTTTTTTTTTTTTTTTCTGGCAGCGTCGAAATTTTAAAGTAATTGAGATCTCATTTCATAATGTAACTTTCAGCAGTCTTTGTTGCTATACTACTTTGGAATCAAAGGCTGATTGGAGACAAAGAAATTGGACAATGTGATAGAACATTGCAGAGCTATTACTAAAATTGCTAAAATTGGTCAAAGGCGTGTCAAAATAGGTATAATGTAATTGTGGAGGTCTAAAAGAATAGCCCTGCACCAATAGTTAAAAACACATTTCACTGAGATTTGAGGATTCTAAAATATGTGTCCCCCTTGCAAAAAAAATACTGTAATTCCACTGTACTTTGATATATACCATGTAAGTGAACTATTACCATATTAATTTTATAAAGCTACTGACCTTACTACATCTTAAAATGCACAGTAATACTATAGTACTTCTTCATTAATGTCCCTGTAATGGCAGCAAATTTAAGCTCTGTTTTCTGAGTTCACTTACTAGTTACTCACTGCTCCTCATTAAGCAGTTTTTACTAGAAACAGATAGATATGTGCAACATAACAGATTACTGAGATCTGTTGGGACTACTCGAAAGTGGCAGCAATGATCCATCATGAAAACACATTGATTCTATTATTTGATTTTTGCCTAACATTATTCAGCTTCAACACATTTCACACTAATTGAAGTCCAGTAATAGAGCTGTTTATACAAGGTGGTGATAAACACTATGACAGACAGTTTGTTGGGTCAGCTGTTCTGTCTTTCCTCTGAGCTCTTATAGCTGCCATTTGCTAATCATAAGGGTGTGCAATATCTATTGTGTATGATATCGTAATTGTTGTTTTAATGATGTGGAACCTAACATTATCAAGAAATCCACTCACTTTGCAAAAAAATTAATAAAATAAATAAATAAATAAATAAATAATAAACACGCCTTGAGAGTGCACTCTTTCACAGTGTGATATAGCCTAGTAGTTAGGATGCCCCCAAAATTCAATACAGTATATGGGGGTAAAAATGCCCCGTGTGAGTTTTTGTCTTATATACTGTATGATACAGTTAAGCAATATCGCACAAGGAAGTGTGATGTTTTTCCTGAAAATCAGCACATTTGCAAATGTGATATTGAGTTTATACAACAGTTCAGTAAACAAGTTCATATTGTGAGTTACATTTTTGCTCTCTTTTTTTCCCCTATTTTGCCAACAAAAATAGATTCAAGCAAAGCCGCAACAAAACAGTTGTGTGTCTCCGAGCAACACACAGAGGTGTTTAGTTTCTGAATTCATCAGCTGTTTGAACAAGTCAATTTAATGAATGACTCAAAGGGCCCTATCATACACCCGGCGCAATGCATTGCCAGGCGCGACGCAAGTGTTGTTGGTTTTTTTTGCTAGTTTCAGCCCAATGCAGTTATCATTTTCACGTCCTGCACCACGTTGTTTAAATAGCAAATATATTTGCACCCATTTGTGCGCCCACGGGCGTGCTGGTCTGAAAACGAGGTGTGTTCAGGCGCATTGTTGGCGCATTGCTATTTTGAGGCAACTGAAATAGACTGACCAACTGAAACTTGGTCTAAAGTCAATGGCGCAATATTTTTTTTATTTATTATTATTATTTTATTTTTTTTTATTTTTTTTTTTTGTTATTTAAAGAGCGCGTTAGTAATATGTGCATGCACACTCTGCTTATTACATACACAGGGACACGCAGCAGCACACAAACATGCCAAATATTAAAAATAAAAGGATTACAATGTAAAAGATTATTATTGTGTGCATAAAGATAAAAATGCTTTAGTGAAATCTGGCTTGTCCCATAGATGGTCCCATAGATAGTTTTTCCACTTGCAAATTCCGCCACGTAACTCTGATTAGTTTATTGCAGATTACGCCCAAAACACACCCATTACTCATTAAGAGAATAGCAACAATCCTTTTAGACATCATTCCCATCGTTAAACTAGCAAAAGTGGATTCGGACATGCCCCCTAGTGCACTTGCGCCGTGCGCTTTAGACCATGCGCTTAGATCGTTAAAATAGGACCCAAAGACTCAGTTATTAAGGCAGTGACTTGGTGCCACTACTGGAGGTTTTAATTTCATATTTAAAGTATCATTTCATTAATAATAATAATTTCAACTTTCTAAATATTTTAAGACATTAATCTCATAGCATTATTTATGAAATTGTAATTGCAGTAAAAATACACCTAAATGCTGCTTTAAATGCTTCTGTGCCACTTCAGCAGTGCAAAAATGGATTTTGTTGATACTGATTTCATTTAATTGATAACAGTCTATAGTGTCTTATTGTTCTAATTTAATTTATTGGTTAAATGTAAGAATCTGACAAAAGATGATGCATACATCTAATAAGCCTATAAAAAGATAAAATGTCCTTTGAATTCAGTTTAAAGCTGCAAATGAAAAAGGTATTTTTTGTCACTGCTGTGAACTAACCGTTTCACAGAAAATGAAGAATATGAAAAGCTTGTCAGCTGTTCACGACAGGCCTGAACCAGTCAAGATACAGTACCAGCACAAAAACACACTGAACAAAATGTCCTCTAATTATTGTTATCGACAAAATCCCAGAAAATATTGAGATTTTTCTTTTGTCAATATCGCACAGCTCTAGCTAATCACGAAATAGCAAAGCCCAGATAAGCTTCTGAAGCTCTGGCTTGGTCCCAGTCACATATCAGGCCAGGCTTTGCCACCAAACAAAAGTGTAGCTTACATCTGTTCTTGCTATTGAATTAACAAGCTATTAGATGTCCTGGTACCATGAAACACAGATGGTCCTGATGCTGAGTGAAATGTTATTCAGCATCATTGAAGAAGATGTGGGATGTACTGACTTCACTTGAACTAACTATTAGTATTTCATAAACATGATATTTTTAAAATTCTTAAATATGCTGTGTAAATATGATTATGAATTCCCTTTTTTAATCCTAAAGCAATATACAGTGACAGTGGGGATGAACATTGCTCTGCTTCTGCAGCCTTTGTGCTAAAACTTGATTACTTGTTTTAGCTTTGAATGGCAACCATAAAGCACAACACTGACTCAGCACATTAAAATGACAAGAAAAAAAGGCCTGTCCCACTAGCTGTCTTAGTATAATCATAGTCTGTCTTAGTCATAGTCTAGAATTTTAAATTCTCGTTTTATACAAAACAGACTGGCAAAAACTAACGGATGTCCACACAGTCCTGTTTGCTTTTACCCAGCCATTTATTATTTAAAAACCGTTATCCCAAAGTCATCGAGGTCTCAGCAAAGAGATAAATGCTTGTCTAGTTTGGGGTCAAGACTGATAAGACATCAAATAGAAGATGAAGGATATGCTTTTGTTTGTTCGTTGAGTCTCTTGAGCCCCTGGATAAGACGGCCATCTATCAAGTCTTCAATTTCATTTGTCATTCGAGAGAAAACTTTTGCGGAAAGCTGGAAAAAAAAAAAAAAACTGACAGTATTTGATGAATTGGTGGCCTCCTCATCCTCGTCTGTGCTCTTTCAGATCATCACTCTAAGCAGAGCCGTGACAAACACAGACAGGGTGAAGCATCTTCAGACACTTGTGTTTAACACTGCTGTCTACAGGAAGCACCCAAGTATTTTTAGTCATATGTTGGGTAAAGCTCATATGCTGGGAAAAGGCTCAATGATTCATTTGCTGTATAGCCAATTGAGCTTCACCAGACAATGATTGAAGTGGTGTTGCTGTGTCCGTGTTTGGATAGCGCCACAATGTTTACACTTTTCAGGGAAATTAAACATATGATGACTTATATTTGTCTGCACATTAAGGGGTATGAGCAAATATTTTCACATTGAAATAATTACATTCAGCTTTAAAAACACTATGACAACAAATGTAGGGTTTTTTGGGCTTTTTAAACCTTATGCATGTGTGCCCACTACTGGCGGAACTCAAGCATAAGGTTTAAATGAAACGCACTAAGCCCTTGATCATTTAGAATTCACTATGGAACTGATTTATTATTTAAACCCCTTTTGTACTTATGAATTTGTTTTATGCAACATTCTATATGCTTATAAGTTGTTGGAGAAAATATAGCTATAAAATCCTATAGGTATATGAGCTGTTGAAGAAAAATAAAATTACACAAATGAAAAATATCAATAGTATAAACTTTGACTATGAATTTGAGGTAGCTACAAATATTATGCGATTAATTCTCAACATAAATAATAAATTATACTCTATTATGCGATTAATTCCCAAAATAATCAATTTATCATACACTTCAGTTAAGCACAATCGGCTGTGATGTCACAATCAAGTTGAATTGTGGGATATAGAGCTGCTTGAAGTGTACATTAGAGTAGACTCGCTTCCTCGGATGAGGGTCTGTCCATATAAACTTCCCACGTCCACTTCAGTGACGTGAATAGATCCCTGGAAAATTAATTTTAGTTAATCTGATTAGTTAACCTTCGTCCAGCTGTTCCTGTTTAGTTCCCTCATTTACTATGTGTATTTATACTCCCTGTTCTGTTCAGTCCTTGGTCAGTTATTGTTTGTGTGAATGTGGTTATCGTCGTCTAAGTGTGCTACTTGATTAAAGACATTGTTATTCTCACCAGTTCCTTTGTTGCGCCCCTTTAACAACCATCCACCGTGACAGAATAACCGACCACTCAAGAACAAGTAGGCTAAAACAGATGAACTCACTAGCGATGCGTCTTTTCTTTTCCTCCTGGAGAACAGGAAGCATCTGGGGTACTTGGGCTGGATGCTTCGAAATGGCGGCCTCTCCCTCAAAGCCAGCGAGCCCGAGGCACTTACCGAGGTCATTACAGAACCAGAGCTGGATGACATCAAGGCCCTGGAGTCGACGCGTGCGGATCAGTCCATCGCAGAGCCAGGAGCAGACCTAGACCTGATCGATCTGTGGTCCATGGATCCAGTTCCCACCCAAGTCCCCTCCCTTGAATCCTTGTCTTCTTCGCCAGTCCCTTCCGGATATTTGGATGGTCCGGTCCCATCCGGAGATCTTCTGCCTGTATTCCTGCCTGACTTCCTGATCCCGCCTCCATCGCTGGTCATGTCCAGTCCCCTGGATCTCTCGGCACCACTGGTGTTGTCCAGCTCCTCGGCTCTGCCCCCGCTGCTAGTTCCATGCGGCTCATCCATCTTGCCTCGGCTTCCTCTTCACCAGCTTGGCTTGGGGCAGAGTCCCCTGCTTCACCTCAGGCCTCCAGGCCCATGTCTCCACCTCGGCCTGTCAGCCCATCACCATTGCCTCGGCTCACCGCTCCCACATCACCTTCATGGCCCATCTTCCCAGAAACTCTGCTGAGTTCCCTCGTCACTCCAGGTCGGCCTCCAGCGGCCGACGGACAGCTTCCACCATGGAGTTCCGGGATTTCGGCTGTGCCTACACCCTGCACCTCTACGGCGTCATCGGGCTCCTCCCTTCCTCCGACCTCCCCGTCATCCTCGCCCTGGTTATCCAAGTCCCCGTCGCCGCCTCAGTCCCGTGAGCCAGCAGCTCAGCGCCAGGCCTCTGGGCCTTTGATGTCGCCCAGGTCCGTCACCCTCTCCATTCCGCCGATTCCTCCTCTCACCATGGTTCTGCTTCCACCGATCGGTGCCAGGGTTCCATCCACCCCCTCTGTCAGGACTCCGGCCTGGATCCTCCCACCATCAGCGCCACCATGGTACCTGTGCCTATCTATCCCAGGCTCCTATCCGTCACAAGCTCCATGCCCTCCACCGAAGCCTCCGCCCTCTTTCTTCATCCTGAATTTTCTTTATCACAGCACGAGGTCACGCCTTTCCGCGGGAGGCGTTATGTCACATGTTCAGTTTAGTTCAGTTCTGTCATGTCTGCATTAGTTGTCATTACTTGCTATGGCGTCTGATTAGTAAATCTTCATCCAGCTGTTCCTGTTTAGTTCCCTCATTTACTATGTGTATTTATACTCCCTGTTCTGTTCTGTCCTTGGTCGGTTATTGTTTGTGTGAACGTGGTTAATAAAGGCCTTCTGAAGCGAAGCGATGCAATTTTGTAAGAAAATTATCCATATTTAAAACTTTATAAAGTCAAATAACTAGCTTCCGGCAGACGACCGTACGCATACTGCGCAAGTCGACTTGCACCAAATGAGTAACCCCTGAAGTAATGTATGATGCAGGATATAGGAGTATCGTAAGTTTAGACACCTAAGGCAGTTTAAACAAATAGGGCTGTGCAACAAACTTATGCTCCTCTTCTCTTATATTGAAATCCTCTTTAAAAAATGATAATTTTAGACTTCTAACTTGTGACTAGTGTTTTGATTTGCTCTATTCTCTGTGCTTCCGCATTCGTCATTATATCGTGTGTCGTGTCAGAGGATACTCTTCCACCATAAATCAATGCTTACGGCCATCTAGTTATTATAGTTAATAAAGTTTTAAATATGGATAATTTTCATACAAAAACCCATCGCTTTGCTTCAGAAGGCCTTTATTAACCCCCTGGAGCCGTATGGATTATTTTTATTATGGATGGATGCCTGTTTTTTTTTTTTTTTTTTTTTTTTTTCCATCATCAACTGTAGTTTTAATGTTGTCTTTGTAAATAATCACTTTCCCATATTGCCACGAAGGAGAATCGGAGAGTCACATTCAGGGGACATACGACACACTGTATTTTTGTATTTATTTCAACAAATGACAACCAAAATCAAACTCATAGAAGCTCATGAACAGTTTTGAAGTGGCTGTGTGCAAGTTCATTCACAAGCGAGTGAGTCATACTTGCAAATGTAATGTTAATTATTACACAAATTAACCAAATACAAAACTCAGCTAAGTATGTGATTATTTTGAGTGAAAGGCAGTGGGTTTATTTAGTGACATTATTACATTTGCTAAACGTCGTCTTCCCTCACCTCCTCAACCAAGGCGAAAATTGAATTACACAGTCCAGTCTTTTTCCCCGAACGATGATGTGAGTTCCTGTTGCAATTCTCGATTCAGCATAAATGACCTACAATGGCGACATCTTTCACAATCACGACAGAAAATTAAAATACTGCCCTTAATATCACTAGCAGAAAGGCAGCGCAATATAAACAAACCAAACTAGAACTGAACATGGCGTGACGGCAGCTTCATATTCTCTATATACTGTCTCTGGCAGGAAAGTCTTTCAATTCAGTAGAAAAGTCGCTCCTCTTCATAACATAAGGATCACGTCCAACATATGTTGTGATTTTCTGTTTATACCTTTCTAAACCAGCACAGTATGGACTTTTCTCCATCTTTTCCATTCTAATTTTCACTGCTTGCCCTCCACCGGAATTTCGCGTGTCATCAGAACCACGTGATTGCAAACAACCTATTATAAAGCTCGGATGAGCAATTATATTTTTAAATATATCTCTGACTGTGTTCATCTGAAAGAAGATAGTCATATACACCTAGGATGGCTTGAGGGTGAGTAAATCATTGAATAATTTTAATTTTTGGGTGAACTAACTCTTTAAGACATAACCGAATATGTTTGCTTGCTAGGATACTCACCACGACGGGCATGATGAATCCTAAAAGATTCCTCTGATCCTAGACCAAAATCTGAAGTCTTTGATCGCTAGTTTGACATGTTTGCTGACAGCCGATTAATGACCATTGTGATAAAATTTCACCTCCAACGAAATTCTGTCAGTGTCAGAAGATTTGACAAACAGTCTTGCAGTGTGACTTCTCTTACGGCAACCGTCAAATTTAAAAACCAATAAGAGTGCCAAACCTGACGCAATTATTGAAACAACAACAAACCAAACCACCACTTGCTCCACACACATCATCTTTTGTTTTTTTGTTTGTTTCTTTTCAAGACAAGCCATAATCAAAATTAATGCTAGAAATTGTTTTTGTTTGCTTGCCACCATTTCAATCCTGCATGTAATGCAGCTCACAGTCACTGAATGTGTCACAGATTCATGATGTAAAACTCCAGACAAGTCTTCTATTGTGCATCTATTTTAAACGTGTCTTGACTGCCGTACAGTCAGACATGAATGACAAGTGAGATCTTACAGTGTGACATGGCTTACAGTGGAGATCATGTTCATACAGTCTGACAAGCAACAGTCTTAAAGGACTATTATAAATCGACAATGTACACCCATCTTTACCCAAACTTGCCAACAAGGCTACTTTACGCCAGTGTGAATGCATTAGCATCGACTCGCATGAATCGCAGGTGTTTCATATATGAGATGAGGACATGGCTGCAGCCAAAAGCAGCATGCCCAGTGCAAGTAGGCTTTGACTTGTTTAGGCTTTAATTATAGTTAACATTATTTAATTTATCCATTATATTGAAGAGACCTTTTTGAAGGATATTGGTTTACTTATGCCTTTTTAAACACTTGAGATTAACTGTGACTTGAGCTTAACTGAGAGTGTCTGTAGACGTTTAAGAGGCTGTTGTGTCGATTACAATATTAAAGTGTTCAGTTTTATTTCAACTTTAGAAAATAAACATCACAAATCAGCTGTGTCTTGTTTTTCACTGGCATATCTCTTAGGTGTTGAGGACTAGGGCATCTTTGAGCCTACATTCACTATCCCAGCGACAATTCTTCCAGCATCCCTCCTCCTCCCCATTTCCTCCTCTATTTTTCTTATTCCCCCTCTATGCAGTACTGTTATAGGGGGGTTTAACTCGGAACTCGAGCCGAGCCTCGGGTTCGAGCCTCCTGCAAGGACAGCAAGCCAAGTTTGTTTTACCATTAACCATTCAGACTGAATGGGCAGGCGAACTTGTGAAACCATATTTGACATAAGTATGGCTTTCAAGTACTCTTTACACCTCTGCCAACACCACCCCACACACTTATAGAGGCTTTCATTTGTCTTCATTTTCACTTTATGTCTGTTTAGAATGATGCTCGGTGAGGAAATTAGAAATTTCATAAATTTTTCAACATTACAAGCTTTCCCCTGTGCCACTGCTATAGGGCTGTTTGTGTACATACTGTAATGAAGAAATACCTTATGGCTAAGGATGCCAAGTATTGGCTAAAAGAAACATGCTTTTAAAAATGAGGATTCTAGGTCCCCGAGGCAAGTGATGGCACAGTTATGCAGCCATTAGATGCATTTTGTATTTTGATCCAGTGCCACCACCTGGAACCAGACCAGCATGGTACTGGTCCTCATGGACAAGTAATGAAGAGAAAATGCTGTGCTTCCTAAAGGAACATGCCTGCTACTTTTATACATGCATGCAAATGTTAATTTCCCTAATTCGGAGTATGTTCTATAGCATGTTATTATCCACTTCACTTGTGTAAAACAAATTACATGTATTTACAGCTAATGCAAACACCTCAAATAAGAACTCTTGCACAACACGTGCATCACATTGAAATGAGCTTAATCCTCATTGTTAAATGATGTGATTAAACCTCATTATTACCTGTTTCCTGTAAATTAATGATTAATGAGATTAGTCTTTTAAATCAAGTTATTAAATGTAGTGTCATTGATATTGACACTTACGGAGTAGACAAAGTAGATTGTGTATATTAAGTTTTATAAATTCACCATTTTAGTGTGCAAATTAATCATAATAGAATTTAATTTAATAATTCTCAGTTCTGTTTAATGTAATAATTCTCAGACTCCCCACTCAAGACAACTGCATGTTTTCTTATACTATCCAAAATACTGAGAGTGAGAGACACACATAATATAACAAACATGCACATTATTAAGCATGTTATGTTAACTTTTCATGCTTATGCTTTGAATGGGTTTGTGTGTGTGTTTGTTTTTTTTTGTTTTTTTTTTAAGGAATTCAATTTTACATGAAAATGGACCCACTTTTCACCACCCAATCAATTCCTGATGGATCTTTGTTTGTTTGTTTGTTTGTTTGTTTGCTTGTTTGTTTGAATATCCTGTTTCACTTGTAAATATGCCTTATGATAAATACTCACTGCACTGTCCAAAAAAAAAAAAAAAAAAAAAAAAGATTGAAGATTGATGGAAATAATGTTGACCTGTATCCATTTTGTTTTTCTTTGTCTTGCAGTTGGCTACATGGGATTCTGTCCATGGCCTCAATGGAAGTCTCAAGGAAAGTCGTATTGAGAATGGCATGCAAGGGGTTACTGTGAAAGTAGTGACGTTGTTGGTAATACTTACTTTTATCATGTTAACTTTTTAAATATTTGTGTTTATGGGTGTTGATGTATACATAATTAAATAACTAATACATTTTTACTTGGGTACTAGATAATATTGTACTTATCAGCAGACCCACACAGAATCTGCAAGATTTCCATGGAATGGGAAAGTTTGCTCACAAATTATATTGTCTAATATGATGAAGCCTTCAACCACAAATAAAAGTATAGTTCTTTCAGTTATGTTTAAAACTTCCATAATATGTTTTATTTTATTTTATCTTTTTAAAATATTATATAACTGTTTTTTACGGTGGCCCAGTAGTGCACAACACAACAAAATTTAAAAAGCAAACATAAGTTCACAACACAACGGAATCAAGCCACAACACAACGGAAACGAGCCACAACAAAGCGAAATCGAGCCACAACACAATGACATAAAGCCACAGCACAACGAAATCGAGCCACAACACAACAAAATCGAGCCACAACACAATGGAAATGCTCCCGACCACTAGGGGGCTCTCAGAGCTCAGTAAAGTTAGTTTTCCTTGCCACTGTTCTATAGAGTCGACAAGATATCAATACCATGATTAGTTTTAAGTATGAAAACATTTCTGTTGTGTTGTGGCTTGATTTCGTTGTGTTGTGGCTTGATTTCATTGTGTTGTGAACTTATGTTTGCTTTTTTAATTTCATTGTGTTGTGTTGTACTGGGCCACCGCAGGTTTTTCCATTCTTGTTGATTGTAAGTAGAAATGCTGCATTGTAATAATATATTTGTCATTTGGCTATAATATATGTCACAGGAATAGTTGGGGTAAGCATTATGCTTCTAATGTGCTTATTCCTTATGATCTAATTGTAATCATTCTCTCAGGCCAGCAGGCATTTACTACAGAAAGGTTCTCCTGAGAGCCATAGAAAGTCTTGAAGCAAGTTTTACCAGCCATTTGAAATTAGTTTGTACTTTTTGGTAATCAATATTCCTTTTCAAAGGAGGATCCATTTGTGATGGTGGCAGAGAACATCCTTGGTCAGCCCAAAAGATATAAAGGGTTCTCAATTGATGTCCTGGATGCCTTGGCCAAGATCTTAGGATTCAAGTACGATATCTACCAGGTGTCAGACAGCAAATATGGTTCTCAGCTGAGCAATGGCTCTTGGAATGGAATGATTGGTGAACTCATAAACAAGGCAAGTGTTTTTACATGTCCAAAACCATTAAAAATTACTCAGCTAATACTTGTCTACTATTTGCTCAAATTATCCAGCTGAAAAGGTCACCAGCATACAGTATATTGTGTTTTGTATGGTGGTGTGTTGATTTGTTCTGGGGATGATAGTGAGTACTTGAAGTTATAGCAATAAATTCAAGAAAACATAATTGTGTGACTTGAACTTTTAATTCTCTGATTGGTTGCTGTGGCATTTTGTCCAGTACCAGTAGGTTATTGTTGAGGCATGAACCGTACAGTGCAATTTTAAAACCACTTGGGCAGAATTAGAGGGTGCGTACAGCTAGATGGAATGGAACTAAACTGAATTAAACAGGATGCAGGGGCCTCAAGATATGTTTGACAAGAAAACCGCATGATGCTTACAGAGAGAGATGCCGAAAAAAATAGCGAGAGGTGAATTAGTGGTCAAAGATGTTTGCCTGTATATCAACCAGCAATTAAAAAAGCTGGCCCACATCTTGTAGACAGTAGCTAATGTTGATGTCATTTTTTGACTTTCTTTCATCCGAGTCTTGTTTACACCTGTTTTCTTTACTGCAAAGATTCTTTTCTAAGTCAGAATTTTGTCTTGTTTTTATGTAAACTACAGAAAGCAGAAAGTGTCCGACCTGCCTCTCCTTCATTGACCTCCATTAAAAAAAAATATATATATATAAAAAAAACCTCGTCTCATCCCTAGTTTACCACAGTGCTACTCTTTTGTGCTAAGCTTGGAGGCTTCCCTTATAGCGGCTCTGGTAATATGGTAATAATCCTGAAGACCTTGATTAGCTAGTTCAGGTGTGTTTGATTAGGATTGGAGCTAAATTCTGCAGGATAGTGGCCCTTCAGGAGTAGGGGTGTAACCCCGACATTCTGGCCAAATTTGCCCATTGGCCTCTGTTCATCATGGCCTCCTAATCGTCCCCATATACTGATTGGCTTCATCACTCTGTCTCCTCTCCACCAATAAGCTGGTGTGTGGTGGGCGTTCTGTCGCAATATGGCTGCCATTGCATCATCAAGGAGGATGCTGTACATTGGTGGTGGTTAAGGAGATTCCCCCTTCCATATGCAAGTGCTTTGAGTACCCAGAAAAGAGCTATATAAATATAACAAATTATTATTATTATTATTATTATTATTATTAGGATTGAACACCCCTGAATAAATGTACTTATTATAATGAGGTTGGGTAATACAATAAACTTAATTCAAGATACATTCTCTGAAGTCTTAAAATTGTACACAATTTTGCTTGCTTTAAGGATGTTTAGATATTTTACTGAAAAATAAAACAAAAAATACTGATTAGGAATATAAATTGTTGTGCATTTTGTAAGTCCCTTTTACCTGAAGAGTAAATTAAAATCTTGTCTTTACAGAGAGCTGATTTGGCAGTTTCTGCCATTACTATAACACCAGAGCGGGAGAACGTAGTGGACTTCAGCAAACGCTACATGGACTACTCTGTAGGGATCCTACATCGCAAACCAGAGGAAAAGATCAACATTTTTTCCCTCTTTGCCCCTTTTGACTTGGCTGTGTGGGCCTGTATCGCAGCTGCCATTCCTGTGGTGGGTGTTCTGATCTTCCTGCTGACACGGATGCAGATGCTCCGCTCCCAGAATCCTCCAGGAGCCCATCACGCTTCATCCATGTCTAACTCATTGCATAGTGCTATATGGATTGTCTATGGAGCCTTTGTACAACAAGGTACTTCAATGAATTCCTCTCCCATGTGTCCCTTCAGAAACGACTTATCAGCTTAGTTATCAGCTTAGTATGCTTTAGCACCCAGGGGATCAGATGATGGTTTGACTTTGGACTTAGAAAGATGACAAGAATAAAGCTGATACTGAGGTGTCAAAAAAAAATCACTCCCTCTAAGACATATATACATTTGAACTTCTAATGCAAGCATTGTTTACCAGCTTAAAATATTTAGTGTTTGCAAATATTCAAGGAATAGTTTACCTTTATTTTAATTTTTTTTATTTTCTTGCTGTCAATTTAATGACTCATTTTTATGTACATTTATTGAATAAAAAACAGAAGTGTTAAGTGCACCAAAACAGTGTAAAGTTTTGAATAGTTCTGAATAAGGCATAGGATACACTGGTTCTTATCCAAGAGACAAAATGGAATAAGTGGCTACCTCAGCAACTAGCATGCTAAACCCCCAGCTGCCTCTATTAATTCTTGGCATAGCCTACTGCATACCAAACCCTTTTAAGCCTAACAGCTAGTTATTAAATCTGGGCTGTTTCTATCTCGTATTTCTGTAGATTGCCACCATATGAAATTGACAATAGATTGTACAAAACACAATACATCTTTTGCAGCAGTTTGCACAGTCTTAAACATGAGGAATTAGCAAGTCTGATGGCATGTTAATAATGGTAGCATTTTTGGCTTACTCCATTTACTAAGGTTAATAATGTGAAACTGTGCTCATGTTTCATAGATTATTCACGTCAATGATACCATATGATAATATTTTAATACCCTTTGTTAGACATCTGCTGCTATCTAATTGTTGTGGTACGCCTCAATTTTATAAGTATAGAACCAAGGTTATGTAAAAACTTTGATAAAAGGATTATGGGGGGAAAAGACAACAATTTTTTTACTTTTTTTAAATGTATTATTTAATTTTTTTGCATTTCAAAATACATTTACACATCCCTAAAGACTGACATCCTTTTTTGTTTTGCTTGTCACAGGTGGAGATTCCGTGGTGGGGTCTGTGGCATTGAGGATAGTTATGGGCAGTTGGTGGTTGTTCACATTGATTGTGTGTTCATCTTACACTGCTAACCTGGCTGCGTTCCTAACTGTGTCCCGCATGGACAACACTATAAGGTAAATTTTCATTTCACAAATAGTCTACCACTCAATGCACCATATGCTACAGAGTTGATCAATGTCTATTAAAAGCTTTTCTATCCTGTATTTGTCCTTATAATTAGTGCATCCTTATGTTCAGGAAGCTTCACACATAATTTGGCCACATGGCAGGCAATACAGCTAACAAAGGCTATTTCAACGATTTAATCTTAGAAGTTTGTAGGTATGCTGTCTGAGGCTGAGATTTAGGATTTCATGATGGTAAAAACTGTTGTAACTAGGCCTTCTGGGACATGTTCCATTTAGAAGGAAGGGAGGTGAATAAATATTAGTATGGTTAGAAAGAGGCTAAACGTGGTTATTAGGACTATTACAGATAAGTAAATCCCACGGCTCTCCGCCCAGCCCTGCTTCACACCACAATATACACTCCCTGGCACACACTCTAATATTCTGTTGGACCAGATTATGATTTTCACAATTTGAGCCCACTGAATCCTGGCATTTTCATCTTGGGATATGCCAGTGCCCCACACTGCTTATATTTTCCACTTCTCACTGCATCAGTTAGGGTTAAATAACTTGTTTCCAGCTGAAACATATTAATCACTGCAGTGATTAGGCCTATACAATGGAAGGTCCTTACTTATTTACTTAGTTAAATCCAGGTGGTGACTTTTTATTTATTTATTTATTTGTTTGTTTGTTTGTTTGTTTCGCCAGATAGTGTATAATGTGCAATATATAATTTAAAAAGTTCTGAGGTTTCTGAGGGAAAAATAAATTAGTAGGTTGTGGCAAATACTGTAAAATTTATATTTGTTGCTGTTATATGGTAATGTGACTTGACTTGCTTGGTTGTGTGAGCACTGCGACTCGAGATTTGACTCGATACTTGATGGGCATAATAGGTGCATCACTTCATCCGCCTCTGTTCTTACCCTGATGCACCAATCACTCTGGAACAGGGTAAATCTGCACTCATCAGATCACATGACCTTTTTCCTTTGTTCCACAGTCCAATCTTTATGCTCTCTAGCAAATTAAAGCCTTTTTTCACTGATTAGCCTCAATGATAAGTGGTTTCCTTAATGCTACACAGCAGTTTAGTCCCAATCCCTTGAGTTCTCTTTGCACTGTGTATGCGAGTTCTACAGTTGATTTTTTTTTTTTTTTTTTTTTTTTTTACAATTGGATCCCACCAAATGTTTAAGTGATCTCCAATCATGATCATTCAAGTTTTTTTTTTTTTTTTTTCCAACCATATTTCTTCCTCAAGGATAATGGTTCACTACTATCCTTCCAGGTTTTAATAATACTTTGGACAGTTCTTTTTCTTTTCCAATTTTAGTAGTTTCTGCAATCTCCTTAGTTGTTTTCTTTGCTTGGTTCAAGCCAATAATTTGACCCTTCTAAAACAGAGTAACATATTTTCCACTTCTCACTGCATCATTTAGGGTTAAATAACTTGTTTCCAGCTGAAACATATTAATCACTGCAGTGATTAGGCCTATACAATGGAAGGTCCTTACTTATTTGCTTAGTTAAATCCAGGTGGTGACTTTTTATTTATTTGTTTGTTTGGCCAGATAGTGTATAATGTGCAATATATAATTTAAAAAGTTCATCATTTCTGAGGGAAAAATAAATCAGTAGATTGTGGCAAATACTGTATAATTTATATTTGTTGCTGTTATATGGTAATGTGACTTGACTTGCTTGGTTGCGTGAGCACTGCGACTCGAGATTTGACTCGAGACTTGATGGTAGGGACTTTGGACTTACTTATTAATTACTTGTACATGTGTGGCTTGCTCCCACCTCTGCGACGCAGAGGAAAAAAAATCGTGGGAATCACTTTCAGAACCTTATTTATTTATTTATTTATTTATTTATTTACTTTTCAGATGATTTATTAGTTCCATACTAACCAGGGACAAGTGCTGCAAAATAGCTATTAGCTAAAAGCGTGTGTTCACAAGACAAAGACAAAGAGCACTTCACATGAGCAAACTAGGTTGACTCTTACTAGAAACATTAAAAGATATTTAAGAGTTTAGAATAGAGTTGTTGATAATAATAATAATAATAATTATTATTATTATTATTATTATTATTATTAACCTTTCCTGTTCAGTGCCAGAATGAGTTTGTATTCTGTGTGCTCCCTTACCAGTGTTGTGCTAGTTTGCTGTCACATTTGTAAATGTTATCTAGCACTCAGGTATGATGACAGGTATTTACCCAGCCTGTGTGGCTAATGTTTGATTGCATTTGATTATGCTGATGTTGAGCAAACTGTGTCTCGTCAGAGTGTGAACAGAACTCTGCTCTCAGACAAACATATCTGCATGTTCATTTTCACTATATTTTGGAAGCCAAATGTTACATATACAGTGGGTACGGAAAGTATTCAGACCCCCTTAAATTTTTCACTCTTTGTTATATTGCAGCCATTTGCTAAAATCATTTAAGTTCATTTTTTTCCTCATTAATGTACACACAGCACCCCATATTGACAGAAAAACACAGAATTGTTGACATTTTTGCAGATTTATTAAAAAAGAAAAACTGAAATATCACATGGTCCTAAGTATTCAGACCCTTTGCTGTGACACTCATATATTTAACTCAGGTGCAGTCCATTTCTTCTGATCATCCTTGAGATGGTTCTACACCTTCATTTGAGTCCAGCTGTGTTTGATTATACTGGTTGGACTTGATTAGGAAAGCCACACACCTGTCTATATAAGACCTTACAGCTCACAGTGCATGTCAGAGCAAATGAGAATCATGAGGTCAAAGGAACTGCCTGAAGAGGTCAGAGACAGAATTGTGGCAAGGCACAGATCTGGCCAAGGTTACAAAAAAACTTCTGCTGCACTTAAGGTTCCTAAGAGCACAGTGGTCTCCATAATCCTTAAATGGAAGACGTTTGGGACGACCACAACCCTTCCTAGAGCTATCGGGGGAGAAGGTAAAGAAGAACCCAAAGATCACTGTGGCTGAGCTCCAGAGATGCAGTCGGGAGATGGGAGAAAGTTGTAGAAAGTCAACCATCACTGCAGCCCTCCACCAGTCGGGGCTTTATGGCAGAGTGGCCCGACGGAAGCCTCTCCTCAGTGCAAGACACATGAAAAAACACCTGAAGGACTCCAAGATGGTGAGAAATAAGATTCTCTGGTCTGATGAGACCAAGATAGAACTTTTTGGCCTTAATTCTAAGCGGTATGTGTGGAGAAAACCAGGCACTGCTCATCACCTGTCCAATACAGTCCCAACAGTGAAGCATGGTGGTGGCAGCATCATGCTGTGGGGGTGTTTTTCAGCTGCAGGGACAGGACGACTGGTTGCAATCGAGGGAAAGATGAATGCGACCAAGTACAGGGATATCCTGGACGAAAACCTTCTCCAGAGTGCTCAGGACCTCAGACTGGGCCGAAGGTTTACCTTCCAACAAGACAATGACCCTAAGCACACAGCTAAAATAACGAAGGAGTGGCTTCACAACAACTCCGTGACTGTTCTTGAATGGCCCAGCCAGAGCCCTGACTTAAACCCAATTGAGCATCTCTGGAGAGACCTAAAAATGGCTGTCCACCAACATTTACCATCCAACCTGACAGAACTGGAGAGGATCTGCAAGGAGGAATGGCAGAGGATCCCCAAATCCAGGTGTGAAAAACTTGTTGCATCTTTCCCAAAAAGACTCATGGCTGTATTAGATCAAAAGGGTGCTTCTACTAAATACTGAGCAAAGGGTCTGAATACTTAGGACCATGTGATATTTCAGTTTTTTTTTTTTAATAAATCTGCAAAAATGTCAACAATTCTGTGTTTTTCTGTCAATATGGGGTGCTGTGTGTACATTAATAAGGAAAAAAAAAAAGACCTTAAATGAATTTAGCAAATGGCTGCAATATAACAAAGAGTGAAAAATTTAAGGGGGTCTGAATACTTTCCATACCCACTGTACATGTTACTAAAATTTGATCATCTGAGCTCCAGTTTTTTACACAAATGTCAGCAATTAATTCAGTCATTATTATTATTATTATTATAAATTTATATAAATCATTTAAAATCATTCTGCATAGGTACTATTAAATACATACCATAAATATAATTCCCATCTGAAAAAACAATGTGTTGATTTGTCTGATTATTACCAACAGTTAATAATACATAAAATAATGCATTAAATAATAATGTAAATAATGCATCATTATTATTATTATTATTATTTTTTTACTTTATAGGTGTCACAGTTATGTTAAGATAGTTTGTTTTCATTCAAGAGAAGTGTTCCCTTTGTTCTAGTTTCCCACCCCTCAACGGTCACCATAAACACTAACACTATCATCACAGCTGTTTGCCTTTTAGTTAATCATCACGGTGTATTTAAGTTCCTGCCTTCATTCTGTTCATTGTCTGGTATTGTTTTTGTTTGACTAACTGTCTCGCATGTTAGCTCTCTTGTTAGTTGTTATTTAATAAACCTTGGATTATTATCATCATCTTCGTCTTCTGTGGATTTAAGCGTTACAGAATGCCGGACCCATGGATTACACAGCAAAGCTTGCGGCTTTTTTGTCCTTTTCTGAGTTTTACCGTCTCGCTGTCAACTGCCCTTATGACAACGAGACCCTGAAGTCACTGTTCTGGATCGGGGCTAATTACCATCGCCCCGTGGACCTCCCAGGCACCACTGGACTGAGCTGGAAAGAAGCTATTATCCGGTGTCTGGAGTGCGTCTTGTCCCAGTCCAGAACACGACCAGACCCAGAGCCTGAATAACCTCTATCGACCGCGAAGTACTCGTATGAACCCCACGCAGACAGAGAGCTACCATTCGCCGTGACACGTCAGCCAATGCCAGAGAGAAAGAGGACAACCCTCGCTCTGGAAGTGGAGCTCCACTATGAGTCTGACCAGGGGTGTGAGCCCACAACATCAGTGGACAAGGGAGAAGTGACTATGGACAATGAGGACTGGCTGATAAACTTGAGTGAGGAGCTAACGACTCCCACCCTATCCCACTCGGTACCTTCATCATCGCTGTTTCTAGACAGCACCATGAACTATGTCCTATTTTCATCGTCTGCATGGACTGTATTATATTTACCTTTATTCTGTCAAGATTTCTGTTGTCGCCATCACCTCAAAGCTCAGCCAGTCCTCCAGCTCCACCTCTGTCGGATGTTTTCAGCCCTGCGCCGTCTGTGTCGAAGCCCTGCTATGACATCAAGCTGCAGGTCGTGCTACCACAATCAGCGTCTGTGGGTGAGGATGCTGTGTCTCCGCCTCCGACCTCGGATCTCTTCGCTCCATCTTGGCTTGACATCCTGCCGGCTCCCCCTTGGTCAGTCGTCACACCACTTCCGCCACAGACTTGCGGGCCATCCGCTGCCCTCTGTCCCTCCATCTCTACCGCTGCAGCAGGTTCCTCCTTCCCCTTGGTGTCACCTCTGTCCTCCATCACACTGGCTCCACCTCAGCCCTCGGATACTCCAGCTCTGCCTTCAACATTCGTTGCTGCGGCATCGCCTTGGTCAGCAGTGCCAGCGATATCGCTCAATTCCATCGGCTCTCCGTCTGCGCCTATGGATCCATCGTCCCCCAGTTGTCGTCAGCCTCCATTTCATCTTGGCTCCTCCCTCCCTCTACTCCGCCGTGGGCTGTCTGTACTGGCAAGCTCTGGGTCTGTGCTAGTGGACCATCTCCACCATTGCCACCAGGGAATCGTCTTCCTGCCATCACCATCCCTTTGCCACGTCCTGCCATCACCATCCATTCCCCGCATCCTGCAACCATCCCTTCGCCTCATCTATATCACCCTCCAAAACTTCCTCCATCCCTCCCTCTTCTGTTACGGTGTGAGGTCACACCTTGCCAGAGGGGGGTGTACTGTCAGGTCAAGTCACCTTTATTTATATAGCACCTTTTACAATGCAGATTAAGTCAAAGCAGCTTTACAGTGATAAGTGGTAAATAATTTTGGCTGCACAGCAGCTCTTAAAGGATTAGTTCACTTTCAAATAATATTTCCTGATAATTTACTCACCCCCATGTCATCCAAGATGTCCATGTCCTTCTTTCTTTAGTCGAAAAGAAATTAAGGTTTTTGATGAAAACATTCCAGCATTATTCTCCTTATAGTGGACTTCAATTGGCCCCAAACGGTTGAAGGTCAAAATTACAGTTTCAGTGCAGCTTCAAAGGACTTTAAACGATACCAAACGAGGAATAAGGGTCTTATCTAGCGATCTTAAACTAGCTCTCTTCTTCTTCTTCTCTATTAGAATTCCGGCAGTGTAGATGCTGCTAAGTGTATTACTGCCGTCCACAGGTCAAAGTTTGAACTAATTGTTATATACTTGCACTAGCGTATTGTATATGACAATTTAGTTCAAACTTTGACCTGTGGAGGGCAGTAATACACTTAGCAGCGTCTACATTGAATTCTAACAGAGAAGAAGAAGAGAGCTAGTTCAAGACGAGCGTCTATGATTAAAACGTATATAATTTTTTATTTTATTTTTTTAGAAAATGACCGATCGTTTCGCTAGATAAGACCCTTATTCCTCATCTGGTATCGTTTAAAGCCCTTTGAAGCTGCACTGAAACTGAAATTTTGACCTTCAACCGTTTGGGGCCAATTGAAGTCCACTATAAGGAGAATAATCCTGGAATGTTTTCATCAAAAACCTTAATTTCTTAAAACCTTAACTGAAGAAAGAAGGACATGGACATCGTGGATGACATGGGGATGAGTACATTATCAGGAAATTTTTATTTGAAAGTGGACTAATCCTTTAAAGAAAATGGTGTCATTGTCCAGCTTAAGTAAATTCAGTATTGATTCATTCTGTTGTAAAAAAAAACATTTGAAAGTGGACTAATCCTTTAAAGAAAATGGTGTCATTGTCCAGTCTAAGTAAATTCAGTATTGATTCATTCCGTTGTAAAAATCAATAGTTATTAATTTAGTTAATTTATCTATATATCAGCACTGAAGAAAATAGTAATGTCATCATCCAGCTCAGTTCAGTTCGCATAAAATGGTGTCAATGCAGGCAGATCAAAAACATCAAGTGTGAATATCAAGTGTCAAGTGTCCCCAAATGAGCAAGCCAAAGGCAACAGCGGCAAGGAACCCAAACTCCAACAGGACCCAAACTCCAACAGTCACAGTTATGTTAAGTCACAGTCATGGACTTTCAGTTTGTTTTCATTCATGACATGTGTTACCTTTATTCTAGCTTCCTGCCACACTAACACTATCATCGCAGCTGTTCATCTTTTACTTAATCATCACAGTGTATTTAAGTTCCTGCCTTCATTCTGTTCATTGTCCGGTATTGTTTGTGTTTGACACACTGTCTCGCATGTTGGCACTCTTGTCAGTTGTTATTTAATAAACCTTGGATTACTATCATCATCTTCGTCTTCTGTGGACTTTAGCATTACACCAGGTCACACTTACATTTTTTCCACACCCTCGTTTGCCGTGTCACCTCCTTGTTTCACTTATTATTTGGATGTTTGCCCCACTTTTCCTTATTCTGCCTCACTAATATGGCAATAGCAAAGATGGGAACCATTTCAACTGATAGGATAGTTCACCCAAAAATTAAAGTTCCGTCATTATACACACAATGCTGAGCTGATTACTGTACAGAAAATAACATAGGACTGTTGTATATTTTTTCAGTAACCCAATTACACTTTTCACATTCGAACTTGAAATGACTTGAAAATGTGATTTATGAGGGTTTTTTTTATTTTTTTTTTTATTGAGCAATCACTTTGGTGAAATTAAAGCTACTGCTTTGTCTATAACCATCATGAAAACTGAAATGTTTTATGTATTGTTTGAAATTAGTAATATTTCAGTAAGTTTTAGAGTAATGTGTAGACTAATGTTTATACTGTATAAATTAAAATTTGAATAGGTGTTAGCTGTGGATAAAATTAACAGCTATAAATGTAAGTATCTAAAGATATTGTGAGATGTCCATGAGGTCTGTTAGTTACACAACTGCTGTCAAGCTCCAAAAGCATTAAACAAGTAGTCAATATGTGCTCTGTACTGCATGTTTTATGCAGCCATCAGGGCCAGACAACCCATTTGGGGACATAGGTTGACCACCTAGGGCTCCAACTCTTGGAGAGTGCCAATTTACCAACGCAATTTCAGTATGTGTCTAACAAACTGTGTTTTGTTGTGGTGCTGGTGCTCCAGTTACTGGTAGAGTAGTGAGACATTACATTATAATTAGTAGTGAGACATTACATTAGTGTTAATTACATTAATATGTGCATGTCTTCTTTCTGCAAAGTGCACCCAATACTATCCACAGAATGGCTGTGCAGATGGATGTATCCCTGAGGTTACACTTTGTTTTGATAGTCTACTAAATATAAACTTTGCAACTACTTGTCAACTAACTCTCATTAATTTGCAACTACATGTCAACTAACTCTCAGAGTATTAGTAGACTGTTAGGTTAGGGGTGGTAAAATAAGTTGACATGTACTTGCAAAGTTACCTATAGTCAGTAGAATGTCTGTTGGGGACCAGCCGAGGCAATAATGTTGTCCTTAACAATAATAATATATAATAATAATAGTAAAAATCCAATTTCTGACACTGAAATAAACACTGTTGTATAACAGTTTTAAGTGTTTTCCTGATATATTTATACAGTAGACTGACAAGAAACCGCCATTAAAGACTGAAACATTTCCTTTCACTAGCTTATGTTTCATCGGCAGGCCTGACAGCTCCATTAGCAGAACAGATGGCCCAACATTTCACATTACTTACAGAGTTGTCTTTGGACTTTGAAGTTAGCTCTTGCCAAGTTAGGTCCCTGTCCTGTTGATGTATGAATCCTATGGCATCATTACCATGATGAATGAATAAATTCAAACTTGGAGAAATTAAACAGAACAACTTTAGGTTGAGTCATTTGAGCCAATGATTTTGCATTTTATTATGTTTTAAACAATTTATATAACAGTGGGCCATGAATTTTAAATCTGGGCTTCAGTGCGACTCTTGCCTTTAAGAAACACAGTTTCATAGTGAATAGGACATAATATGTTACAGTGCCTAAGGTTACAATCAAATTATAGTAACAAAGAAGACAAGTAAAGAATCAAAGATTGACATTTCAAAGACAAACTTAAACACAAAAGCCACCAACAACAATTGCATTAGCCAGCCTTGTTAAAACAGTAAGCAATTGACAAAAAAAGAAAATTTGCAGAAAAGTATATAGCCTACCAATGATAATTTCAAGTGAAAATTACCTTTTTTTCTGTTCAATAAATTTGCCAAAAACATGGCAGAACACTGCATACCTTAAGACCGAGGACATACAGATAAAAAGAAGGAAAAAATCTCAATTACTTTCTGCACTTTATGGTCTTCATAATGTTTGACATTGCTACAAAACACCTCAGTTTAAATGTATCAAAATAAAATACAAATACTATACAGAAAAAAAAGTATAAAAATTAAATACAATATTTTTATATACTGAAAATATAGGAGAGAATATATGCATACATGAGGTGTTTTAAAAATTAATTCAGGATGCACAAGGATGCTCCTGTGTTTCCTTACTTAACCTTTTAAAAGCATGAATTTTGCCAACCATTATGACACATTCGGGTCTTTAGCGACCCGGATCTATATCTGACACGGATGGATTTCTAACTGCTGAAATAATATAAAACTCTCCTGCTATTTTAATAACAATTACAAAAGAATAAAATAAAGCATATTTCTTTACCTTTTGGAACTTGTAATGATTGTGTTTGCTTTATGTCATCACTGTCATTGTCAGAGCTCACTTCCGCAGTAAATTAAGCATCTGGCTCATATTTGCAATCTCAACCATATTCTCAATATCGATTTCAACATCTTCAAATCAATATTTTGATCGCTGACAGCTTCTTCACCAAATCCTCCATCAAGTGACAGTGACACTAATAGTTGATTATGTTCAGTACTTGCTCTGCAGTAAATCGTCACATCATTTTTGTGTATCAGACACTGACACCTTGAGGAATAAAGGTGAATTGCACTTATTGAGTCAACAGAGATTAAATTATTGTTGCGCAGAAAAAAAAATATGTTTACACTATTACATACCTTAGGAACCCTATACACTTTTTACAAAAAAAAAAAAAAAAAATGTCACTTAGTTTTGTCGTGGCCATGACATATTAACTTGTGGCCACGAGATATTAATTTGTGGGAACGTCATATTAACTCATGGGAATGTGATAAGTCGTTTTTAAGGTAGCAACATTCTTATGTCATGGCCACACGATGTAAAGTCATGGCCTTTGGATCCTATGTTGAGGGAACAACATATTTTTCTCATGGCCACGAGTTAAATGCATAAACTTAGCATACCATAGCAACGTGGAATTATCAGAAATGGATAGGGCTATAATAATATTTATTTTTAATTAAGAAAAAGCATGGAATTAAGAAATGATTATATTAACATTTGCCTATTGTATTGCGTGTGATGGTGCCTAGCTGTCAGGATACACAGACCAGAGAGATAGTAAGTATGATAAAAGGCAAGCTTTATTAAACATAACAGTATGATAACGGAGAATGGTGATGTAGTTTTTCTTTACAGGGCGAATCCACAAGACTTGGAGGAGAAGACGGAACAGGAAACTGTGGACAAGGAGCTGGAGACTGGAGAATGGAGACTTGGGTGAGGAGAGGAACAGCAGGTAAGGAAACTTCAGGTAGGGAACAAACTGGGAGAGACATAAGGTGAGTCTAAGATGAGACTTGATGATGAGTGTGTGTGTGGAGGGTCCTTATAACTGATGCAGGTGAAATGGGTGACAGCTGGTGATGATTAGAACTCTGGTGATTGCAATCATTGTGGCTGTGTGTAGGTGGAGCCTGGTGATTCCGTGACAGTACCCCCCTCTCCACGGACCGCTCCTGAGGGCCGATGACTCCCCATGCTGTGTGGTGCAGGTTTCTCAGGATGAGTGCTGTGGAAGTTGGTGAGTAGTTCAGGGTCCAGTATGTCACCTCTAGGAACCCAAGATCGTTCCTCTGGGCCGTAGCCCTCCCAAACTACCAGGTATTCCAATACACCACCTTAGCGCCAGGCGTCAATGATCTCTCCAACTGTGAAGACTCTGCCATCGTCCACCACCGAAGGCAAAGGAGGTATGTCGCTATCACCAGGCTCTGTGGAATGGAGAGAAACAGGTGAGTGATATGGCTTGAGTTGAGATATATTGAATACTGGGTGAATGTGGTAGTGATCTGCAAGTTTGAGTTGAAATGCTACCGGATTGATCTCCTTGATGATTTCAAAGGGGCCAATGTACATGGGAATCAGCTTCTTGCAAGGTAGACGTAACGTGATGTTCTTGGTGGATAGCCATACCTTCTGACCTGGATGATGGCCTGGAGTGGTGGATCTACATGTTGTTTCTGTCTCCGTATGGCCCCTTGAAGATGGTGATGAGCTGAATCCCAGACCCTCTCACTCTCCTGGAACCAGTGATTTACTGATGGTACCTCCGACGGTTACCCCGACCATAAGAACATGGGTGGTTGGTAGCCGAATACACACTGAAATGGAGTAAGACCTGTGGCTTGCTGACGAAGGGAGTTTTGTGCATACTCGGCCGATGCTAGATGCTGGCTCCAGGAGTTTTGGTGGTTATGGCAGAAGGTTCTGAGGAAACGGCCAACTTCCTGTACCTTCCTTTCTGTCTGCCCATTGGTTTGAGGATGGTATCCCGAGGAGGAAAATCTCATAAGATAATCTGTAGAACCATCAAGATAATCGGGACATTACCTAGGATTGTCGGAAGGGGAGAAAATCAGCCCGATTATCTCGTGGTGTGTACCCAGCATCACAGTCACATCTAGGAGTTTCATGAACGCTCTCCAGATTCTGGAAATGAACTGCGGTTCTCTGTCGGATACTATGTCCTCAGGAATTGCAAAGTATCTGAAGACGTGGTTGAAAAGGATTTCAGCAGTTTCCATGGCAGTGGGTAATCCCTTGAGGGGAACAAGATGACATGATTTAGAAAAACGATCCACAATGACCAGGATGCAAGTGTTACCTTGGGATGGAGGAAGAGCAGTGATAAAATCCACCCCTAGATTTGACCAAGGGTGATTGGGAATGGGCAGAGGAAGAAGCTTGCCAGATGGGAGATGGCGAGGAGTCTTCGAGATGGCACAATCCGTACATCTGCTCACGAACCTTCTGGTGTCTCCTGCCCTACTTGGCCACCAGAAGTGATCTTTCAGAAGTGAGAGGGTTTGATTGGCCCCTGGATGACCAGTGCCAACAGAGGAATGAGCATTCTGGATGAGTTGTGTTCGTTGATTACGTGGAACATACTGACAACCTGGAGGACAACCCGGAGGAGGATTCTCGGGAGCACTGGCATGAGTTTCATCAGGAATTCACTGGATGGGACTAACAAAGATACCGGAATCAAGGATAGGGTCTGTCTGCTCGATATTTTCATCGAAGGTGTGAATACAAGATAGAGCATCCACTCTGTCGTTCTTGGAACCTGGACGATAGGCAATCTTGAACTCGAATCTGGTGAAGAATAACGCCCAGCAGGCTTGGCAAGGGTTTAGATGTTTAGCATTACAAAGATATTGGAGGTTCTTGTGATCTGTCCAGACAGTAAACGGATGTCGAGCCCCTTCAAGCCAGTGCCTCCATTTCTCCTGAACTAGTCTGATGGCAAAGAGCTCACAGTTACCGATGTCGTAGTTCCTCTCCACCGGGCTGAACTTGGGAGAGAAATAAGTGCATGGATGGAGCTTGCGAGGTGTCCCCTGCTGCTGGGAAAGCACCACTCCACTACACCGGTGGTAGAGGCATCCACCTCCACAACGAACGGACAAACAGAAGGCTTCTTTCAGGGTGTTAAAGGCTGCTTCAGCTTCAGAAGACAAGGACAGAGACATGGGCTTACCACGGAGCAGACAGGTGAGTGGATTGGTGATGGAGCTGTTGTTATGGATAAAATGACAATAGAAGTTAACGAATCCAAGAAAGCTCTGAAGTTCTTTGATGGTTTGGGGAATGGGCCAGTTGTGAATAGCTTTCACCTTCCTCTCGTCCATGGATATCCCATTTTCGTTGACAACGTAACCAAGGAACTGAATTTCAGACTGGTGGAATTGACACTTCTCATCCTTGAGGAAGAGATTTAACTCTCTGAGTTTCTGGAGGACCTCCACAACGTGACGGCAATGTTTGGCCTGACTCCGGGAGTAAATCAGGATGTAGTTAACATAGACCAGCATGAATCGATGGAGAAACTCCCGGAGCACCTCATGCATGAAGTCCTGGAATTTGGAGGGGGCAATAACCAGGCCATATGGCATAACGGAGTACTCAAAGTGGCCAGTACGGGTCACAAAAGCTGTCTTCCACTCGTCCCCCTCACATGTTCTGATGAGGTTGTACGCGCTGCGGAGGCCCAGCTTGGTGAAGATCTTTGCACCACGGAGATGTTCCAGAGCGGCAGGGACGAGAGGAAGTGGATATCAGAACTTGACAGTGATTTTGTTGAGTAGTAAATACAGAGCCGCAAGCCTCCGTCCTTCTTGGCCACGAAAAAGAAGCTAGAAGCAGCAGGGGATATAGATGGTCTTATGTAGCCTTGTTGTAAAGCCTCCCGAATATACTCCTCCATGGCTTCCTGTTCAGGGATGGTTAATGGATAAATTTCACCTCTGGGTACTGATTCACCAGGAAGGAGATCAATCGTGCAGTCCCATGGCCAATGGGGTGGAAGTTGAGAAGCTCTCTTGGGACAGAAGACATCTTGGAACTGGGAGTAGCATTTGGGAATGTCCACGAATAATTGATGAGTAGGACTTTCAATAGGCGTTGAAATGGACCACACATTGAGGTTGCGACCAGGAACAGAGTGGTAATGTGGGGAAGCAAGAAGAGAAATATCAATCACTCCATTTCTTGATCTTACCAGTTTCCAAAGAGAGCTCTGGATGATGTAAAATTAACCACGGTTGCCCTAATACGATATCAGCGGTGGAATTCTCCAGAACTAGCAGAGAGATTTCTTCTTTAATGAAGAACTCCTACGCCCAACTGAACAGGTCCAGCTTGGTACCGGATGTTAGTGCGATTCAGGGGCATTCCAGTTATAGATTGGGCTTGGTAGTGTCTTTCAATCGGGGGTCTTCGGTAAGTTGAGTTGGCGGCACAGGGTCATTGCGATGAATTTCCCGGCTGACCCAGAGTCAGTGAGTGCGGTGACTGAATAGGAAACATCAGTGACAGAAATGACTATTTTGATAGTCAAAGGAGAGAAGCTGACACTGTCTGCATGAACAAAACTCACCAAAGGGCGTGGAGGATGGATGGGGCATTCAAGGATGACATGCCCAGATGCACCGCAATAGACATAACCCCTGGGTCAGTCGTTTTCTACATTCTGCCAGAGATCATGTTGACTCAATCTGCATAGGTTCTGGTTCTGGGGTAGCCTATGTGACAATAAATGATTGCCTGTTTTCATTTGTAGCCTCTCCATGACAGCATTTAAATGAAGTTCAAATCATTTGTTATTATTAATAGGCTAGCCTATATATTATCTTCACAAAAAAAAATCACATATATCTATATAATTTTCCATTTGATTATATAACTATTTCTGTAGGCGCACAGGAATTTTACAGGGAAGTTTACTTTATGGGAATTTAACATATTTCATTTTATTTAGGTTTAATAGGCATAATAATAATAATAATAATAATAATAATAAATTAATTAATTAATTAAAGACAAGATCAGTGAATGGATTTAAAAGGCTGTGAGATGGGATGGATTAAATAATTTCTTGAAGGCCTTGTTTTTATATGTATAGGCCTTATTTTATAAGCTTACATATTCTTTTATCATTTATTGATAGTAACAAACTTCAGTGGAATGCTGTCTATAGGCAACATCGCACGCAATATAATAGGCAATATGTTAAAATAATAATTTCTTAATTCAGTTCTGTAAGGCTCCAGCTTGTAATGACTCTCCCAGCCTCTAGTTGGCGCTGACTTGTAATGACTCTCCCAACCACTAGCTGGCACTGACACTTATGCCATGTAATGACTCTCCCGGCCACTAGGTGGCCCCAGCTTTTGTAGAATTCATTGTATTGCTACTCATTAGGACTTGATTTCTCCCACCTGTGGATCATTATCTTGTTTGCGTTTGCCTATTTAAGCACGCCTCTTTCTTTCAGTCGTGTTCAGTCTTGAGCCTACTATGCATGTGTATCCTTGCCAAGAAAGCTAAGTCTGTTGAGTTTTTGGATTTGTCTGTTACTCATCTTTTGTTTCTTGTATTTTTTCTGCGGAAGCACGGCTTCCTTTTTGTTGTACTATTGAACTTGGACTCTTCAGTAAAACACTTTTCGTTCAGTCATCTAAGCCTGCATGTTATTCTTCTGTCCTTGGGTCCATCTGTTATTTGTCATCCACCATAGTTCAGTGGTAAAGAGGCAGTTTAGTTGACTAGAAGACCTGAGTTTGATTCCAGCCTCAGACACCCATCACAAGTGCTTTTTTTTTAATTAAAAAATATTATTTATTTTAATTATTATTCATTTCTGATAATTCCACATTGCTATGGTCACGCAGGGTGTTTACGCATTTAACATAAGTCGTGGCCACTAGAAAAATATCTTCAATATAGAATCTCGTGGCCACGACTTATCACGTTCTCACAAGTTAATATGCCATACCCACAAATGAATGTCTCGTGGCCACAACCACAACAAAACTAAGTGAATTGAACATGCCCTCTCCCGGTCACCGTTAGTATGCATTTCGAATACATGAATCTGAAATACTGCCCATCGCAAGACCCACTAGAAGGCTTCATCAATGACACATCTGAAATGCTACTCTCACATATAGAACAGGAACAAATAGAACAATTTGTGGGATTGACAGCGGATCAGAGAAAGCATTGAGATTGGTCGAGAGCATCTAAAAGTTGAGAAATGCCCATCTTTATGCAAATGTCAGGTGAAAAATGTCGGGCAGCAGCCAATTGCTGTCAGCAACCATAGATTAATTAAACTAGCTATAGACGCACCCTAAAGTGGTGTGCATTTTGAGTGGTATAGAGCGGATTTCTTCTGCTTCCCTTTGCTTGTAAACCTTAAAGAACAAATTCTAATTGCATAAACTTTTTGCCACTATTTGTTTGTGCACAGAAAAAGTCTGACTTTACGAAAAAGAAGTACACTTAAAGTTCATTTTATTAACTAAACTTAAGTAAAGTTCAAGTATACTTTCCAAGTATACTTTGTAGTAAGCATACTAACATTAGTATACTAGTATTATCCCCAAAAGTGTATTTCAATATTTCATGGGACTAAAGTTGTCCACTTTCTTAACATGTAACTGTAACAGTATCAGCTCCTGAACATGATTCTGGGTTGTAGTGTTAGCCTATGATGTACCACTTTTAAGTTTTATATTCTAATTGCTGAACAAATACAGAGACACTTTTGCAGTTGTATACTGCAAGTATACTTGTAAGTTTTCTTTAAGTGAACTTTAACATCATACTTAGAGTTACACTTTGCACAAGTATACACTGAAAAGAAAAGGAGTAGAATTTAACTGAAAAAAAAAAAAAAGCTTGGAAACAAAGTTCACTCAGAAATTTCTAGTAAATTTAAGTAAAGGCTGAAAACAATTTTTGGTGGCTTTAATGAGAAAGTTTTGAATACATTGGAACACTCTGTTTCAAGTAAATGTTGTTCATTTTCTTAAGTAATGCTTATAAAAATACTAAAATTATAATATATAATGCTAATATTAGTCCTATTTTATTATTCCTGCATAATGTTTAAGCATTTTAACTTGAATACAAGTAATTTGTAAAGTAATTATATGTTATCAATAAAAAATATCTGATCACAAGCCAATAACATTGACATCCTATAATTTACATGAGGTTCATTAACAGTTCATTGATATTAATTAACACATGAATGGTAGCTTAAATTGTGCCAATTGTTGAGCAACCACATGTGCTAAAAAACTTTTAATATGCTTTTAATATAACTTAAAATATGCTAGCAATACATTTACTTCAGAACATCTAAAATCATTTTTACCTGATCTTGTCTATTTATCCAACAGAACATTTCAGGATCTTGCCAGGCAGATGGACTTTACCTACGGCACTGTTAGGGATTCGGCAGTATACGATTACTTCAGAGCCAAAGGCACAAATCCATTGGAGCAGGACAGCACATATGCAGAGCTGTGGAGGACCATCAGCAAAAACAATGGACAGGACTTCTCAGTTTCTAGCCCTTCTGAAGGCATACGCAAGGTATGAACATTGATCACCTATTGGCTAGCCTATATGATTTTAGAGAATTGTGGTATGCCTGCAAAGACGTAAGGAATGTGTTTTTGGTGTAATTTTCTGATCTTTTGGTATAATCCTTTAATCTTTTCTGATCTATTATTTACATCCAAATTCAGTCTATTACAATAAGATTTTTGGCAAGTTAGTTGCTGTCATGTCATCAAATATTCAACGTACAATGGTGAACATGGCAGACAGCTTTTCCTCCACTTCCACACTTCACAGTGATTTACGGTGGTGATGGCCAGAGCAAATGCCAAATGAATCCTAGAATATTCTGAGACATTGATTCATCAGAGCTCATAACCTTGATCATGCAAAATGGGATGCCCTTTGGGGAAAACCCCTTGGTCTTGAGCCACCAAGGGTCTCATGTACAGCAGGCAAAAAGGAATCATGTTGGATGCAGCTGCCATAAGCCACAGCAGCCTCTAAAAAACTGCTTTACAGTGACGGCCTGGCCTAGCTTGATTTTGCCTATGGCTAAAAGAATTGCCTTGATACAAGCAGGAGAAGGACATGCCTGAATCTTAGTAGAGTTGCGGACTACCCATAGAACAGTGGTCCTCTGTAATGGAGAAAGCACAATCTTCTTGGCATTCAGTCTGTACCCCAAACTCTTCATATGAGCGAGGATGACATTTCAATGCCAAACCGTCATTTGCTCCATTTGAGCTAGAATCAGCCAATAGTCAATGTAATTGACGCCCTGGAGTTGCAGCGGAGCCAGATACTGGTAAGCTTCGTCCCCGAAAGCAAACCTGATGAACTGCCTGTGATTAGGAAGGATGAATATGTGGAAGTATGCATCTTTGAGATCTTTTGTGAAAAAACAGTCCTCGGATCTGATTTGAGTTACAATTAACTTCAGAGTCCACTGCCATCAGGGCCTCTTAAATGTAGCCATCTTGGAGATAATGACAGTCCTCAGATCCGCCCTGACGAGCTGGCAGATGGCTGGGGCTGCTCCTGCCCAGCAGCTCCTGGGACCAGGGTGAGGTGAGGGAGACATTTCTGGAACACCACCGCCTGCTTCTTTGGCTCCTAAAACCTCTCGATAACTGAGGTGACAGCATCGCCAAAGAGGCCAGTATCTTATCCTTATCCTATCCCAGTCCTTATCTTTTATACCAAACAAATTCAACCAAAGGTGTCTCTCCATGGCCACCAGGCCTGTCATAGTTCTGCCTATAGATCTGGACGTCTCCTTAATGTGTGTTCCTCACACAGTATGGAGACATTGTGTTTGTTGAGGATCTGTGCCACTGGCTGTCGTGTCAATGAGGCCTTCACATGGGATAGTCTAGTTGACACAATCTCTGCTAACACTCTGCTGGCATACGTTGTGGTCATGTTTAGGCGCAGATCCTCCAACTGATATCGGATATAGCCCGGATCCAGCTGACTATGGTAAACCTCGGTATAAACAGAGAGACTAATATTAGCATAGATGCCATTCTTCTTATGATGTAACAAGTACAGTACATCGGGTGTTATAGGAAGAGTTCCCACACATGCTTCAAAACACAATCATGCAGAAGTGTTCCCATAGCGTCAACTTCTGTCGCAGCGTGAAGTTCCCTCAAAAGGGAACATTGTCTATGGAAAGTCTCCTTAAAACATGGAAACCCAATGTGTGTGTGTGTGTGTGTGTGTGGTCCTGGTAAACTCTACGCTATGGAGACAAAATGTCCCCACAAAGATGGCAATATCCAAAATTCCTGTCTGTGGCCCTAGTAAACCCTACATTTTTTTGAGGAAAACAGCTTATAAATCATAATATGTGATGTTTTTTGAAAACCTAAATATGCAGAAAGTTTTCTGTGATGGGTAGGTTTAGGTATAGGTTCAGGCTTAAGGGGATAGATACAGTTTGTACAGTATAAAAATCATTATGTCTATGATAAGTACCCATAAAACACGAAAACCCGGTTATTATAGAAGACACTGAATAAAGAAGGTTTGCTGATTAAGTTAATTACTGGTTAATTTTTACCTTTAAAAATTGTGTTAGTTTGTATAGCCATAAAAAAATTCTTTTTTTTTTTTTCTCTCAAAAAATTTCAGTGCCTAGCACCACCCTGTAGACCACAGAATCAGTATTTTCCATTTAGTATCCGTTGTTAACATTTAGAGCAAATAACAGATTGTCTATACAAGAGGATTTTCTCTCAGGTCATCTTAAGTTCTTAATGTACCCTTTTGAAATGAACAACGGTCATTCAATGTCAGTTCTTGAGAAAATCAAAGAAAACAACTTTGAAAAGATCAAAGAGGAAGACTTGAGGAGTTTGAGGGAGAAACTTTTAGAGTGCATAATGAGTTGAGGATGTGAAATCCTTTGAATCAGCCAATGAGGGCATGTTGAGACCAATGAAGCTCCTTTGAACGAGAAAAGAACTCAATAGATTAGTTAAGATTAGCCTCCAGAGTATGATTTCAATGATGAAACAAATAATAATACCTTTTGAGGATATATTTTATAGCAAGTATAATGATACATTTTAAGGCTAGCAGTCAATAACTATAACAGCCTACTACAACTATAATTGTAACCAGTCCAAAAAAAAAAAACTATAAAGATAACTACAACTATACATTTCTAGTAATCATTCTACTGTAAATCTATGAGAATAGGGAAGTCCACACCACAGCTATAACAATAATGAATACAAGAAAATAATTGTTAAAATCACTTTCAGAAAGATTTTTTTTTCAGCTGATGAACGATAAAGACATTGTCAGACAATCAGAATCCACCCAACTAAAAACAGTTTGAGCATTTAAAGCAGCATGCTTTAAATGTACATAACTGCAGCATGCACTTAAACAGTTTTTTGCACATTGGGTTAATGCTACATAGTTATTGTTATAGTTATTGTACCGTGTATGGGCCTTAGGACTGCAATGTCAACACCTTTAAAAGATGATTATTCGAGCATGTTGGTCTGAAATCTCTCTAAAAATGAAGTTATATATTTTATCTGCAGGCCAAAAAAGGACCTTACGCATTTTTGTGGGACATGGCCGTGGTGGAGTATGCAGCACTGACAGATGACGATTGCACCATCACTGTATCCGGCAACAGCATGAGCAGCAAAGGCTACGGCATCGCCATGCAACATGGGAGTCCTTACCGAGACCTTATCTCCCAAAAGTGCGTATTGCCTGTCTCCCAACTAAAATATATTAGGTTTTACCTCTTAAAGAATAACATGCAGATGGTGTATGGAGTATGTATGGAGTCAGGCACTCTCTGGAGTTTGTGAAAGCTGTTGTCATAATTATTACAAGTTGACCATGCTTCGGAGAATTTATAATTTGAATGATGAGTGTCATGCAAATGAGAAAAATATCTCACATTATTCCACAAGTTTCTTATATAAAAAGAGAATATATATTCCAATTACCAAATAAATGACTAGCAATTTCACAGGTGCTTTCTTTATTCTTTATTCTTTATTAACCATTCTTTATTGCACACAAACCCTTGATTTGACCTTACCTGTTGTTTCTCAGGTTTAGTTTTAGACTCATTATACAAATTGATCCCTTTGTGAATGTAACAGATGCCAGCAGACTGCCTAAAGCTGCATATAATCACTTAAGACTGTAACCAATTAAGACTGTAAAATTGTATTGCTGTTGGATTTCATAAAGCTGGGTAGTGATCTTCTGGTGCCTTCTCACTCACTCACTCATTATTGATCTTTCTGGAAAATCTTAACATGACCCAACCACTAGCAATACCTAACACATGTGATGTTTGCAGATGAAAACTTTTCTCAATAGAAGAGGCATATTGTGACTATATTTTAGTTAAAAAATAAGCCTGTTTGTAGGCTCATTAAGACCCCCTCACATTTATGCATTAGAGTAATAACAGCAAGATCATATATAATCTTATAACTAATGTTTTATTTGTTTGTTCCCCAATCCTGTTCATTCCCTTACTCCTGATTGCCTATCTACACTCTGTCATCTTCTAAAAGAATGGTAAAAATCTCCAAAATAATATTTTGCCTGGGGCAACTGGTGGAAATGTACTCTGAGGCAGCTGGAAGGAAGCTTGCAGGTTATTACACATTGAACCATAATGTCATCTCCGCTTAAGTGAAGAATTTATCTTAATATTTTGCTTTGTGGTCCATCCTTCTCTCTACCACCCTCGTCTTTTGGCAGCCCTCTTGCATGTTTCTGTATATTACACTTTTTTATTGAAGAAATTGAAACACCTGTATTACTTATAAATGGGCCCTTAACTGAGTCTTTTTTCTTTACTTACACGTGTCCTTACCTTCCCATGTCTATTTATATTATTATAAGCAAAGGTATAAAATGTTGACATTTAACTAAGGTAGCAGTGAGTAAGTTACTTTTTTTCTTAAGGTGAGGCATTAAGCTGCTGCAAGTGATTTCTGTGTATATAGTGACACCAAATGGAATTACAAAAATAACTGGATTTTTTTTTTAAGAAAATGTCTTGTTTGCCCATGTAGAACTTACCACCCATGATGCAAGAGTGTTCTGGATGTTTGCTAGGCCATTGCCCTGCAGTTCCAATGGTGTTATGAATAGTTTCTAAGGTGTTGCTGGGTGGTTGCCAGTTGTTTCAACACAGTCACATGGCAATTTGTATCTATTTTACGTATTGGCAAATTTGTGGCTAATTCATTTGAAATTCTAAATTTTCATTCATAATTTTATGTACAGTGGTGGCTAAGTTTAGGGGTGACATACAAAATCTCCAACTCATAAAATAGTTACATTTTCCTGTGAGATCGGTTTGGTTGTTCTGGGTGGATGCTTGCAAATACTACTAATTTCAAACAGTATATCAAACACTCCCTCATCTGCCATTGGTCAAAAAAACAAATAGCTTTGCTATTGGCTCTTGCTATTGGCAGAGAGGCACCTACGAGTTTTCTGACTGGCTAATATGCACAGGCTGCATTCAGAATATTTGAGAGGAAATAAAAGAGACATACTGTATGTAAAACTTAACATAAAATAAGTGCACTCGGTTGTCATCCCTCACAGGATTCTGGAGCTGCAGGAGAAAGGAGACCTGGATGTATTGAAACAGAAGTGGTGGCCTCGGACTGGTCGCTGCGACCTCAACAGCCACAGTAATGCCCAACCGGATGGTCGCTCGCTCAAGCTGCATAGCTTCGCCGGCGTCTTCTGCATCCTAGCAGCGGGGCTCCTGTTGGCCTGTCTGGTGGCCGCCCTGGAAATGTGGTGGAACAGCAATCGCTGCCGGCAAGAGCAGCCCAAAGAGGTGACCGAGCTCAGGGCGCGGAAGACAGAGCAGGGAGAGGACACTGCCACACTCTACTTTAAGGATCCCGCAGCAGACGCGAGCCCCGATTTAGTCGAGCTCCAGTACACACAGTTATAGGTGTGCCCTGATGAAATCAAAATTGGTCCCCCCCGTCCATTAAACATAACAACAGATTTTATTTGTGCTTGGGGTGTGCAGAGTGCCCTTGATGAAGCAGGCTTTTACGGTTTAGAATGTCACGTTTACTAATAAGGTGTGATTGCGGAGTTTAGGCCATTTCAGAAAGCAAAAGCTCTGCTTCAAAGCCTAGTGAGCTGCCGTGTACTGTCTTTTATAAGCAACTATCTTCCAAGGTAGCATCTTAAATGAAATGGAACCTCAATGATTGATCTAAAACACTCTAAAAAAGGAACCAACTCTGTGCAGCATGCAAATGATTCGGCTCATGGAGCCTTGTCACATTTGATTCCAATATTGCAATTCAGCATATTTGTAAGTCAAAAATGGTATTCTCTAATGAGCATAAAAATAAGTCATTTTATTTATACTTTTTTTGGTATTGAATGCAGCATATTTAATCAACGTTTCTCTCAACTTATCCACTATTTTGGATGATTTTTTTCACTGAGCTCATTGTACTGCATTCTGAGAATGTCATCTCTGTAAATGATAAATGCAATAATGCTTTAGATTTTGACCAAAAGAAGGTATCTAAACATGCCTTTTGCAGCAGCTTTTACATTGTGACACCTATGACGCTTTGAAATGTGTCAACAGCTCAAAAGGAGTTTGGAACAGAGCTACTATATTCCACCAATAACATTTTTTCTTTGAATCCAAAGTAAGAATAGTATGCTCTTTTTGCTTTCCAGAATGCCCTACTGAGGCTAAATCATATTAGTCTGTGTTAAATGATTTGAACATCCAAATGAAGACATTTTCAGCTGAGAATTTTTTTTTTTTTTTTTTTTTTTTTTTTTTTCCCCCCCAGAGTACCTTGCATCTTGGCAGTGGCAAAATAGTAAAAATTATTCCCTTTAGCAAGTATTCAACATTAGAAAATTCCTTAGATCTTTAACAACCTTTTAATTGTAGTCTCTTCTCTCTTTTTTTCTTTTTTAATTTGCTCTTTCTGTTTTAGTGTTTTAGACAACACTTTATATCCATAAATGTGCCTTCAAGATGGAAATTTACTTTTCTATTCAAATCACCTATTTCTAAATATCTGAATAATTACTTCACTTTATAACCTCTCTTTTATAAGCCTTTCCAAAGCCTCATCCACTGCCGATGGAAAGTGCATGTAATAAACTGGAACAGGGTTGATGTGGATCCATAAACTAAAGTGTGGGCAAATTGGGTGCTTGCATGAGTCTGTCTGCTCAGTAATCCTAAAAAAAGAAAAAAAAAAAGAAAAGAGCCACCCCAAAAGAACATAAATCAAACCCCAAACAGTCAATAATCCCTAGTAATTTACTGTGTGACCTCCTGTTGCAATTATATGTCAATGTGGACAAGTTTTATGGATTTATTTATCTCTACATTTTCTATTTTACATTTATTCTTCATTTGTTTATGATCTCATGCAGGTTACTAAGGATTACAGACTGGGAAGGGTTTCTGGTCCATTGACATATAATGATATTGCTACTGCTTCATCGGAGGGGAGCAAGGACATTTGGACAGACAGAGAAAGAGACTGGGATGAAGCAGAAGCTATTGACACAGGTCAGAATAGAATCGTAGGCCTCTTCTTTGATTGGCTGGGAATTAACAGGACCAGATGTAGAAGCCATCTAACATTAAAGATTTTTTTATTATTTATTTATTTGCGTTTTAGTTGTCTCATTTAGCAGATTCATCTTCCTAGTTGGTCTGTTGGGTTTAGAAAAAGCCCCTGCTTTTCCTGCATTGAACACCTTTTTTTTTTTTTTTCTTTTTTTTTTACCACATTAATGATGATAAATGATTTTCCAGTTCAGTCAAAATTAGTGTTAAGAACACTTATGCTGTTTAATTGGTGCCATTTATTTGTCGGGGCATGAAGCCAGATGCAGCATGATTATGAACATATTTCAATAAGAATTCCACTACTTGTGGCAGTGATGATTTAATTAGTGTCGATTTCTTTCATGAATCAGTGATGTATGTATATATAATCTCCCTATAATTTAAATGGCTAAACACTTAAAACATCTCATAATTGTCTTAAAAATGATGCACAATCAATTTGCATACCTGCAAACAGAAGCAAGGATGCATTTTAAAAGTTTTGCCATTTGTATGTGAATGAAAGCTACAGTGAAAGATCTGTAAAACTACAGTCTGCAAAACTACTCAGTCTGAATTAAGAAGTTTACAGACTGTTCAGTTTTGAGAAAGATTTTTAATGGATGTTGTAGAGTTGGTGATACTCTATCAGTCAAAAGTTTGGACATGTCTACTTATTCAGTATTATTATATCAAACACTCCTTCATCTGCCATTGGTCAAAAAAACAAAAAAACAAATAGCCTTGCATATACTGTTTTCCACATTTTAGAATAATAGAAAAGTCATCAAAACTATAAGACAAATGGAAGTATGGGAATCAAAACTGTCTTGTCTGAGCGGTTTCTTTGTCTAGATTCTAGCTCTGTGCATTCTGGAGGTGCTTGAGGTACATCCTGAGATGCCTTTTTGCTTTTTTTAACCCTTTTACACATTCGATCACAACGTTGTTATTACTCTAGGCTGGTCCCTGAAGAGTTTGATCACACCAGTGTGATTAGAATTTTCAGTGCTAAATTCAAATCTGCTTTCGTGCTTTGGCTGGCGTTAAGCCAGAGATGGACAAATACAGATTCACATCAGATACACATTTTGTAAATTTAGTCTTCTCACAGTTCACCGTTCATGACTTTTGGGAGAAGTGGATGAATTTATGTTGTAATTCTGCAAACTAACATGGCAGTGCCCATCGTCCATTATAGATCAACTTACATGATCATTATTATTCCATCCAAATATTTCTATGCGCATTTTGGGATATTGCATAAAAACCACTGGATGGAAATGCCCAGATGCGCATAAATTCTAAAAATGCTCATAAAAAACTTTTGCACTCAATTGAGGCTGATTCATTTTTTTAACCCTATAAGAAAACATAACATAAACACAATGGAAGCACATTTACTGAAAAATGTTTTTCCGATGCGCATCAAAAAAGTCATGGAACTTTGGTGATGGGATGGCATAACTGGACTAACCAGCGGACCGATCTCTTTGCAAAAGTCTGTCATCAAAGTGGTTTGACATAATGACCTCCCAGAACTGTCTTACATGACTGCGTTCCCAAACAGCAGGCATCCGCCTCCGAAAGCAAGATAATATGACTGCGTTTATTGGGTTTCATCTGCACGCTCTGAGGCACGCTTTGAGGCATAATTTATTATATACGAAAAATACCCACAGTGACCTCCTACTGCAGCAAATTACATTTTTCATAGTGATATATGGCACCAGTTTATCAGGAAGTGTCAATGCTTTTTTCGCAAATGTTTTATGCGATATTCCAATTTTGTGCATAAGTTAAAATTTACAACTTTGGATGGAAACATAGCTAATGAAAGAAGCAACAAGATTCCACTAGCATAAATACATGCAATTGTAGGACAGTATATGCCCTGCATTTCAGATCTCAGACATTTATGATTTCCTCATCCTGTGTAACAAGTAGGGAAATCATAATATCAAAATCAAAATAGGACTCAGTCACAATTTAGAACCTTGATGCAATTCACAAGTCACAATTTACCATTTGCTGATTGACTATGGTGGAATAACTGAACAATTAATAGATTTTTTTTATAGGACAAGTGACCTCCAAGAATTTTGGAGTGAGGATAATGTATCAGAAGGTCATGGTATGTTAGCAGTACCTTGGTACACTAATTGTGCCTGTGTAGATAGAAAAATGAACTAAACTTTATTTTAACCAGTAGTGGATGGTGTTTAGGATAAAGTTAAACGAAAAAAAGAGTGTTGAGAGTGTTGGTAACTCAGTTTTTTTTTTTTTTTTTTTTTTTTTTTTCGTATTGGAAAACATTGCATCTGGTCAGGAAGTCACATACTGCCTAGTCTCACACAGCCAGACCTTCAGACTGACGGCAGAAGGTCTGGACTCCATAGCAGCTTTCATTGGCCAAAGACCATTCAGAGGCCGCCTGACTGACAGTTTTGTTCAGCTTCAAGCTTGGGGGTGTGAAAATGTCAAGGAGATGTCCCTACAATAACCGATTGGCATGCAAAACTCTAGCGTTCATTGTCACAGATATAAACACGACAGCTTTCTTGTTCCATGAGGTGGTTTTGCGCCACGATGGCTTAGTTTCCAGGCGGACCATAAAAATAAAAAAAAAGACACAACACAACATACACGTCTCCCAGAAATCCTGTAGAATTCAACCAATCAAATGACAACTTTGAAACTTGTAAAGTGTTTCCAATTTTGTGTACCATATACATCACACGTTCAGCCACTGATCTGTGGGTGTGACGTCTGAGGCTGAGACTACATACTGCCTAGTCACACATATTTCAGTGCATCCAAAAGCACTAATCGGATCTGAAAATCTTGCATCCCCAAATAGATCCTGAATTCTTCACAGTACCCATGCAACTCTCCATTGGAAGCAATGAAAAGGTGGCTAGAGCCTTACAGAAATCAGATGTGTTTTGGAAAAAAACATAATTGAGTGTTTAGTTTAGAAGAAGAAAAAAAAAAAAAAAAAAAACACTATTTTCTATGAGTTTCCTTATCTTGAGTTAATTTTTTTCGGTAACAGTCTGCATTTATTTTTAAAAATCTTGTTTTCTTTTTTTTTTTTTTTTTTTTCTTGCATAGATTACATCTTATATCATTATACCTTAACATTTCACCCCATTCTTCTCCTCATTAGTTAAGACAAATAGGATTACTGAACTATGATGAGATTGTGAGAATGTGTGGAGGCATGTATCCCCTTGAAAATATCTATAATGAAAAGTATTCTTCAACCTAACATGACAGACTAATTTACACAGTGCGATTACTTTGCAATTCCAAATCTAACTTCTGCTTTAGAGCTTTATTACTCTCTGATGAGTCTTTGCATTATATGCTGCAGTGCTTCATTAATCTACATATTTGAGTATGTTGTGAGGGCTTAACAAATAATTTTGTGTAACAGTGTGTGACCTTACTGTGACAGTGGTAGACTCTGGAGTCAATCTGCATTTCTTTGCAATGATTACAAAAAAAAAAAAAAATCACAATCTATGAATTAAATTAAAAAAGTATATTTCTGCTCTGAAAAAAATATAGTAGATGGGACCTATGGGCTAATTGGGTCTCTCCATTTAAATCTGTGATCTACTATTTTCAATGACACTGTGTTCCAGCAAAGAAGCCATTTTCACATTTCTCTACAATGCAATAGTTTTATGATTTGATCATATATTCTTCCAAATATGCATTAACTAAGAATTCTTTGAGGATACATTTATTTACAGATGAAGTTGCCGGTCTCATTAATAGGAAGAATGTCCAGATAGTGTAAACAAGTGTTGATGATAATCAGCTTCTATCTCCAACACTGTCAGCCAATAACTGACGCGAAGGGCATCCATATTTCTATGCTCATTAAGCTAGTTTATTAAAATATCTTTATAATTTTGCTGGCTAAAATGTATACAAATTTGTGTTTATCTGTAAAGAAAGTTGTTTTTTATATGAATTATGCATTTAATTCTTTGCATATACAGTATTTGTAAAGGTAGGAATGATACTTTTTATATATATATATATATATATATTTATATTTTTATGGATATTTCTGAGCACCACACTTAGCCTAAACCTAACCACTTCTCACTTTAAAAAAATAAAATAAAAATTAAGGAAATTGACACCCCTGGCCTAAGACAATAATTATGTATTCTTGCATTAGCATGCTACAAATACATTTAAGATTAAAACAAGAAAAGAGAACACAGGCTTGGCATTAGGGAAGCAACCTTAGCTTTCATCTGCCTGTTACTTCAGTCATACTTTTTATTTTCCTAACGCAAGTTTTGTGTACATTGTGATGAATAATTGTTAAAAACCACCACAATTTTTAATAAGTGTCATATTAATGGAAAATTGCATAGGTAAATGGAAATGAAGAGGTTGGTGCATTTGTTAAACATACTTGTTTATAATATCATTAAGATTTGGGAGTGATCTCTCACTTGGAACAGTGAGTAATCACAGATCACCCTGCTTGGAATACCATAGCAACCACACAGCACTGCAGATAATGTATTTTCTCTAAAGATGACCCACACCTTGCTTAGTTATTATGGTATATCTTTGGGTCTGATATGAATTATTTATTTTAAATACAGCATAATTTTACAATGATAGTGCAAATTACTTGAATTTAAAGTGGAAAGTGAAGTTGCCTTTCTATGCGCATAAAACACTCCACAGCTTGATTTTAGGCCCCTGGGCATGCATCCTATTGTTTATTATTTTATCTAGATCTGGATTTAATGCTTAAAATGTACTGATTTTCATGTTCATTAGTATTCAAGAAATTAAGATAAGATCACACTAACAAAATGGTAAATTTTAAATAAATAAAAAGGTAAATACAGTACTTGTGCAACTTTAATGGTGTTACTATCAAATGTTTGTGCTATTAAAGCAGATGTATTGTTATTCAGGTAGCTAGCAATATCATTAACATATTAGAAATGTTTCAGGCATTTGACTAAAAAATACAAGCTTTTAAAATGCATGAGACTCTTATGCCATGTTTTAAAAGACATTTTAGCAATAACAATTTGTATAGATTTTAACATTGTGTTATGAAATGCAGGTTGGCTCCAGCACTAATGGTGTTGGTGAAATCAATTGTAATGGCAGGTTTAGTCTTACTCAAGCATTATTATTTTAAATGCCCACTGGCCAAATTTGATTTCAAGGTGCACATTCTATAAAACTTCTTTCAAACCTTGTCCTACTATTTAAACTTTCCAATTGGCCGTTTTAATAAATACACCCGCAACACACCCTGCTGTAACAGAAGTAAGCCTTACTTGCATGGAGCTTAAAAGCAAAACAAACAAAAAAGCATCCTGGAACCAGCAGATCTCAGCCTCTCTGTCCCTCCTTTCTTCTCTCACCCTCTCTAGGACAAGGAGGTGAACCTGGAACAGGTGCATCGGCGTATGAACAGTCTTATGGACGAGGACATGGCACACAAGCAGATCCCCGCACCATCTATCGAGATCTCTGCCCTGGACATCGGCAGCATGCCGCCCAGCCAGCAGCGGGAGGCTGTGCGAGACTACCCGGGCACGGGCCTGTCTGTGAGCACCTTCCTCCCGGATCAAGCTCATGGGGTGGGCCGGACGCTGGCCCAGGGTCCTGGCAGCACCCTACCCCTTCCTCTCAGCAGCTCCACCATTCCATCCATCCAATGCAAACACAGGGCTCCCAACGGGGGCCTGTTCCGACAGAGTCCCGCCAAGACGCCCATGCCAATGTCCTACCAGCCAGTACCAGGAGGACCCATCCCAGAAGCTATTGAGCATAGTACGTCCATATAAGGCCATCGTCACCATGGGCTGCCTCATACTTGCTTTTCAAAGGAAGAAAGCTGAGGTGCAGTTGGAGCTTGGGAAACTGTGGCGGTGTACAAAGAGTAAAAAAGAAAAAAAGTACGTAGAGATTTTTATTATGAAAAAAATGAAAACATGAGAAATCATTTTTTCTTGTACATATTTGTAAATGCTGAAAGAGCAAAGTAAGTAAAAGTGTATTTTGAATATTCTCAATTTTTGAAGTTGAGTTACAAAAACAAATGAACAACAAAAAAAGGACATATAAACATAATTCAAAACGACTGTTTGAATGGCTTTGTGAATTTTGTTCTCTATGGGTAAACACTCAAATTCATTGTGATTGTTTTCTAAGTGCCGAAATAAAAGATGTCTCTCCACATTTTGTTACTAGATGACCATACACGGCTGTAGGAACCCAAAAGCTGAGCGCTGATAATTATGCACCCCTTTTAGTCATAAACCTTCTTCAACCTGCAAACAGTGAGGCCGTTTTAATTTTGCTTCAATTTCTGGTTTTGGTTGTTGATTACTAATGAAGATTTACGTGTTTGCATCGAGTTGATGTTGTTGCTGGGTTTACTGATCAAGCAAAGGCTAACCATTCAAAATGTGAAATAGTATAGCAGTGACTTGTGCGGAAATGTCATCATGGACAAACTAAATCTTGGCAATTATAGCAACAGCACTAAAGAAAGCTTGGGTTTTAAGTTGATTTCAGATAATTAAATTTTGAGACCATCAATCCGTGAGCACAACCAGCCCAGAGAGAACAATTATATTCCTAAAATATAACAGAACAGAATCACATCAAGGACATTTAAAACCAGTTCATGTTGTTGTTTGTGAAAGAGCTGTATTATCATTGCTTTTCTGACATTCTGGAAAAAAAAAAAAAAAAATTCACAGACTATATAGACAAAAAAAACTTGTATATGAAATGATTTTCATAATTTACTTGTTTGTGATCTTTTTTTTAAGGAGTTGCAAGGGGAATATGTGATTGGTGTAAATCAGGAGTCTCCAACCCTGCTCCTGGAGAGCTACCTTTCTGCAGACTTCAGGTCCAACCCTGCTCCAACACACCTGGCTGTAATTTTTAAGTAACACTGAACATCTTAATTAGCTGGTTCAGATGTGTTTGATTGGGATTGGAGCTGAACTCGGCAGTACGGTAGCTCTCCAGGAGCAGGGTTGGAGACCCCTGGTATAAATGAAGCCATGTTAGTATGCCCACAACTTGACAAACATCTCTTGCAGGCAATTCTAAATACCCCAGCCACACAAATGAATTATTTTTTACTGTACAATTAAACTTTTACATTTCTTTTTACATGCTCTTTTTTCAATCGTTTTTTGGGAGGTTCGGACCAATTATGAATCTCAGTCGTGTTATGTTTGTGACCTAAACCAGAACAACCTTATACATTTGCATCTACCTGTGCGTATTTTCCTGTTGTCATTCCACAGACCCTCTGAAATTTGATGTTGTTCAAATAACAAAGAAAAGGACATTTGTCAGCGTGGAGCACATAGACCAGTTTCCGAGAAGATTTCACCCTGCACATGCTTGTCAGTCAAAACTCAAGGTTGTATCGTGTATATTTTGTACAAGTCCAAGTAGTTACTAATGTGAACCAAAGTGATATATTACACTGTGTAACACAACCTGTGGCTTTGAGATGCCGACAGTGGTGGTAAGGATGTGTAATTTGTAGGGTTAAGTGTCTTCACTGCCTTACACTTGTGCCCCTTTGATTTCAGAGAAAAACATTCAATATTCCATGAAATATAACAGTATCATAGCATAGTCTGTAACATTACATCTAAGGGAGACTCTTATTTTATTTATGAATATGCTGCTTGGAGTTTCTTAATCTTTAATAAAGAAATATGGTTTACATTGTTCGATTGACGCTTCAGTAATTTTACAATTGTAATTTGAAGAAATATAGATGTTCATTGATGCCAGTAGGGTACATTTGAAGGTACAATTGAAGATACTGTATGTGCCTTAAGTACAGCAGCAGACTCTTTGACTTATAATACATAATCGTCAAAATAAGCTTTTGTACTTTTCTATCTTTTCTTTGCTTCATATTTTTGGACCAGTTGTGTTCGTGAACTGAGAACATCAGAAATAAATTAATGGCTCATCAAGTGTAGTAGGATATGCATCCGCAGTCTGATGACGGAAATTCCCTGAAACAAGATTTTCTAAGGTCTTACTCTATGAAGTAACTGGGCTAGACCATATCCGTTGCAGTGACATATCAAATAATTATTGTAATTATAACCAAATTTAAAATAAATATAAAAATCTATCTCATATCTTACCCAAAGTGACCTAATGGAGACTGTTTATGCGCAAATTACCTAAACAGGGCATTTCAAAATAGCAGAAAAAAATGTTATCCATAAAAAAATACAAAACACTACACAAGTTTAAGTGACATTTAACATTAAAAAAAGATGTGATTTAATAAACATAGATTCATAAAATGTAAGATAATTTTTTTTCCCAAACAATATCCAATTTGCATATATCTCAACAATGATAATAAAATGACAGAAAGTTACTTTGATTTCATATACCGATCGGTCTGCGCAGCACCACTTCAAGTTGACCACACCTATTATTAGTGGAGTTTGAGGGGATGGATTGGAGCCCCTCCCATACTGGGTCTCCACTGAATTATTATTTGAGCTGGATGTCTTCCTCACTGTTGGTTCAGTCTAGTCCCAAGTCTTCTTCCTCATCGCTGGTTCAGTCCAGTCCCAAGTCGTCTTCTTCATCACTCGTTCAGTCCAGTCCCAAGTTGTTTTCCTCGCTGCTGGTTCAGTCCAGTACCCAAGTCATCTTTCTCACCACTGGTTCAGCCCAGTCCCAAGCTGTTATCCTCGCTGCTGGTTCCACCCAGCTCCAATTCCCCTTTGTTGCCCAGCACTAAGTCGCCTTCATCACCATTGGCTCTGCCTAGCTCCAAGTCTCCTATGTCACAGATGGTCCCCCCCAGCCTCCCTCTCCCACCTCCACTGCCAAAGCCATTTAGTTCCTCGGCCTGGCCTCCGCTGTTTCCCTTTAGCCCCTCGGCTCCTCCTGTGGTTCTGCCCTGTTGCTCGGCTCTGCCTTGGGCTTTTTCAGTCATCAGATCCACCTTGGTCTGTGGATCCCTTAGCTCTCCTCCTCGGCCCTCCAAGTGTTCAGTGTCACCCTGGGTATACGTCTCCTCGGCTCTTCCTGGGTCTCCTCTGAACATGTCTTCACCCCAGTTGGTCGGTTCATTAAGACGATGACAGGAGACTGTCCTTGATGGTATTTCCAGGAATTCCTTCTATCCTTCTATCCTTCTATCCCTCTATCCCAGAGCCCAGCCAGCCACCTAACACGCCCACCGTGGAACGTATGCCTGAGCCCACCGCAGATACATATAGCCCAAGCCCACCAATGCCAACACCAGAGCTGATGCCTGAACACAATATCTTCCTTGACCCCAACGGATTGTCTTACCAGGTGGATAAGCATCCTCTGTCCTAGAGGGTGTCCTTGAGGAATACAATGGAAATGAGTTGAGGCCCACCCATACTTCAGAGGCTGCCTATTAAATCCATGCTTGTTTTGTCACATAGTGCCATGTATTTTCTGTCTATGATACTCCCACCCTGCCTCCCACTCTCACCTCCTCTGCTTGTCCCATGTCAGTCAGCCAAGGAGCCCGTTCCTGAATTATCTGCCTGTCCTGTGTTGGCCAAGGAGGCAACTTTTAAACTCTGCCTGTCCTGAATCAGCCAAGGAGGACATTATTGAACCCTCTACCTGGCCTGTCATGGCCAAGGAGACCATCTCGTAACCCTTTGCCATTACTACCCAGTTCTTCAGCCCTGTCTCCACTGACTCCCTTCAGCCCGTTTGGCTCCTCCTTCACTGGCTTCACCTATCAAATCAGATCCACTTTGGGCTTCCAGTTCATCAGCTCTGCCCTCGTACCTCTAAACCCTGGACTCCACTTCGCTCTGACGACCCAGCAGCTCCAGTTAGGCTCCAAGCTCCCTCGGCGTCCCTTGTCCCTCCTGCTCCACCTTGGTCAGTCATCACCATGGTTGAGCCATTGACTTACTTTTCTTCTGGCTACGCCTCGTCCCTCCACTCCTTTGGCTCCACCGGGATCTTCCTTTCCTCTAGCTCCGCTGTTATCCTCACTCCCACCGGCTCCACCTTGGTCTGCCGAGTCCGCTCCGCTGACTCCCTTCAGCCCTTTGGCTCCTCCTTTGTTGGCTCCACCTATTAACTCAGATCCACCTTGGGCTTCCAGTTCATCAAATCTGCTCTGGTGGGTAGAACCCCAGACTCCACCTCGCCCTGTTGACCCATCGGCTTCAAATTGTCACCATGATCCCTTGGTTCCACTGTAGCACATCATCCCTCAAGCTCCACCGGGCTCCCTCGTCCCCCTGGCTGCACCTTGGTCAGTCATCACCCTAATTGAGCCATTAACTTGCGTTCCTCTGGCTACCCCCTTTGGCTCCACTGGGATCTTCTTATCTTATGCATTTTTTTTTTATAATTAGAATAATTCATGCAGTTATTATTGCATGAATTAGATGAACATTTCAAATATCTTCATTATTCATCATAACGTATCATTGAGTGAGTGCAATCATTATTTAATCTAAAAGAAGTCTATTGCTATAATGACATTTTTTCAATTAAAAATGTAGGCCCATATCAGAGCTTAATACAGATGGAAAAAGTATCAGTGAAACCAAACATGGAGATGGCCAAAAAAGAATGTGACCATATCACATTGGAAATGCTATCTTTCCTGAATGTGCCTCGGAAGGCAGTAAAAGGGGATAGTAATAGTAACTACAGTGCTTGTCCTTCCCCATTTGGCACCCTAGGTGATACTCCCTTTATACATCCTCAAAAAAGTTTCACTAATGAATCAAAGCTGTAATAATGACAATGCTTGGAAGTTATTCCTAGTAGATGTTATGTATGGAGACTCAGAGTGTGGTTCTACCAAAAAGTGTTTATTGAATGGGTGCTACAATGAGAAGGAGATTACAATTTTCCATCCCACTGCTGTGATTGAATTTGAAGTCAGAGGTGGCACACACAGTGTGACCTACCCTTCTCCCAGTTGGCTGGAAGTGATAGTTTATAGTTAAAAATTTCAAAATATTCAGAAGACTCATCAACTGGGTTCATCATCAACATTGATTCATCAACTAGGATTGTATGGATTACCATTGTGTTCACATTATGTGGTTTTTGAAGCATCAACTTTGGGGGTCCCATATATTTGCATTATAGGGACTCACAGAGATTGATAATTTGGTTTGTGTTAATCTGAAGAAAGAATGTCAAGTAGGCCTACATCAGGGATAGCATGAGGGTGAGTATACTGTAAAGAAGGATTTTTCAAAATTGAAAATAATGCAAACATTACTAAAGTAATATGCTTGTCAATGACTGTTTCAGGGTTTTGTTATGCTCTGTCTTGTTTTCATTGTGTTCATTTTCTTTTTGATCATTTTCCTGTGACCTAGTTTTCCCCATGTGTTTCATTGGTTCATCCCATTCACCTGTGCCTTGTTAATCACCTTGTTAATTATCTCATTTGCTCTTTTGTTTGACTGTGTATTTATGCCCTCATTTCTCTTCTGTTCTTTGTCTTGTTAACGTTGCTACCTGGTGGATATCTTCATTTTATTATTGTATTAGCTCCGTTTGTTTTTTAGTTTCTATTAAAGTATTATTGAACTGATCTTCAAGCCTCATCCTTCTAGATTTACCAGCATTTACCACCTTTTATTAAAAAGGTTATTAAAAATACCTTTAATACACTTTAGCTTCAGATTTTGGCTTAAGATTAACCCCAATAAATAGTCAAGAAGAAACCTGGTGTACTCCATGATCCCTATTCTTTCTGACAACAAAGTACTTGAACATGACAAGCTCGTAATTACAAATTCAAAAGTGGGAAGTAGGAAATTTCTGATAGTAGGTGAAGACAGAATTACACCAACCTTCCAGGGAAATTCCAATCTCAAATGTAAATGGTCCCACTTTATATTAGGTGGTCTTAACTACTATGTGCTTGCATCAAAAAATACAACCCGAATTCCGGAAAAGTTGGGACGTTTTTTAAACTTGAATAAAATGAAAACTAAAAGACTTTTAAATCACATGAGCCAATATTTTATTCACAATAGAACATAGATAACATAACAAATGTTTAAACAGAGAAATTTTAAAATTTTATGCACAAAATGAGCTCATTTCAAATTTGATGCCTGCTACAGGTCTAAAAATAGTTGGGACGGGGGCATGTTTACCATGGTGTAGCATCTCCTCTTTTCAAAACCGTTTGAAGACGTCTTGCCTGATATAGGTTTCCAGCTGCTGAAGAGTTCGTGGTCGTCTTTGACGTATTTTTCGTTTAATGATGTGCCGAATGCTCTCTATAGGTGAAAGATCTGGACTGCAGGCAGGCCAATTCAGCACCCGAACTCTTCTACGACGAAGCCATGCTGTTGTATTAGCTGCAGTATGTGGTTTTGCATTGTCCTGCTGAAATAGACGTCGTCTGGAGGGGAGCATATGTTGCTCTAAAACCTTTATAATACCTTTCAGCATTCATAGTGCCTTCCAAAACATGCAAGCTGCCCATACCGTATGCACTTATGCACCCCCATACCATCAGAGATACACTGAACGCTGATAACATGCTGGAAGGTCTCCCTCCTCTTCACGGCGTCCGTGATTTCTAACAAGAATGTCAAATTTGGACTCGTCTGACCATAGAACACTTTTCCACTTTGAAACAGTCCATTTTAAATGAGCCTTGGCCCACAGGATACAACGGCGCTTCCAGACCATGTTCACATATGGCTTCCTTTTTGCATGATAGAGCTTTAGTTGGCATCTGCAGATGGCATGGCGGATTGTGTTTACCGACAGTGGTTTCTGGAAGTATTCCTGGGCCCATTTAGTAATGTCATCGACACAATCATGCCGATGAGTGATGCAGTGTCATCTTCGGGCCCGAAGACCACGGGCATCCAGTAAGGGTCTTCGGCCTTGTCCCTTATGTACAGAGATTTCTCCAGTTTCTCTGAATCTTTTGATGATGTTATGCACTGTAGATGGTGAGATTTGCAAAGCCTTTGCAATTTGACGTTGAGGAACATTGTTTTCCACAGTCTTTTTATGCACTCTTTTACAGATTGGAAAGCCTCTGCCCATCTTTACTTCTGAGGGACTCTGCCTCTCTAAGACATCCCTTTTATAGCTAATCATGTTACAGACCTGATATCAATTCACTTAATTAGTTGCTAGATGTTCTCCTAGATGAATCTTTTCAAAATATCTTGCTTTTTCAGCCATTTGTTGCCCCCGTGCCAACTTTTTTGAGATCTGTGGCAGGCATCAAATTTGAAATGAGCTGATTTAGTGGGTAAAAGTGTAAAATTTCTCCGTTTAAACAATTGTTATGTTATCTATGTTCTATTGTGAATAAAATCAAGTGATTTGAAAGTCTTTTAGTTTTCATTTTATTCAAATTTAAAAAACGTCCCAACTTTTCCGGAATTCAGGTTGTAAGTACAATATACTAATTGTGTTCATATTGTATTGCAAAACACGTGTGCTGCTATTGAGGTGGATACGGGTAAGGTTAGGGATAGGTTTGGTGGTATGGATAGGTTTAAGAGTGGGTCAAGGTGTGCATTGTATCAAATGATTAATTTAAATGTAAGTACATAGTAGTTAAGGACACCTAATATAAAGTGGGACCATGTAAATGTATGTCCCTGTTACACTTAATTGTCCAGGTTAAATAAACATTATATAAAAAAGAGAGACCAAATACAATTCTATTTTGTATTTTTACACTATGTAATGTTCACTATGTGTAAAGTATACAACTCATCAATTTAGTGTTTTTAGTGTTTGTATGCATTTCTACATTTATTCCAAAATAATAACTAAAGGCAATAACAACTTGAACAATATATAGTATTTGTGAACTAATGTTCAGCTTTTCTTTTTAATAGTCAACTTATTTTCAGCAGTCATCAAGCTTGTACACACTGGTCACAGACAGACACGAAGATGTACCTTTAGTTTCACCAAGCTGAGGAAAAAAAAAAAAAATCTTGTTTTCAGACCATTTCAAGTTTGAATTTGATGTGATATAAAGCAGTGATATCTAAGTGGCTGAGTTGTTTACTTACTTTTTAATTAGTTTTCCCACTAACAGCATCATTGTCTTAATTCAGGCAGATTCGCGAACGGGGAACACACACAAAAACAAAAGGCGAGATTATCGCACGAACCAATCATATCCAATCATAACCGATCATATCCAATCACAGCGCGATGGAGGTATTGCCTCCTCACATGTGACTTTCCCCCATTCATTCATTTGTAAGTGGAAAGCATATGGCATCATTAACACATTGCCTAGATTAGGCCATCCATCCAAATTGGATGACTGAGCCAGGAGGACATTGATCAGAGAAGCTACCAAGAAGCCGAACACAACTTTAAAGGACTTACAAGGCTTTATGGCTGGGACTGGGTGGTCTGTGCATCTGATAACTATCTCGCTAGCTTTACACAAAGCTGGCCTGTTTTTCCTGAAAAAGTGCCACACTCAGTCTCATTTGCCCTATGTAAAAACACATCTGAAAGACTGATGATGCCATCTGGCAAAAGGTGCTATGATCTGATGAGACCTTTTTGGACTAAACTCCAAGCGCTATGTTTGGTGAAAAGCAAACACAGCACACCACCCAAAACACACCATACCTACTGTGAAGCATGGCGATGGCATCATTATGTTGTGGGGGTGTTGCTCTTCAGTGGGGACTGGGTGATTTGTCAGGATTGAAGGGAAAATGGATGCTGCGAAGTATATCCAAATCCTTGAGGAAAACCTGCGTCCCTCTGCTAGACAGCTGAAGATGGGCAGGTCATTCACCTTCCAACACAGTGATCCTAAACATACCACCAAAAGAACAAAGTGATTGGCTTAAGTATAGGAAGGTGAATGTCCTTGAGTGGCCAAGTCAGAGCCCTGACTTAAATCCGAAAATCTGTGGATGGACTTGAAGAGAGCAGTCCATTCCCAGCAAACATTTGGACATTTAATGACCGTTGAAAAGACATCCTTCCACGTCCCGTCATGGTTGAAAGATAATTCCAAAATGATATTTGAATGGACATCTTAGATTTTATCTTATCTAATTAATTAATTAATTATATATTGAACTACACATAGCTAAAAGTCAAAGTAACATTCACACATGCGACTCCAGAGAATTGTAGACATGTACAAAAGTATCTGAATGCATTTTTAGTAAATGTTCTGTGTTACATTTTTACCGATTTATGCCATCCTACCGGACCAATGTTTGCTGGATCGCCGCTCACCACGGAATTTAACTGAACTTGAGCAATTCTGCAAGGAAGAATGGGCAAATATTCCCAAATCTAGGTGTGCAAAGCTAGTACAGATATATCCAAAAAGCTTAATGGCTGTAATTAAAGCAAAAGGTGGCTCTACAAAGTATTACCAACCCTGTTATTCTAGTTTTTTAGTTTTTATTATTATTATTATTATTATTATTATTATTAATAATTTTCAAAAAAAAATGGATTTTTTTTTTTTTTTTTTGAATGGGTTTTGATTTCAGGTTGTATGACAAATAAAGTAACTATTTCAAAGGAGTTTGATGATTTTCTGCAAGAATACTGGTAATGCTGGTAATACTGCAAGAAATGTTGATTATTAGCTGGATTTGATATGGAATAGACAATCCCCTAGTCTGCTCATTAACAGCTTTACAACAGCAGCTGGGGGCACCATGTTTAACATCACTCAGACCGTCTCTTTGGAGCATCATGTTAGACTACACCAGGTGAGGTAGATGAAAACATTCATTTATACTGCAGCTGAATAAGAAGTGATGTGTGAAAGGTCATTTCTGCTACTGTCCATATTTATTTATACATTTTAAAGGTTTCTCAGTCTTCAGTAAATAATTGAATTTTGTTTTTGTTTTTTGTTTTTTCTTGCATGCTCTACGTATATGTATGGAAAATACAATCACATTTTCTTGTGGTTATTTTCAGGGTCATTTTATGAAACAGTGTCTTTCCCTTCTGATCCAGAGAATGTCATCTTTACAGATTTGTAATATTCAGATAGATTGCTTTCTCTTGACAGCTCAAGAAACATCTCGAAATATGGCATATTTCCAAATATGCAACAGTTGTAACATTAGGTGTCACGCAGGTGTCAAGAGATGTAGTGCCTCTTCCCTTGTGATACCCCTTTTGTGGAAGTTGATTGGCTTTGAAATAATCTACTAATGAAAACATAGTGACATGATGATAATCAATTTCAGGAGAGAAAAGATACAGTAGTTAGCAAGAAGAAATTAGTCGTACCTTCTTTCTTCAATATGATGTGGCAAGGGACTGCACAGAATAAGATAAATTTGAGAACTAATTAATATGACAATTAAATTGTAAATTGATTTATGTAGAGATACAAACAGTATATATATATATATATATATATATATATATATATATATATTATATATATATATATATATATATATAAAAAGAAACCTATAATCAAATTTATGTCAAAATTATAAGGATGCCCTTTACTGCAGTTTTTACATATAGAAAACTGCAGTTTTTTTAAACATGAAAAACTGCAATATTGCAGTATAGCTGCAATACAACATCCAGATAGCAATCAATAATAGAAGTAGTTATTAAATAAATATTAAATACATGTACATATATCTTCTGTGGAAGTCGGTCCAAATGCAATGATATGATGTCATACCTGCTTGTCAACATACTCTATGTGTAACGAATCGTCACTCAGGCTGGGATCCATTTGCATGCTTTTATTGAATAAGAGCGTGGTCGTACATGCAGGGTCAAACAGGAGCAGACAGGTACCAAAGGGACAGGCAGAATCGAGGTCGGGAAACAGGCAGTGGTACGGGACAGGCAGATATCACTCACAGATCAGAACACAAGGCAGAGGTCAAAGGCAGGCAGCAAAGAGTCGTGGACGGGTAACAAACAGGATCAGCAACAGGTAATCAGACAGGGTAATAACGCTCAGAAATGTTCACCAAGGCAAAACAAGACTTCGCAATGAACTATGGTACAAGGGAGTGCTTTATAGTCCGGGTAATGAGTAACAGCTGTGGTGGTAATCAGTCCAAGGCACGGGCTTGTGGGAAATGTAGTGTGTATGCGAGTGTGTGTGTCAGTATTCGGGAGACGGCTCCCTCCGATGGCCAGAGGAGGGAACCACGGAGTTCGTCTCCGTGACAGTATGTATTTGCACATCTCTTTTTAACATCACACGTCATCAGTGCGTTCCGTAAGGCTATGCCGAGTTGTAGACAGACAGTTACCGAGTGCCACAAACAAACAGCAGTCACATTTTACAGTTCCTCCTGAACCAAAACAACAAGCTTATGCTACGTTCACGCCATGTCGTAACCATAATTACGAGTTGGCAACCCGTGACCTTCTACCCGCGGAGCTGTTCACATATCGTGACGCTTTGCAGACTCTGCTGTGTGCGTTCATGTTTTGAAGGAAGGGTGACTTTGGAGAGCACTCTGAAAGGATGGTGGGATCTCATGCTTCCCGAAAATTGCCTAGCCTACCTTTAAGATTCACGGGTAACACTTCACAATAAAGTTTAATTAGTTAATCTTATTAATTCATTTAACTAACATAAACAATGATCAATACGTTTGGAAGTTCATTTAAATCAAATGAAATGTGACTAAATAAATATTGAATCAAACAGAGATACTGAGATAAAAAAAAAAATTCCATTAATGCCGGCTTAACAACTTAACAGATTACTTTACTTTTGATCATTAATTATCACCTTTTTTAATATATCTTGGCTGTCCCTGTTTATGACATTTTTGTTACTGACATCTTAAACGATTAATACCAAGCATTCTCTCTTACATTCCTGCATATTACTGCATGTCTGATAAGGGCCAAACCCTCAGATAACATACATATAACATACCTTAGAATAAAAACTTAATTATTTTTTTTTAAAGAAGGAAAATAAAAAGTGAAATAAAGAATAGGATATTAATTATTATGCAATTCGTAAATAATAAATGATGATAATAAGAAATGAGAAAATACATAACTAAAGTGAATAAACAAAACAAAACGGCCAAAAAAGCATCCTCAAGAAGGAAGGGAGGGGGGAAAAAAAACATTTGAAAATGTTTAAAACTTAAAACATATAAGTTAGCATCAACTTGTTAGACTTAATGTTAGTCAGTCATGATTATACATTAATGATTGACACAAAAGCTTGTCACGTTGAACAGCTTAGTTCTGATCTGTAATGTAAAGATTTTGAGAGAAAATTTCTTGTGTGTGGTTAAACATTGCAGGGTCCCAAGGTCCATCCGGAGATTAGTTAACTCTTTTTTGTGGACACACACTAGCCTTTCTGACCTCAGAGGTCCTAAATGTGTGTGCTTGTTGACACAAGGATGAAATGAAATTTAAAGTGGTGAGACTGGCAGGTAACAGTACACTAACAGTAGTCTCTCATCTTCCACCTGTCAATGGGATATAAAAACAAATCCCACTGCTGACAGATTCTCTGACTCACAATGAAACATCTCCATAATGACACTTCCATGTGTCAGGAGTTCTAGAGGCACATTGAAAGAACAGCCAAAAAAAAAAAAATTCCCCTTTCAGACTAAACGTACCTGTGGGGCTGGTCGACAAAGAAATACATCTTAACAGAAGATTTTGTCTTGCTGTCTGGCTTCAGAGCATTCTTTAGTTTCACACACAACTGCTCTACCTTCAGTCTTACCATCTCTTACCAGCAGATGCATCCATTCACCTGGTTCTGCTGATTCCATAAGACAGCTTTGTGGGTTAATAGCAGACGGAATATTGCAATTTGCTACAATCATTCTAATGACAAATCCTCAGAATTTATCTTTGTTATGTATGGGTCATTCTCGGGGCAAGAGTGCCATTTTCTTTTCATTTCATTTGTGAACCTTACTGTAAACTGTGACCTATTTTAACATTTTTTGATGTGTTAATAATTTTGGAAGATATTTACTAATAATCTTTAATAAAGTATTTGTCATGCATTGTTGTAAGTGACCAATTTTAACATTACTCTGCTTGTTAATGTGGCTGTGTACTAAAATTATTTAACAGTAAAAGGGCTATCACTGGACATCAGTAAAATATAGTGGTGATAATCATCGGGGTCCGAGCACCAATGGCCCATGTGGATCATTAGCAATCCAATTAAAATGTCGCTTATACTGTGGTCTTTATAAAAAAGTCCATCTTAAATCTTCACTGAAAGTTAGGGTTTGATGAAACAACACAGACAGGTGTTAAAAAGCAAATGACTTTCAAAAGAAATAACTTAGAAGTCCAAAATACCACTCTGTAAAAATGTTTACTGTCATAAGGCATGTAATAATATATGTGGTGTATGTGTGGACTTATCTTCAGCATTTAAATTTAGAATAATCGCATGACATAAGATGTCATAGGACAAATGAGTGTGAAGATATTGTTTGTGTCACGATTACTGTCTGTTCCTGTCAGTTCCTGGACTCCACTTCCCATAATCCTCCCTTCCAATCACATGCACCAATCACCAATTGCCACACACACCTGCAGATCATTACCTGGACTATTTAAGACACACACACAGACACACACAGACACACACAGACACAGACACACACAGACACAGACAGACACAGACAGACACACACACACACACACACACACACACACACACACACACACACACACACACACACACACACACACACACACACACACACACACACACACACACACACACACACCCACACCCACACACCCCCACACCCACACACACCCACACCCACACACACACACACACACACACCCACACACACACCCCCACCCCCACCCCCACACACCCACACACACACACACACACACACACACACACACCCCCTTTGTGAAGTCTTGATTTGCCGTAGTGGTTTTCTGGTTTCCGTTTGGATTGTTTATTCTCTGTGACCCTTGCTGCCTACCCTGATCCTTGCCTGTCCTTGTTTATGTTCCTGCCTTTGCCCCTGTCTACCTGTGTAAATACTGTTCTTAGTAAAGCTTGCAAATGGATCCCCGCTCTGCCGACCCATCGTTACAGTTTGCAGCTCAAAACTTAATGAACTGAAACTAAACAAATATATATTTTAATAAATAAATCATGTATTTTTTTCTTTGGGGATATTATAATATAGCATAATACTTTAATGCAGAAATTCTACACAAACAAACTGTCAAGTCACCTTTATTTATATAGTGCTTTTTTACAATGCAGATTGTGTCAAAGCAGCTTTACAGTGATAGAGTGAACATAATTTTGGCTGCAAACCAGCTCTAGAAGAAAATAGTGTCATTGTCCAGCTAAAGTAAGTTCAGTATTGATTCATTCCATTCTAAAAATAATTAGTTATTAATTTAGTTCAATTATCTGTACAGCAGCTCTAGAGAAAACAGTGATGTCATTGTCCAGCACAGTTCAGTTTGCATACAATGGTGGCAATGCAGGCAGATCAGAAACATTGTTGGATATCAAGTGTCCCCTTGTGACACGCATATCCATTTTTTTTTTTTTTTTTTGCGGGCGGCAGCTCTTAGGTATCCTATTCCCGCGAAAGTAAATTGGGCAGCAAAATGATCAGGGCTTGATCCCTACAGTGCACTAACCTGTCTTGTTAAAGAACTTTTTGATAGACTGATTAAGTAGTTCTCCTGGCCTCCCTCTCCCTCTCCCTCTCCCTTTCATGATGATGCTTTACCCAGATTTTTTCCCCCAACATTTTCAGTCAGTCTCACTTCCACTGTAACTAACTTCAACTGTTCTTGAAGCAGCCGCAACTCTCAGGTGGTTTTCATTAAACTCTCAGGCATACAAGCTGACACTGTAACATTTACTATAATGATTTATAAGAGTAGGGGAATATATAGCATAACTACCGGATTTAGTGAAATTGTCACCACCTTTCACCCCACTAGCAACGGCCCTGCTCAAATACACCACCAACACGGCAGAGAAACATCCTCATTGGCTTGATGAGATGCCTGTTGGGGCTCCTGAGATTGATGGAGGGAGAGAGGAGATAAAGAGAAAGAACAGCTTCTGGAATTGGCCCACTCTTTACTTTCTTTGCTGCAGAGCTGCAAAATATGTCCTGGCTCAGGCTGAGATGGACTACCAGAGTGAAGTGGGATCATATCATAAAATCACATTAATGTATCATGATACCAGTTTTGATTAATGGCTGATTTTTCAATTACGAAAACTTCTGTCTTCATTTTTATAAAAAACAACCACATTATGTCATTATCACACCAAATATTTGCCTATTCCGCATTCAAGCGCACACGTAAAGTTTGCTGAAAAGCACTGGCAAAAGTAATGATTATGAATGTGTCAGAAAAAATAGCAAGTTGACAGTTTAATAGTTTATTAATAAACTAGTGTTATCTGAGTTAGTGTCAGCAGATGAAGTTGACGATGCTGACTCGCCATCGCAGTATAGTGGACATGCCTTTTGAGAGAAATCCTCCTTTCATACAGATTACGTATCAATGAGTATTTGTTTTCGATTCAAATTGGTTCTTTAAAGGGGACATATCATGAAAATCTGACTTTTCCCTTGTTTAAGTGCTATAATCGGGTCTCCGGTGCATCTACCAACACAGAAAATGTGAAAAAGGATAACCCAGTAACTTTGTTTTGGTAAGCCTTTCTCTGCAAGCATGTGGAAAATTGAGCCGTTCTGATTTCGCTCCACTTGTGATGTAGGAAGGGGATCTTATTATAATATTACCGCCCCCTAAAACTGTATGTTTCCACCCACGGTGCCGCCATTGTTTTCGTAAGCGACAACGGTGTACTGGAGACACTGGTCCTGGAGTGCAGCAGCAGCAGCTGTTCTGCACAGTTTAGCTACAACCCTGATCAAACACAGTTAAATGTCTTCAGGATTACTAAAGCTACGTGAAGCAAGGTGAGTTGTGTCGGAGCAAAACTCTGCAGGACAGCAGCACTCAAGAATGACCATCCCTGAGCTTATGATATGCCTCAGCTATGTAAACATTATCACTGATATGTTAATGGCTATAATAGTAAACATCTGAGCCACTAAGGACGCAGTGGTGTCATTTTATTTATGAAGAGAATGTGTCCAGATAAATTCGTATACCAGTATGTGTGAGTTATTTTACACCATTGCTTGCACAGGAGGGTCAGTAAATCACAGGATTTGCACAGAACTTGATTCTCAAAGATGGACCGATACCAACTGTTCATGATCCAATTTCATATATATTTCGTGATGTTTGCAAATTGTCTTTCTAAATGTGTTTTGTTAGCATGTTGGTAATGTACTGTTAAATGTGGCTAAAGTTACTATTGTTTCTTATTGTATTCACGGATACCAGAGCAATTTTGTTATTTTCATTTTTAACCCGAAAACGCGTGTAGTCTGTATAATTCATAAACGCATCTTCATTCTTATTGAGTCTTTCCAACAGTGTGTAGCTTTAGCCACGTTAGCCATGCATCACGCTATCGAACTCATTCAGAATCGAATGTTAGCAAACATCCACAAAATATATGCCATATCTACGTGATCTGATATGCTGCATCACGAACAGTTTGTAATGATCCATTCTGCGAGTTATATTTGTTGTGTGAGCTTCTGTATTATGTATGCCTCAGTGTATCGGAATGACGAGTGAGCCCTACTTGGCGAACTTGGGGCAGGGAGCACGAGCTTATTTGAATTTAAAGGTACACACCCCAAAACAGCTCATTTTTTCTCCCACCCAAAAATAGGCAATTAAAACATGGTATAATAGAAAATCCAGGGGGTATTTTGAGCTGAAACTTCACAGACACATCCTGGGGACACCAGAGACTTATATTACTTATATCTTGTATAAAGGGGTATAATAGGTGACCTTTAAAAGTAGTAATATTTCTCATGTCTGTGAACCCTCTCGATGCTGGACAAAGGATAGACTTTAGATTTTTTTTTTTTTTTTTTTTTTTTTTTTTTTTTTTTTCTTACAAAAAATTACCATAATGGTTCAGGATTCATAATTGGCATGATATGACTGATCTCTGTGCTAATTGTTAATTCTTTATTTTGTTGGTTGTGAAATTTTCAGTGATGGTGCCAAACATGCCATATATTAAAGTGGTGAGTATAGCTCTGTGTTATTGCTTCTCAGTCACTGTTTTGAATCTTAAATTCATGTTCTACAAATGATTTTTCATAAGGCAATATGTTTTGATTCGTAGTCTTTATTTGGGTAACCTCCTCCATCTAACCATTATATTTTCTGTCTTTATGCCTGGCCATCCCAAACACCTCCCTGTGGAGATCGGCTTGACATTGATGGCCAATAAGGGCCCCAGTGTTCCTCAGATAATTAAACTGCTGGACTGGCAGGATGACACAGATCATTACATCATGGTCACGAAGAGGCCAATCCTTTGCATGGACTTGTTGAGTTTCAGCTCAACGGAGGAAGCCTTGACGAGATGACAGCACGACATTATATGCGGCAGGTCATTCATGCCACTAACATTTGTTGCGAGCACTGTGTCTTCCATCGGAACCATGGAGGTCAAAATGATTGACTCTGGGTGTTGTGTGCTCATGAAGAAATTTGCCTTCAAAGTCTTCAGTGGTATGATTTATGAACCGCTTTGTTAACTAGTTTGCAGACACGCATTGTCGTGGAAATTCTCAATACAAATCTGACTTCACCACTGACAATTTAAACAACTCCTAGTTGTTAATATAATACTACAGTATCTTGAGGTAATTCCCTGAATTCCTGAATACTTACAATACAATACAATACAATACAATACTTCCCTGAAGTATGGTGACGGCGTCCCGTCAAGAAGCTACTATCACTACCTCAATCACACTTTGGCTGTTACTTTTGTTGTCTTTTGAGCGTAGGATCTTCTATTTCTTAGCTGACACGACTTCCAAGTTGCTCTTTGTAGAAATGAAGTTTTATTTATGGCTGGGAGGTCACTCGTCACAACAACAGAGTGAGTCCCTGAACAGAAAGGCACATACACATTTAAACCTTACAGTTGAGTAAAAATCAATGTCACTCAAGTCTTTTCAATGTGATTTGTTCTTGTGATTGGTTTATAATGATCTGAGCTGAGCTAATCAAGTAACTGTTTAGTTCTACTGTTTTAAGTAAGCTTACATGATCTTTGACCTGAGCATCCTTAGTCTGCATCTTCTATACATTTCTAAAACCAGTACATAAAACATTTCCATTACAGCATCCTATATGTTAACGTGCTGTGGAAATATATGAAATCAGACAACATCAAAACTTTACTCCAGGCACAAAAGTGTACTCTCCTCCAGAGTGGAAATCCAATGGCAGGTACCATGCAAAGTAGGGGAGAGGGGGAAAAATCGATTCACATATGAATCACGATTCTATCTTCCACTAAATATTGATAATCCAGTAGTGTGTATATATATTTCTAACCCCAAACGATCGTCCACTGATCGGATCCAGTTATAATCACTTACTTTGATTCTAAATATCTGTCAACTTGACGCTCACATAAACTGATCACATTTTAATGATGGAAAAGTGCGCCCTGCTCAAGCCGACGAGGCGAATATGAATGGCTGAGCGGCAGCGGGTTAGAGTAAAATAACGCGCATACAAGGAGTGTATAATTTAAATTACTTAATTAAAGTCCTGACTGATTGGCACTAACAGTAGTTATTGATCTTCCGAACTCTCGCTGAAAGCGCCAGGTGAAGGGTTGCCAGATATCACAAAAAAAATCTAAACAAGCCCCTTAAAACTTTATGGTAACACTTTAGTATAGGGAACACATATAAACTGTTAACTACAACTTTTCCCTCAATAAACTCCTAATTTACTGCTTATTAATAGTTAGTAAGTTAGTTGTTAAGTGTAGGTATTGGGTAGGATTAAGAATGTAGAATAAGGTCATGTAGAATAAGGCATTAATAAGTACTAATAAATAGCCAATATTCTAGTAATATGCATGCTAATAAGCAGCTAGTTAAAAGACCCTAAAATAAAGTGTTACCAACATTATATAGCAAAACTACCAGGGGAATGAATATAAACAATATAACTACTAAAGTTAAAAGGTAGGAAATGTAATTTATTATTAATATAACAGTTCAATATAAGATGTTTACATATTATAAACTGATTGAGGATGAGATTGAAAAATGATAATTCAGCAAAACTTTAAAGTTTAATTACATCTGTGAGTTGTATTTAATATCAATCAAGGGCACAGGATTTCTTATACATGGGGCAGGGTGGGGGACGGGGCAAGAATTGATTTTGAATTGAATCGTGACCGCAACAATCCATATGAATCGAATCGTGAGATTCCAAAAGATTCCCACCCCTAATGCGAAGCCATCGACAGTGTGGTCACTAGGGATCCTCCTGTTCGAAATGGTGTGCGAAGATTATCCCACAGCCCACAATCTGTGCATGATCAATGAGAACATCTGGACCAGTCCTGGCCTGTCAAAAGGTGAGATCTTCATCAAAGAACAAAGGACAATTCTAAAACATACAAAAAAGTCCAATAGCTTCAAAGAGAGCAGGTGTAAAGTGTAAGCTAATAATCAGACATCTCTTTCATCTTTTTGCACAGAATGCTGCAACGTGATTTGTGCTTGTCTGCAGCCCAAGGCACAGAAGAGACTTGTTCTGAAGGAGATGCATGATGCAAAGATTAGCTAAAAGATTTTTTTGTTTGTTTTTTTATCATCGGTCATATAATCATCATTAACTTGTTGGCGAGTCAAAATTGCTCTAAATGCAATGCATTTAGACAACACTGATTTCTGTTTTTGTTTTAGGTCACGGAGTAAGACACGGAGAACATCAGCAAACTTCAGCTGTCACGGCCACCCTGTTGTCTTCTGTCTCACTCAGCTTTGCATCTGTCAGGCTGGCATGAGTGGCCTTTCCATAACTCCACTTAACCCTTAGTGCCTTGCATGGCCGGCAAGTCCTGGTAGTGTCAGGCTTGGGGATCTGTAAATAATAAAAATAAAATGTGTTGTGTGTACAAATTTATAAGACATTTCGGTAACACTTTAGAATAGGGAACACATATAAACTATTAACTACAACTTTTCCCTGAATAAACTCCTAATTTACTGCTTATTAATAGTCAGTAAGTTAGTTGTTAAGTTTAGGTATTGGGTAGGATTAAGAATGTAGAGTAAGGTCATGCAGAATAAGGCATTAATATGTGCTTTATAAGTACTAATAAACAGCCAATATCCTAGTATTATGCATGCTAATAAGCAACTAGTTAAAATACCCTAAAATAAAGTGTTACCGACATGTCTAAGAAAATGTAGAAGAAAATTTGTATAGCATCATGTAAGAAAATTCATAATATTGCACTGTTCCCTTATAGAGTTTCATAGTACATTACCCATATAGCACCCCTTGAGGCTCCTGCAAAGTCATTTCACTTCTGATCCAACAGCTATGGCCCCAGAGCTCACTGTTATGAACTCAAGCCAAACATCTGGGGTGCTTCTCATTTCTTATTTGTGCATCCTTGTTTCCTTTCCTCACTTTCCTTACCCCCAGTAGGATGCAAGGGAAGGATGCAAGGAAAGAAAACGAGGACGGAAGAATCGAAGGAAATGTTATTTGTATATTAGAATGTTCTTGATCACTCGAACTAATAACAACCTGCACTTATACAGCATTTATTAATCTTTGTTAATTGTAATTTCAACATTTACTAATACATTATTAAAAGCTTGTTAACATAAGTTAATGCACTGTGAACTAACATAAACAATGAACAACTGTATTTTCATTAACTAACATTAACAAAGATTAGTAAACAGAGTAACTAATGTATTGTTCATTGTTAGTTCATGTTAGTTCATGTTAAATAAACTTATATTTTATTAGTTAATACATTAACTAATGTTTAACTAATAAACCTTATTGTAAAGTGGTACCTAAACTTTTTAGGTTTTTGTAGGGTTTTAGATAGTAATGAATCAAGTGTTACTACATCCTTCTAAAGGAACTACTAATTATTTGGATCAGTATTCGAAAGTGAAGATCATGGTAACCCACTAGTAATGGCTCAAGTGTTACCAAATCCATCGTAAGGAATTACTATCCAAAACATTACAAAAACCTCAAAAGCTTACAATGACTGCAGTCATTACTAAGGGTGTTGTCATGTTTTTCACTTTGGAATACTGATCCAAATAATTAGTAATTCCTTCTGAAGGAATTGGTAATATTTGAGTCATTACTAGTGGGTTAGCATTACCTTCACTTTAGAATTAATTATGCATAATGCATTATTCATATTAATTATGAACCTGTATGTAGTTCTTGGTAGTCCTCTGGGAGTTATGAAAAAATAGTAGTTATTGATTAGCAAATAGTGAACTACCACATTCAACTGAGCACTATTACTTACTAATTCATTAATCAGAGTTTCTTGTTAGTTAATAGTAGTTAGTGTTAACATTATATTACTAATTTATTCCTGTGTAGTTATTCATTAATGACGGAACAGTATTCTAAAGTGTTAGCCACCTTTTTAATGAACTTCAAAATAGTTTTTGTTTTGCATTTTGCATTTTACTGATTCAATTAGATGCCATTTACACTAAGTGAAAATAATGATATATTCTATTTACACTAGGCCGATATAAAAGTAGCAATTCTTTGCAAAGTGCAAATAGTTGTTAGATGATATTTATACTTATAAATAGCATCAGATACTATTAGCATCTCAGTATTGTTGTATATTAACAGGATGCAATAATAACATAGAGTGTAAATGATTATATTTATTAAATTGATTAAATGGATGACTCCTTATTGGGACAATAAAGCCCTCCCTACACCTACCCCTAACCCTACCCGATAAATAGTTTATTATTAAATACTTGTTAGGCACTTTATTTCCACTTTTCAAATATTTTCTTAATTTTAATTAAAAAAATAATGCCTTTTCGATCTGATATGTGATGGGAAAAGGGAGAAGAGCGAGTTCGGCAAAAGGCGGATTCGAACTCGGGTCGATCGCGTCAAAAGTTACTTCCAAGAACCATACTCCTACAGCCTTCACCACTGTAGACTTTAAGCATGTGTACTTTTTAATCTTGCATGGCCCAACCAGACATTGTTGGGTAGTGTAAATAGCCTTTGCCAACAAGACAGGCTATTGACACTCTGGGAGGAAAAGTTTAAAAATTATTAAATTGTGTTCCGCAATATGCGGTTTGTTACTGTAGTGTAGTGTTTTTGTTTGTTTGTTTTTCAGCTAACCTTACTTATTTTACAGAGTGTTATTGGGCAAATGCTACAGCAATCGATGAAGGGTATGTTTACATGACAACAATGTTCTAAAAACTGAAAAGTTTTTTCTTTGCTTTTTTTACGCGTACAGACGACAACGATGTCAAAATGATCCCCATTCACAAGGATCCGCGAAAACAGATAAAAACACTGTATTATGCTGCCAGGCCAGTAGTTGGCAATGTCTCTTTGTAAAGAAACATTTCACACCGCAAGACTGAACATGTAATACGTATGCGTGTGACGTCACTGTTTTTACAAATCTGCGTTTTTGTTGTTTATTCGTTTTTAAAAACTTGCACTTTGAAACCTGATTTCAAAAGCTTGCATTTTTTAGGCTGCCAAAATGCAACTGTCCTGTAAATGAACGGCCAAAACTCATAAAAAGTTTTCTGTTTTTTGTTGAAAACAGTGTAGTGTAAATGGCTCCTTAGAAAACAGAACACGTGCATATGACAGTTAAAATACTGAAAGTGACCAACACTTGAAAATTGCCGGCGAGCACCAAAGTTTGGGTTAACTCTTTATTGCTCATGCGGAGATCCCCATTACTTACTTGCATTTTGGGGTTAATCCCTGTCTCCAGTTGATGATTTGGTAGGACAAAACTCAGGAAAGAGGCACATGCCTGTTTTAATCATTGTTGTTGATGTGCATTAACTGCTTAATACCCTGATTAATACTGTCCCAGCTGATAGATTTTTATGATCTACCAGAATAAAATGCCCAAGAATGTGATTTGTTGTTGACTGAATTATTAATTTTTCTGGCTTTCACAAACAGCAGGTTTAAAAGCTTGAGAGGTGAATATAAAGACAGAAAAGGTGAATATGACATGAACATAATGACATCTCATGTTCCATCCCTGCTGCTGTTCAAGTACCTAAGTAGTGTAAATGTCATCTGTACCGCTTCATTCTGCAACCAGCTGGCAAATAGAATGACTGACACGAGCCATTCGCAAATTTATGTCTGACAGCGTGGCTCTACCGGGGAGCTGACCTTGAGAAGTAATTTAGTGGATCAATATTTGCCTGGATGTGAAACAGAAGAAAGTGGGAGAATGGCAGTTTGGCAGAAACCAGATTAAGTGTATTTTAAAGGTTTGTGGAGAGCCACACATGTGGAGTACCACAGCAGATCAGTTTCTCGTTCTTCTCATATGTAATGCGAGAACCGCATGCACATTCACTTGCAATGCCGCCTGACAGCTCCCAGTAGTGCTCTGTGTTAATGTCAAATTAATCAAATCCAATTTAGTAAATTTATCAAGGAAAAAGAGCAATTTGTGGTTTGAATTAACACTGCAGTCTTTTTGACATATAGACGATCCTGATGCTCTCATACTTCCAGTAAAAATTTTAAGTAGCATGTTGCTAAATTCTGCTCAGGTAGTAAGTGTCTCTCTTTATATCTTTATATCATAGGTAATTACAATAACTTGTCAACATTTCTGCTTTATTGATTCTCCTTTGTCTGGAAAAAATAATGCTTGGGGAAAAAAAGTAAAATTTGTTGAATAGTAAAGTAATGTTCCAAAACCTAATGAGCTGCCTCACTCCCCTCTACCTTCAGATGAAACTGCCTTCCTAACGGTCACGGTACCTCAAATTTATCCAATTTGGAATGCTGTACATAGGCAGCATCCCAATCATGTGACCTTTTTGCATTCCTAGGCAAGCAGTACATGCTCTTCAAGACCAGATTAAGAGATAACATAATCTTTGCAATTCTACACCAGATCAAAAATGAAAATTAAAAATGCTGTTCTGAAAATAACTTCTATCCCCATTATTTGATACTTACTGCATACAGGTACGTACCGCTAGATGTCAGTATAAGTCTAGGGCAACATCACTGACTGCACCTTTGACTATGGAATAAATTATGAAAACAATATTTTTAATAGATAGTTTATTATAAATAATGTCCTGTCTCGGCTTGTTGATTCTAGGATTGCCTGCCAGACAAACGATTCATTCAATGCAAATGCCTTGTTCTTAGGGGGCATCTTCCCTCATCTTACCCTAACTGTTATTAATTACTATTAATCCATTTTGTGCATTAAAATAGAATACTGTGGTAATGTAATGTAATGTAATTCTTTTCCATTACAGCATTTATTATGTGCATTCTGAAATCTATCCACATTTATTTGTATCATATTTATTTGCTCATTTACATCTCAACATAAATTCCATCTGGTTAATCAAACTTGACCATGTATTAACACAATATTTTGCATCAACAAGTATTTATGATCACAGTTACAATAGACATAAGGATGATGAATGACTGTGGAGTTAAAAAAAAAAAAGTTATTTACGTCAGTTGTTTTTATAGTCAATGAAATGCACGTCTTTATATGCATAGATGGAGAATGGCTAATGTTTGCATAGAAGAGTTTCTAAACCTAGTGTGTGTGTGTGTGTGTGTGTGTGTGTGTGTGTGTGTGTGTGTGTGTGTGTGTGTGTGTGTGTGTGTGTGTGTGTGTGTGTGTGTTTTATGAGGACACAAATTTGTATAATGGCATGGGTATTATACTGGTATTACGACGTAAACATGAAATATGAGGATATTTCATGAGTCTTCATATTTAAAATAGCTTTAAAAACATACTAAACAATGTTTTATTAAAAATGTAAAAATGCAAAATGTTTTCTGTGATGGGTAGGTTTAGGGGTAGTGTAAGGGAATAGGATGTACAGTTTGTAGAGTATAAAAACCATTACGCCTATGGAATGTCCTCACTTTGATAGCAAAACAAACCTGTGTGTGTGCGTGCGTGCGGGCGGGCTAGTTTCAATGTGGTAAAGAATCTGCAACAAATATTGTAGGAATAATCACCATGACAGGCCTGATTTATAGATCTTGTCAAAAAGGCCAAGTGTGCATGGCTGGATCACTTTAAAGACCATCATTAATTATAATTCACTATAGCCTTTTTGTAAAAGGATCTATCTCAATTCTATCAAATGCAGCAACCCATTCAGAGAAAGAAATCTAGACTTGTATTCCAATGTGCACATATTTTTTCCAGTTGGCTGCTGTGTTTTGTCCACGGTTAAATTTCACGTACAGACTAAATGCTGCTCTCCATGTCTTGATGTATGTGCATTTGGCCTTCAATAATTTCCTGTGACAGCCTGTGAATAACTTTTTGCCATCTATTAATCAAATCATCTCAAGGATCGGAGGAGCATGCAGCTTTTCTTCACTATTAGGCTGTTACATTGGCTATGTCATTTAACTAATTTACTGAAAACTGCAATCGCCACTAAATCAGGGTTGTGACCCGAATGATGCTTTGGGGTTAACACAAAATGAAAACAAAGTCTTATTTCAGTGATACAATTAGAGGCCTGGACATGCAGTATTAGCTCGGTAATTCTCTCTTCATGAACTAAATGAATGTGGCAACACAGTCTTATTGGGAAAAAAAAAAAGTGACTCAACTGACAAAAACTTTCCAAAAATGTACCTATACATACAATTTGCTGCAGTTTCCAGCTAAAATTCTTTTCACAACAATTATGATTATTGATTAATAAAGACTTGCTTTTTCACACAGTTCCTTACACAGAACCGTTCCTTACATTTTAATTTCAAAACACTTGTACCATAGTGCAAGACTAGTAAACTAATACAGTTTATTGTTTGCATCACATAACTAGCTAGATTTATTTACTTGATGCAGTTGTCACCGAACACAGACTCAGGAGAACGGTGAGTACAATGATGAAACAGTTTATTATCCAACAGGGTGAAATAATATAGCAAATGACGCAAATCACAACAAACAGAGTGGATGTGGATAGAAACAGTCCAAACAGGTAAGTGCACCACACACACTTTGATGATTGCTGAAGATGATGAAGATAATGTCTCTTATCTTTGTAGGAGTTGAACAGACAATAATGGAGGAGATGGGAATCCAGGGAAGCAAGAAGAGATGAATGGAGCACAGGAAGATGATACAGGTGAGTAGATCCAGGTGAGTTGCGAGTAGCAATTTAAGTTATCCAAGTTAACAAGGACAAGACCAGACATGGTCTGTGTGTGTGATGTTGTCTTTTATGGAGAGCTGAGGAGGATGATGGAAGATAGGTGTGTGATTGGGAAGTGCGTGCAGGTGATTACCAGGGAGGACTGTGTGAAATGTACTACTACTTTGTGCACTACATTGTATAATGTAGTACACAAAGGAAACAGGCATGGTGACTTGTGAATGGTGATCCTGACAGCAATAAACTTGGTAACTCAACTGGCACGTTATTGCACTTGTGATAAAGATCAGTCGTATGGGAATCCAATGGAACTCAAAAGATGAGCTCAAAGTGTCGTAGAAACAAGCTAAGTAACACTTTAGAATACTGTTCCATCATTAATGAATAACTACACAGGAACAAATGAGTAACGCAATATTAACACTAGTAAAAAGTACGAAAGGTACTAAAAGAAACTCTGATTAATGAATTAGTAAGTAATAGTGCTTAGTTGAATGTGGTATTTCACTAGATAATCAATAACTACTATTTTTTTTTTCATACCTCCCAGAAAACTACAAGGAGCTACATATATGGGTTCATAATTAACATGAATAATGCATAATGTGCACTGCTTTTCATTTTAGAATACTGATCCAAATAATTAGTAATTCCTTATGAAGGGTTTGGAAATATTTGAGTCATTAGTGGGTTACTATCACAATCCCTGACCCTAGATAAACAGTCCCTACACAAATAACAATCTCATATAGCAACAACCTAATGCCAAGGCCTTTGGGAAAGGGTTTGGTTAGCTTATATTTACATTTAATTTGATCGGGTGATCAGTCCGGCAATGGGAAATGCCTTCCACTGTTATCCTTCCATTTGCTGTGGGAGAGACTGGATTGCTTTCCAACAGTTGCAGAGATGCACTGAGTGCTAGGGGTCTTTATGTAATCCAGAGAATTGTAGGTCAGATGGTGGTCAATCCGCAGGATCTTCTGTAGGTTGGAGGTACTTGAGTTATGCAAGTCAGGAGCCAAAGTCCTCTGCAGAAGCAGTTGGGCTGCTTGAAGGTCCGTGCGGTGAAAGGTTTACTTGCAAGAGTATAACCTTGGTTGTGCTGTTGCTCTTCCCTCATAAGGTCAGAAACTCAGAACAAGGGATTGTTCACTTGGGAAAGCTTTTATTCCTTCCCGTTGGGAGGGGATTACTAATCCCCACCTTTCCTGCTGTGGTGATGTGATTGGGTCGTAGCATTTCAGGTGTCCACCCATCACATCCCATCTTTCCATCCTGTGGAATATGTTGCGTTGTCCCAAAATAGACAGTTAAATAAAACAATGTCTTTAGGACCTTGGAAATGCTTTATTTCTTTTCCAAACCTTTCTCAAAGTCCTTGTGGCAATGTTCTGAACTCGTAGAGTCCAAACTTGATGTAAAGTTGTTGAGGTATCACCCAGATGTCCATTTCTGTGTCAGTGGGTGAGATTATATTGGCTGCAATTCCAGGTGTGGTTTCCACTGTGTGTGCACAGTTCCCTGGATGAATAAGGAGATGTATAAGACATGTTCCTTATAGTTTTCCTGTCCATTTTTTACGGTTTCAAGCCAATATATATATAAATTGTCTTTCTTTTCTATTATTTCTTTGTTCTTGCTGTGCTCTAGTCAGAACCAGTTTGGTAGCCTTAGGAGTCCATGGCCATTCACACCTTGTACTCAGGCATGGAGGGCTGAGGTGAACAAAGGCAACTCCTGATGACATTAGCCTGTGATCAATGGGCCATTGATGTCATCTTTTCTGCCCTCCACCTCTGGCAGTCCTAATTACAATAGTCATTTAGCTGTTGTTGAGGGTCCTATCACACCCTTTTGTCTTAACCACAGTGGTGCAAAAGGATTCTTGTTTTGACGTGTGAACTTCTGTTGTGAAGCTCTGGTGCCATCATGCCTGCTGTTCACTACACTCCGTTGCCTGCCTGAATGCTTTCTTGTTACAGAATGAGCCACTTCACAACATGGCCGCCACTCCAGCGTCTTTGGCCAATATGGCCACCACGCCAGAGTTTCTAGCCATCAGGGCCTCCACATCAGAGCCCCCAACCGTCATAGATGTCACGCCAAAGTCTTCAGCCATCACGGATACCACACCAGTGTGTCTGGTCATCGTGAATGTCGCACTTGAAGACACCCAGGCGTTTCAAAAGCATCTGAGACTGATCTCCAGTTTGGCAGACCCACCTCTGATTTCAGCAAGAGCAGCTGGTATCCCAAGGCCTCTTGCAGCGCTGACTATCTCAAAGACTGTTCCTCTATCTTCAGTACTCCCTGTTATGGTAGCTTCAGTCCAAGAATCCGCTCCAGAGCCTGCTCTAGTCTATAAGTTAGCTCCAGAGGCCACTACAGTCCAAGAGTTTGTCCGTAGAGTTTACTATCATTCTACAGTGTCTGTTTTACTATGTAGATGCTCCAGCAACAGTAAAATTATAATTTGTGTTGGGTGTGCAAATGACAACACACAAAATCAAAACGGGACTTCATACCTTTGTGATTAAATAGCGATTGCAAGAATTCCAACAGCACTTTTTGTCCACAAAAGCGTTAAATCCATGAAATGTTGATATATTGTCCAATGTTTGTCATATTTCTTCTGAACGATCTTCTCTCCATCATCGTTCTTCAAGAAATTATGCAATCTGAGCACCGTTTATGTTGTAAAACTGTATACAATCGTATGCATTAGACTCTCACGAACAAGCCCGCATCCAAAGTATATTTTTCAAAATATTTTTCAGCAGTTTTAGTTATAATATCCAAGCAGTGCTGTTGGATTTTGTGGTGTCTTGAGAGGCATATTCTCCAGCCATTGTTATTGTAGTAAATCTGACAGACAAAACTTTTAGCCAATGCCAAGACGATCCAACAACTTGTGTTCTGTTTATCTTCCGCATGTGTGCACATGTACACAGCCGTACATATCTGTCTCGACCATTCAGAAATCAGAGCTCATATTAGAGGTGTACCTGTCACTAGTCACATCACTGTTATTCTTCCTCATCCCAGACCATGCTGTTTTTCTCTTCATTTGCTTGAAAAACAAATCCTATTATTTGATCATTGTATTAAATAATCCAGAAAAAAGCACAAACACGGCAGAGATGACAAGTTCAGTGGGTGAATTAGCTGAGGTGACGTGATGGCTAACAGACAGCAGACAAACGGCTAGTAGTGACAGCAGCGGCAATCCACCTGTCACTCAAGTGGCCACGCCCTTAATTATGCAGAACTTTAAGGCTTAATATAATTTAAATGGAAATTCACCCCCTCACAGTTGTCATGAAGGGCAAAATTAGCTATATTGACCAAAACCACTTTTTGTACCAGGATGTTAAAATATATTTTCTTCTGTAAAGTTGGCCATTTTAACATGGGGGATCTATGGTATTGACTCCCTTTTGGAGCCTGTCTCTAGCGGCCAGTCGATGAATTGCAGTTTAAGTCACTTCTGTGTTAGGCTCCAAGAGAGAGAACAGAAGGTTGCTGCTTGGTACAAACTCGATACATGATATTTGTTGACATTTCTTGTGATGTTCTGATAATACCAGACATTCACTCAAAAATATAGCTCTTTGGCTGAACATGATTCAATCATGGACAATGGTTCCACATGACCAAAACAAGTAAAACCAAATAGAATCAACCATGTACAACTAACTAAAATCAATGGTGTTCATTTAACTTGAATGAATGGTTTTAGTTTAACTTAAATAAATGGTTTTCATTTAAATTGACATTCAAATAATGCTTCTTATTTAATCCTGTGATTTACATAAACTAAATATAATTTTTTTTTTACACATACAATGTTTGGTGTTGGCAGTCTAACAGTGATACTGGTTTCACCCAGACCACTGCCATAGTAATGACTTTATAATTAAAGCAATTTGAATTTTTGTTAGCAGGTCCTCAACCCAATCACAAGCTCCACACTTTAACACAATGGTAACCCCCAAAACACTAACATAACAGAAACTTTTAAATACCAACATAATAGACCATTAAACATTAACAAGTCTCTCCATTTTCTCATCTTGCTTAAAATGCATGAAATAACACTTTTTTTCAACATTTACTCTCCCAATTCAGCCCATTAGCAAAGCATGATGGGAAGTGAAAGTCTTGTTTGATTGGGTTACTTGATTGAAACGTTATTTCAAAATGAAAACATCAAGTTAAGTCAAAGAGTAACCGTTTCAAGTCAATTTAACATGAAGCAATCACATTTGAACTACAAACCTGATACAATGGTGTTAAACCAAAATAAATTGTTTAAATAAAGTGAACACCATCAAAAAATCATTTTTTGTGTGTAAGATCCAGTTTCAGTCAGGTCAGATGTTCCACACTAAATGTTTCTGATGATCACTGTATGCATACATCACTTACAAAATGAATTTTACTTTCCTTAAAAGTGCAAGCCAAAATAAATATTTGCACATTTTCTGAAGGAAAATGTCACCTTTGTCTGACACACTCTTTTCAAACTATAATAGTTACAAATTATGTTTTTGTGTTAGGCCTATGAATTATATTCAGTGTGGAGTTGCAATTGTTTAGTAGGCACTCCCTTTAGTATCATTCAACAAACTCTATGTCCATAAATATGCAATGCATGGATAAACTGTAAGATTTGTATCCCCAACAGTTCTAACATGCCCTTTCATCATTATGTGTGTCCACATTGTGCGACTAAACAAGCATTTGTGCACAATGAAAGGATGTAATGCTTTAAAGGCAATGCAAGCTCTTCTGGTGATTGATCATTAGCGGGATGCCGCCGTGAGGAGCATGATCAGGGAATAGTAATTATACAGAAGCATTCATGCACAGCATTGGGTACACACACTCATTCATTATAGCCAAGCTGAAATGAGATATGGCACAGCAGATCAATCAATATGACACATTGAAAAAATATGAATCCCAACATAATGATTGATCTACTGCATCCAAGGAATGTGTTGGGAGCAAAATGCAGGGTTATACATTGTTAGACATATTAGTTTTTCTGTGAGAATGGAATGTATAGTGTTGATATATTTGGTCATTTTAAAGAAATAAATGATAAAGGCAAGACCATGCAGAATATAAAATACTACAGATAAAAATGTAAGGTTTATTCTCAGGAAAAGGTGCCATTCGTGTCCCCACATCTCACTACACTGGATTCATGCATGAATGACGACCACATTTACATTTACGTTTTTGATAGTTAATGTCTTAATAAAAAAAGATAAAACACATAAAAATAAAAGGTAACACTTTAGAATAGGGAACATGTATTCACTATTAACTACGACTTTTCACTCAATAAACTCCTAATTTACTGCTTATTAATAGTTAGTAAGGTAGTTGTTAAGTTTAGGTATTGGGTAGGATTAAGAATGTAGAATAAGGTCATGCAGAATAAGGCATTAATATGTGCTTAATAATTACTAATAAACAGCCGATATTCTAGTAATATGCATGCTAATAAGCAACTAGTTAAAAGACCCTAAAATAAAGTGTTACCAAATAAAAGAAAATGTTATTTTATTTGAATTTGTTTATAATTTAGAAGCCAAAGCTTCAGGTTGGCCAAAGGCCAAAACAATAAACAAAACAAATCTCAAACAAAACAAAAGGTATTAAAAATAATCTACACAAATGAAAGTAAAGTGCGATGATCTTTTCTGACTTCCAAACATAAATCACAAAGTAACCAAAATAACGGGCACCCCTACACTCTAATTTATAATAGAATTTACAACAACAGGCAACATGGACAATGGGCTTTACTATCAAACTTGTTGATAAAAATAATTTAATACCCTTAAAATAATTTCAGAGCGGGTTGCTGCTGCAGAGAATACAATAAAACAAAACAGATAAATAAAAATAAATAAATTGAAATACATTTAAATAATAAATATAATGATAAAGGTAACAAAGGAGAAAAAAAAGGTATTATCCAACGTACTTATGTAATAGTACTTGTAAACTTCATTCATTTTAGACAATCACAGTGTTACATTACCACATCCACATTGTCTTCCAATGTAACATCACAGTTCCCTTTCGAGGGAACTCCACACTCCTGCATCAGTTGCTGACACTATGGGGACGCATCCTTGCGGCACGTGTAACTTCACCCCAATACCACTGGCCTTCGCAGTGTGATGACGTCACACGGTGCACCCAAGCAAATAAAGGGATGCCTACAAACACGTCACACGCCTGCGTGTGCTAATTAACAAAGCAGTGTGATTGGAGCTGTGAAGTCCTGTGTCTTGTCAGAAGTTAGTTACATTCAGGCAGGAACAATTTTTTTCTTTGCGTGGTGTGATAAGGTGAGCAAACAATTCAAGAGATGTCTCCGCATTTTATAACTCCTGGCGATAGACACGAGTTATGTTATTTGCTTCGGAGCAGAGCAAGTGCGTTCCGCCCTCAAGGGAGCTGGATGCACTCACTGTGATACGTTCTCTGTGAGAAAGATGCGCTCCCGCCTGTCTCTTATCATGAGGGATGGGAGTCAAGCCTCTGAGCCCTGAGGTTCTGGCCCTGCGTCTGCTGATGCAGCGTGGTGGCTGCGATCATTGGTATCTCAAATGGAGAGTGTAGCAAATGGAGAGTGTAGCGTAGAGAGCAAATGTGAACTCCTCTCATGATGTTTTATTAAAAAAGTTCGAGAGGAACATGTTTAAATGATCTAAACTAATCATTACATCATTCCAACCAGCAATCAGCACCCAGCATGAGTGGGGACTAGGGATGTAACGATTTCAAAATCTCACGGTACGATAATACCTCGGTATAAAGTCCACGGTACAATATATTTTTCGATATTAAAAAAAAAGACAAATGAAGACTTGGAAAAAAGTGTCATAAGTGTTAAACAATGATTGAACACAAACCGTGATTGACTCAAACTGTGCTTTTTGTGTTTTTTATACTTGTAAAATGAATTTAACAGACTGCTAATCTCAACAAATTCGCTAACACTTAAGGTTCATTAGTTAACTACGCTAACATGAACTAATAATGAACTGCATTTCTACAGCATTTTAATCTTTGTTAATGTTAGTTTCAACGTTTACTAATACAATATTAAAATCAAGAGTTATTTTTGGTAACATTAGTTAATGCACTGTGAAGTAAGAAACAATGCTGTATTTTTATCAAGGGCAGTTTCTTCATTAGGGCATTAGGTCAATCACATTCAACCAGAGTGTTACGCTAGCTGGCACTGCTCTATACTGTTTGTTCTGCCTCTGGATATATAGTCCAATCCACGTCAAGTCACGTTCTGTGGAGTACCGCCTCTCTTTGGGCGATTTCACTCTGGCAGAGAATCGCCCAGAGTGCTCTCATAGACTTCCGTTCAAATAATTTTTTTTTCGAACTGCAGGCACTGGAATGCAATCTCTATGATAACTTACATTTCACAGACATATTCTCCATCTGTAAATTTTAGAACGTCAAGAAAATATTTCCATTTTGCTGTCAGGAGTGGACGAGCCTTCTGCAAGCGCAAACTTCCATGAACGAGCGCCGCCATTCACAGAACTTTGTTGGGAGAGTGAGTTTTTAGGATTATTCATTAAATATAAGGAATAATTACGCGTCTGATTGGTCTAGATGCTACATATAAAACTTGGTAACATCAACTTAAAACACAGGCATTAAGGCTATTATACTGCCTGCCAGTAATGAACAATAGTGCCAGCTACACAGAAAATATGTATCCCCTAAAACAGTGGTCGGCAACAGGTGGCCCGTGGGCCAAAACTGGTCCGCCAGCAATAATATCTGGCCCGCGCCTGCAGCCAGATTATTTTGATAGCGGCTGGTTCTGAAATAGATATTCGTCTCGTGGTGCCGTCTAATATCACAGTGTCTACACCAGACGCGACTTTTTTCGCGTCGCATTGTGCCGCGCCACAACAGCTAAAAGCTGTCTACACTAAACGCGACAAACCGACCGTTGCAAAGTTTACTGTCGGGAATGTTGTGTCGTGTCGCACCGTGCTGCATCCAGTAGACAATATCACTGATTATAATGAGTTCTATTTTTTTTATGTGCCGCTCGCATCCGGTGTAGACACTGTATTATATTCTTTGAAAACAGCGACAACTTCGTTGCAGATAAGACACGCCAACTTTGCATTCACAAAACTAGGTAGGATGAACGCATGTCTTTACATTCTTCTTTGCCCTATTTTCGCTGTCAACTTTCTTTTTCTCTCACCAGCTAGCTTAAATGTTAACATCACTCTGCATACGACGTAATAACGTACCTCCAGCACGCAAACAATTTTTTTTTAAAAATGCAGTTTACTATGTGGTGATGCCAAGGAATAATTCTGAGTGTAAAAGTAGGCTACGTCAAATAATTATTACAATAAGTTAGGCTCCATTGTGTAACAAGCAAATTAAAATGATACACATTTATTATTCACAATACGGAAAGAGGAAATAAAACATAGTTCGTTAAGAGCATGACTCAAACATGCCATTAATGGGCTTATTCAAGTCCTCTTTTATTCTTTGAGTTATTTTTATCCATTCCGCATCTCCCACATATGTGTGTTTTAGCAAGGCGGTCTGTGTTGCAAGTTGGTGAATGAAGATACTTGCCAGGTTACGTGTCACTACTCTGCTTTATTAATTTATCCAGTGTAAAACCATCCACACAAATGTGTATTTTTGTTAATGACTGTCCTACTACAGGATTTAACACAGAGTAACAGCACAATACCAGTTACAAAAGACACTGTAACTGTCTGTCACAAGCAATTCTAGTTATTTTTCATCAATTAATTTCTTAAATTATCCTTTGACTGTGCTCTGGCCCGCCATTTAGTGGCGACATTTTTTTTTGGCCCAATGCCGACCCCTGCCCTAAAAGTCACTTATGCATAACACACAGATTTTTTTGGTCTTTGAGTTATTGACAAAATGTGCATTAAAAATGACCAAAAACTTTAGAAAACACATTTAGATGTACAATAATATATATATTTTATTATTATTATTATTATTGAATTTTATTTGTATTTCCTAGTCTAAAATGAACTCACAGTGGAGCCTTAACAGCATGTGACCTAACATGCTAAATGTGCTAAATGTCTCCACTTTCTTGTTGCCAAAAACGTCAAGCACATGGCCCATACTGTAGATTTTTATTTATTTATTTTGGTTGAATATTGTTGTTGGATTTAAAATGCGATTTTGTCTGGTTCATTTATAAATGACGTTATAACTGGTGTTACCACCAAACTTGGTGGAAATGCTGGAGTAAACTAAGACTTTTCCCCACTTTTGTCTTTGATTAGTTGTATAACCTTGATTTATGTGGGTACCTGTTGATAGATCACTGTATAGTGTCTGATGTGGACTGTGGTGTAAGAGGACTGTGCAGTTAGGACTGTCATGCAAAAAATTAAACATGTATAAGCTGTTTTTTTTTTGTTTTTTTAATGTTGGTAACACATTTGTTCAATTTTATTTTAACTGTTTAATTCTGTAATGACTGACTTCTAAAAACTGATCAGAACCTTCATAGCAGATATTAAAATGCACACAAATTGCTGAACGTAATAATTACACAAAGTATATATTTTTTCTTTTAAAAGACACTGAATATGTTCAATACAAAAATCAATCACAATTAAAAGGTTTAATCCATTGCCAGCCCTAATCTTACATGTATTGCTTTTTATCTTTCTTAAAGAGGAACTATCTGTCTGGACAGAGGAAGAATGCAGGAATTTTGAACAAGGATTAAAGGCTTACGGAAAAGATTTTCATTTTATCCAGGCCAACAAGGTAGTGCTCATTTTATGACATTCATATCCAATCAGTATATCACTTCATTTGCACTTGATGAATGTCAATCCGTATCGGCCACCTCACATTCCCATACTGACATTTCATTATTGCTTATAAATGTAATACTGGAGAAAAAAAAAAAACTGTGGGGCTTTTAAATGTGTCTAGCAGTTATCTCTGCTAAATAAGTATATGGACTACTAGATGTGGCAATTCAAACCTTATTTAGTGTTTAGCAAACCTTATCCAATTTCAGGTTAGAATTCGGTCCATCGGAGATTGTGTGGCATTTTATTACACGTGGAAGAAATCGGCATGGTATGATGTCTTTGCGCAACAAACTACAGCCACTGTCCTGCAGAGTTTAGCTCCAACCCTAATCAAACACACCTGAACCAGCTAATTAAGCTGTTCAGGATAACTAGAAAGCTACAGGCAGGCGAGTTTGATCAAGGTTGGAGCTAAACTCTGGGCAAATTCCAAACAGAAGGGAACATCCCTAATGCCCTACTCCCTTCAAAGGGGACTTTGGAGTGGCCCTCAAGGACCAGGGTTGAGAACCCCAGCACTAACAGATGCCATGATGAAGTGTTAATCAGTGTTATTCACTTCACCTGTCAGTGGTCATAATGTTATGCCTGATCGGTGTGTAGCCGATTCAAACACTTGGGAGAGCTTCACAATGAGTAGAATGAAGCCGGAGTCAGCGCATCAAGAGTTACCACACTCAGACATCTTCAGGAAAAGGACTACCAAGCCACTTCTGAACCAGAGACAACGTCAGAAGCATCTTACCTGGGCTAAGGAGAAAAAGAACTGGACAGTGAACAGTGGTCGAAAGTCCTCTTTTCAGATAAAAGTAAATTTTGCATTTCATGTTGAAATCATGGTCCCAGAGTCTGAAGGAAGACTGGAGAGGCACAGAATCCAAGCTGCTTGAAGTCTAGTGTGAAGTTTCTGAAGTCAATAATGATTTGGGGGGGCTGTGACGTCTGCTGGTGTTGGTCCATTGTGTTTTATCAAGTGCAAAGTCAATGCAGCCATCTTCCAGGAGATTTTGGAGCACTTTATGCTTCCATCTGCTGACAAGCTTTATGGAGATGCTGATTTACTTTTCCAGCAGGACTTTAGCACCTGCCCACAGTGCAAAAACCACTTCCAAGTGGTTTGCTGACCATGATATTACTGTGCTTTATTGGCCAGCCAATATGCCTGACCTGAATCTATGGGATATTTTCAAGAGAAAGATGAGAAACAGTCGATCCAACAATATACAGATGATCTGAAGGCTCAATAGTGCCTCAGCAGTGCCACAGGCTGATCACTTCCATGCCACACTTCACTGATGCAGTAATTTGTGCTAGGAGCAAGTCATTTGCTGTAATATGTCCTGCCGATCAAGTATTGAGTGCACAAAAGAACATACTTTAAAGAACTTGAACTTTTCTGTTTTGCAAATCCATTTTTTGATTGATCTTAGGAAATATTCTAATATTTTGAAATACTGGATTTTGGACTTTCATGAGCTGTACGCTCTAATCATCAAAATTAAAAAAAAAAAACTTTTGAAATGTTTTACTTTACATGTAGGGAATCTAGAATATATGAAAGTTTCATTTTTAAAAATAATTTATAATAAAAAAATGAACTTTTTGATGATATTCTAATTATATGACCAGCACCTGTATATATATATATATATATATATATGTGTGTGTGTGTGTGTGTGTGTGTGCGTGCATGTATAATTCAGTTTACTATTATTGTGATAATAGTAAATTTCTAATAATTTTGAGTCATCCCTCAGTTGAAAAACAAATAAAATCATCCAATACAGAAAAGTTTTTATTTGTTATTGCTTAAAATTTATCAGGCCACCTTGAACTAAGGTAGAGACATTTACAATTTAAATATCATATCACATCATAAAGAAAATCATTTGTCATCCATCCAAAATCTTCAATATTTTTTATATACTATTAACATTCATCTTTCCAAATATCATTAAACCATTAAAACCATTAACTTGAAATGCTGTGCATGATTTAGATCATGCAAAATTATTATTTTAAAAAATAAAAAAATTAAAATCAACATTATTCAATGCAAAAAAAAAAAAAAAAAAAAAAACATTCCAGTAAGTCAGTTACAGGAACTGTCAACGGCAACTGGTTAATAAAAAATACCACAGTTGCTGAAAAAATTGCTGGCCACTGTTGCACTCAAGATGCTGAGAAATGAGACTTTACACACTGCTGGCTGGGTTCTTGACTCCCATGAGTATCATCAACATTCTCCTATTATCCAATTTATACATGTTCCATCAACTTGTTTCTATTAAAAGACACAACATTTTACATGTCATTTCAAATACACTTAACCTTATTCAATAGTATTAAACAAAATGAAACCATGACATGGAGATGGATTTGAACAGATCCTCATTTTGATTCACACACAAATACACATTTTTCCTCCACTTACTTTTTTGTTCCTTAGTGAAAGTGATGTGCGAGTACACAAGACTGCCAGCAATGCTATTTGGAGGGTAAGAAAAAATAAATTATTTTTTTTTTTAATGTATTGGTTCTAAAGAATTTTTGATCTAAAATTTGTATCGCATTTTAGTATCTTAATTTGTCTAAATTCATGTTTTCTGAGGAAAACCAGTATTTGTCAATGTTCTTGCACTTTGATCATTCTGACAACATATTCAAGGAAAAGACATCACATTTTGTAATTTTTCCTGAGTCTTTTCCTTAGAATGACCCTCATATGAGAAAGGAATCTGTGGAAAAGGAATCAGTTTCTTCACTGTCATTTTACAATGGACCATTTTACCTGATGTTTAGGCCGATAAAGTTAACCCAAGTAAAGATGTAATCTCCACCAAACACCATTCCGATGTATGTCACTAAGATATTCTGTTGGGTTGGTTAAAGGAAACACAGTAAACTCTTAACTGATCATATTTACAGTACACTTCTCAATCACCAAGACACTATTAAGAAAGCTGCTTTGAAACAATTGAAATTACTTAATTACCAACCTTGATACAGCCAACAATTGTAGTCGTCAAAGCGGAGTTGTAATGGGTGCATAACATAATTGAGTACATGAGTATAAACCTGCCAAAACAACCAAATGATATTATAATCACAAAAATATAAATTATTTATTTTAAAACCTCAAAAAAAATGACACACTTCAAGCGTCTTAAAAACACAGCTTAAAGGTGAAGTATGTAGTTTCTGCGACACTAGTAGCACCTATCGGAATTAGAAAAGTACAGCATATTTAGCAAACACCCCTTTCGCACGTCGTGCCTCCCTCAACTCAAATGTTACAAATACAGCTCTTGTGGGTGCTTGTGAGGGCATGTTTCAACAGGTAAAAGTAGGCTACATTCAATGAAAGGTCCAACATATTAGGAATACTTTTAGCTGTGTTACTATGTGTCATGAGTAAGCGGTTGAGTAGGATAACACTGTAGAGTAGGGGTGTCAAACATATAGCCCGTGGGCCGAATACCCACAAAGGTGTCCAATCCGGCCCGGGGGATGATTTGAACAATAATAAAAAACAGTTATGCATGGTCCACCAGCTATAAATCCAAACGGTTTTTAGTTTTATTTTGGCCAATATCTATTCTGGACTTGCAAACAAACAGCTTTGCAATCATTTCCAAAACTGTCATTTGAAAATATTACGAAGTCTGTAAACAGGACGTTAACACAGCCACATGCTGAATATGGAAGCAAAGAGAAGGACACAGACGCGCCAGCAGAGCAAATACTGTACCAGGCCAAGCTTACTGTTTGTGAAATATAGGAAGAAAAATATAAATATTGAATTGGGTTTTATATGAATGTAACTTAAAAGGGAACTGTCTTCAGAAAAGTTTCGATCTCCGTATAAGTAGCCTATTTTATAAGCGCAGTGCTGCTTTGTGTACAGCGGTAACCAAGGAAACGCTATATGGCTGCTGTTCCACAAGCGCCACCTACTATTAGAGAGTGAATTTGCATTTTCATTCAGTCCGTCTGCTATTTGTTTTGTGCAGGTGTCTTATGCAGCATAATTTCACAAAGATATAAAGTCATTATCATGCTGTTTTTGCTATAAATCTTGAAATTATACAATCTAATTTAAATCAAAAACAACTGCTCATGCTCAAAATGCAGTGGTGCCTGTATACTAAATGGCTACACATATTTTTTGTTTAAAGCCAGTTTGGCCTGGTATAGAACAAATAACAAATACATTTTGTTAAAAAAAAAAAAAAAAGGGAAGAAGAAGAAGAAAAACAAAAAAAAGGCAACCAGTATCAAATTTGCTCCAAAAAAATGGAATTGGCCATAAAAAAAAATAAATAAATAAATAAAAAAAATTATCGGTGCATCACTAATAAAAACATTAACTAATGTTTAACTAATGAACCTTATTGTAAAGTGTTACCGTTTGATTTAATGTATTAACTAACATGAACTAACCATGAGCAATACATTTGCTACTGTATTTACTAATCTTTGTTAACGTTAGTTAATGAAAAAACAGTTGTTCATTGTTTGTTCATGTTAGTTCACAGTGCATTAACTAATGTTAACAAGATTTTAATAATGTATTAGTAAATGTTGAAGTTAACATTAACAAAGATTAATAAATGCTGTATATGTGCAGTTCATTATTAGCTCATGTTAACTAATGTTGTTAACTAATGAACCTTATTGTAAATATACCAATTAAACATTATTTTAAAAGTCTAATAAAGTCTTTTCGCAGTGAAAACAAATGCTGTTTTCAAAGAGTAGTGTTTTTTTTTTTTTTTTCTTGCAAATTAATGTGTAGTTTGTATGGTTAATATTAATGTAACTGTCAGCTTACCACTAAAAAAATCAGCCCGCACATGGTTAAATTTTTTCCCATCTGGCCCTCAACCTAAAATGAGTTTGACACCCCTGCTGTAGAGCAAATGTGAGCATCTCACTTATAAGAAGGTTGAGCTTGAAAGAGATTGACGTATTTGAGCCTGGTGCCTGGGGGGCTCAATGTTTACACTTTTTGGGGAAATAAACCCACGAATATGCCTAACAGTAGTCAATGAACAATAAACTAGGTTAAGAAGAGAATGTATTTTAACAACAACTGCAACAACAAAAATCTCACATACTTGATCTTTAAGTAAAGAAAAATATTGGAAATATTAGACTTACCCCATGACACATGATAACACAAACTGAATCACAAAGAAAATGTCAGTCCAACCATCATACTCCAAAGTCTGAAAATTCACAAGAGTTTTCATATTTATTTTTTTATTGATTTTTTTAAATGTACATTTTCATGCAAAGTCAAGCAGAATTCAGATCAAATTTTCCAAATGTCCTTCAAAATATTTAGTGTAATAAATATTTTTATTTATTACAATTCTTACTTTCTGAATGTCTCCGGTTAAGTATGCTAAAATAATAGTGGGAATAATCATGAATAAAGCATTGTAATACAGCAGCCCATATTTTCCAAGTTCCTGAAATGCAAGGAGGGAAACAAATCATTTGATTAAATAAGAGAAAAATTAACAACTTTATTTTAAAATGAATATGGATGGGCTCATGAAAGCATGAAATAGTATGTGCATGTAAATATATATTATATATATATATAAAATATATATACACACACACACACACACACAATATATACCCAAGCAATATGGCTGAATATCAGCCTAATATATCCCTTTAACATTTAATATGTCCTTTTAATGCCCTTCTGACACTGACAGAGCTAGTCAAAGCATTTGTCATTTGCGTCTTGTTCTGTGTTCACAACAAGGTTCAATATAAAAGTCTTTGCGACTGAGTGACTCTCTCATAAAGACAATCTTTTCCACCATCTAATGGCGTAATAAAAGTTACTTCTGTTGCTGTTCACGGTCAGGGACTATTTTTCCAGCGGAAGGAAGCCTTTTAATGATTTTACTTCATGAAAGTTGCATTGATACATATTTTTTAGCTTTAATATTTGTATTGTGTGGTAACCTTTTTATAAAAGCAATAAGCCCTGTGAAGCTGTAGTTTACAGTGAATTTATAACAACTAAGCTCCGCTCTGCATTGTGCCTTACAACGCCCCTTAGCATTATAAATTAACTGTAAATTACGGATTCTTGGGGCTTATTGCTTTAGTTGACAGTTTAACAGTTGAAGCCCAAGCCTCCATTACTAATTCTAAAGCATCACTTTAGAACTAGTAACGAAGGAGTCGCTTCATTGAAACTCTCTGTAATATGTAAAGTATTATGAGAGAGATCACCTGAGCGAGTGTATTACCTGCATCTAGCTGATATTCTTCAGGTCAATCTTATATTCATAATCATAAAATCAGTTTGAATGTCCGTTGAGGAAAGCGATCTTTGTCTTTGTCCTTTTAATATTAGGCACAGTCTCTGCCGCCATCTCATGGCATATTAATGTAACTTTCACTGCTGAAATCACTAACGAAATGACTAACAAAGTCTAAATCACTAACGGACTCTTTCTCAATACCAAAAAATATGGCATGTTAATTATACAAAATACTATGTATTGAACAATAATATAAATTAACAACAATGGCCATTATAACAGTATAAGAAAAATAGGAAATAAACAAGCAAACTATTCAGTCAAACGTACAAAAGCAGCACTCTAGTTAGTACACGATTTAATTTTAATGTAAATATGAATTTATAAAACTTAATAAAGCCCTTAAGTCAAATCTATTAGCTCTGGAACAAGTAATATATTAATAAGACCAAGGACCGCCCATTTGATATACCCCCAAAAAATTATACCTCATGTTAAACACTATCCACACAAGAGTAAGCAGCAAATTCCCTGAAGGACTGGCCGAAATGAAGCTGTTCTCTCTGCGTACATGAGCACTGAACAGTCGCTGACGGCCTGGAGCTCGCATCTCTGAATGCGTCTACATAAATTTTAAAATTGGGTGCTGTTTACATATAAATCACATATCTGAGGTCTAAACAACTATATTCTAGCCTAAAAAACTCTTAAAACTACATTCCGTTACAAAAGTAGTATCAATAAAAATATGGTGTGAGAATGCTGTGAGAATGCTGACAACAGAGTGATTTAAACGGTGAAACTGTAGAAAATCGCATGGCTGGAAAGACCTCTCAGCCAATCAGATTCGAGAACCAGAAAGAACAGTTGTGTGTGTGTATATATGTAAGCAATAAGGTACGAGAGGCTGTGCTGTATCGTGAATAAATCACGGCTGAAGGGCGTTGTTAGGCGTTGTTAGGCATGACGCAACGCTTCAGCCTTGACTTATTCATGATACAGCACTAGCCTCAAGTACCTTATTGCTTTTATAAAACGGTTACCACGCAATACAAATATTAAAGACAAAAAATATGTATCAATGCAACTTTCATGAAGTAAAATCACTACCGCTGGAAAAATAGACCCTGACCATGTACAGCAACAGAAGTTACATTATTACACCATTAGATGGCAGCAAAGACTGTCTTTATGAGTGTGTCAGTCAGTAGCGAAGACTTTTATATTGAAAAGAGTTGTTGTGAAAACGGAACAAGACGCAACTGACAAATGCTTTGACTAGCGCTGTCTGTCATGGGAAAACCCCTTAACTGTTAAAATGACAAGATATTGCAGAGGACATTTAAACAGATTTTTTATTATGAACATAGGACTGACCTGAAGGAAAATGATAAATCTGAATGCAGGTAATAAACTCGCTTAATCGATGTCTTTCTCACAATACTCTTCTATATAATACAGTAAGCTTCAATGAACAATATAAATTGAGAACAGTTTACATTGCTAAATGTGGTTGCTAATGGTGTTGTGTACAGATACATAGAACCGTTGGGTGAAGCGGTCATAGCCGTGTTTTATTGTGAATATATTACACACTACGGGGCTGTTGAATGCTCGAATCTGATTGGTTGACCAACGTTCTAAGGTGTGCAATTATTTTTCAGGGAAATACACGGCTAAAGTAGTTCTAGGCAGGTTTTGACCGCATTGTAGTTCTATATCACTTCGCTAAATGATTTCAGTTATTTCAATAGGTCCTACAGCCTACAACCGCAAAAGAAACAAAACCCACAACAACACTGACCAAGCTAATAAATATAGTAAACAATAGGATGAAAATGAAAAATTGTCATGGTTTTTGCCACAAAATACATTTTATTGTGTTCTGAAAGCGCATACTTTCTCCTGCTCTCTCTTTCAAACGTACACATGTGCTGTATAGAGGTGCATGTTCTTGAAAAATATATTTTACATAAAAGATGCTTACATGTAGTCCACAAGACAAAATAAAAAAATAGCTGAATTTATAAAAATTACCCCACTCATAAGTTTACATACCCTTTATTCTTAATACTGTGTGTCATTACCTGGATGATCCACGGCTGTTTTTTTGTTTGTTTGTTTTGTGATGGTTGCTCATGAGTCCCTTGTTTGTCCTGGGCAGTTAAACTGCCCATTGGTTTTCAGAAAAATACTACAGGTCCTGCAAATTCTTTGATTTTCCAGCATCTTTTGCACCCTTTACAGCAGTGACTGATTTTGAGATCCATCTTTTCACACTGATGACAATTGAGGGACTCGTACGCAAGTATTACAACAGGTTCAAACATTCACTGATGATGAAAAATAACATGCATTTTGTATGATCCCCCTTATTTTGTTAAAATAATGAACATATTATATATATATATATATATATATATATATATATATTATATATATATATATATATTTTAGAGCACACCCCCTCTGAACAAATACAAAATATGTATTTTCTTAATGACCATTAATACAATTCATTGGAAAGATGGCAACTATATGCAAACATCTTTTATGTAAAATATCTTATTCAGGAGAGTACTAAATAAAAAATATCATGCATTTTATATGACCCCTTTTATTTAATGATACTTAATGATAGAGCTACTGAATTTGAAGCCTTGTTCGCAAAACTGAAAAGAATTGGCACATTCACGCCATGCGAAACAAAGACCAAGGGATATTTTTTTTTTATATTTTACTTTTCTTTTTTTCGATTTTCTATTTTTTCTCCATCTATTTGCGTATATATTTATAAAAATAAATTTTTTTTTAAAAAAACCAACCATGCTACGAGCACTTTACTGATGAAACTGTGACTTGACTATTTTGGGACTTTTGGTGCACACACTCTTGGACTTGTGTGGACATGTCAAGCATCCATGCTTAATGGTTAAATTACCTTGGAGTCCAGTTTTTGTTTCATATAAGCCCCATTAGCAGCAGTCAGAATGTTGTTAAGTGTAATGAACACATATCCATGGAGGTCAAAAGCTAAATCTGTACTGTGAAAGTCAAATAAAGGCAAAATAATTGAAGTGACAAGCCATTTCTCAGATTCATAAATACTTCTAAAACACTGCAGAGTTACAATTACATTTATAAACAGGTGAAAAGAAACTGGTTTTCTGTGAGGTCTAGGAATTAAACCTCAAATGTAATATTTTTATTGAGTTTGCCATTTGAAGCTTACCTTGCAGCAATAAAAGCTCCTAGGATCATGGTAAATACGGTTGCCTTTATAGACCATGAAAACTTCTTTCTACAAATAAAAAAACAACAACAAATGTGAGTGTAAATCTCACATCTCGTACAACTTGAACTGGGTCATCTGAAAACATTGAGCAATGAGCATACTGTATAGACTTACTTTAGGAGGTAACCCTCAAACAGCATTGTGAATAAAATGGAGAATCGTCTAAGCACAGTAAACATTGGCAGACTGCAAAAGAGATCATAAGGCATGTTATATTATTATACATTCAGTATATTATAACAACAACAGCCATGCATTAAAGTTTACAAAAGTTTTGAAAGATTTTGAAGCTTTGTTTTCTACTGAATTTTACACACTTACTTCAGTTGTTTTGTTCCAAACAGGCCTGTTAACTGATTTCCCACATACAGAAAAGGGAGTGGTAATACCTACACAGTAAATGTTGTGAGAACTGAATTTACAGTGTGTATACGTACATGAAAACTGAAGTATAGTTTGACCTCGAGTGTGTTCAGACCTACCTTATGAGGTACATGCCTATCAAAATCTGGGAAATCAACCACATTTAATGATTTTGCTGCTCGCAGCACAACAACTGTTGCAAACATCTGCAAACAACATAATGAACCTGTCAGCTGCTGTAATCTTAGTGCTACATGTATGTAAAATATGTTTAATTAACAAAATGCTTGATGTCACAGTTATTAAAGGGGTCATATAATGCAGTTAGTCTTAGTTAGTCTCTGATGTCCCCAGAGTGTGTACGTGAAGTTTTAGCTCAAAATAACCCACAGATCATTTTTTATAGTATGTTAAATTTGTCACTTTTTGGGGGTGAGCAAAAACACTCCGTTTTTTGTGTGTCTTTAAATGCAACTGAGCTGCTGCTCCTAAGAAGAGGGCAGGGTTTCAAGAGCTTGTGTTAGTCGGACAATGATGGAGAGACTCAACATGTAGAATGCAACAGGACGTTTCTGAATGGTTAGTTACTTAATTTATGTAGCTGATGTGGGATATCTTAAAGTCATTGATTAGCATATTCTGTCATGATAATCTATAAATCGTTCATGTGGGAACTGTTGTAAGATCCTACAGAGCCAGAGAATATATGCTGCGTGAAGGTATAGTTTAGTTTAATTTAGCATAATTACTTATGGTGTAATCTTGCTTTTATGACATGCTATTGCATTTGTTACGTACTATATTGCAATAACACGGCCTCACCCCTTTGTTGCGTGTTCTCAGGGGTGGGGTTTATGTAAATTTTAGGGTTAGTGATGTCACCAACCCGGGAAGAAGCTCGTTGTAGTCCCTACCAGCCGTTTGTTGTAGTCCTTAAACAGAGAATTCTTTAAAAGAAAATATCTTGCTTTGCTTTGAACTTTGAGCGTCGTAACTTTGCAGATGTTGTTTGTGCTCCAACAGCAACATTACACACTTACTAAAGTTAAAAAAAGTGAAATCATAATCAACCACCCCTTTAAAATACTTAACACGCCTACTGTTAGTAGGCCTACATGTGTGAATAAATCTAACAGATTATGAAAGCTAAATGCTGAACCTGTACATTTTCACCTTATGTCTGAGAGCTATCATTCTATTTAGATGAATAGAGCAAGTCAATGTAGTGACATGTCACTAAACTAAAATGCGGTTAATCTCAGAAAACCGGTCAAGAACTGGTCTCTCTCTCTCTCTCTTTATACAAACGCAGATGAGAAGAGGTAATTGGCACCATCTAGTGTCTTGGAAACAGCTACTGTGTTAAACTTGACTTTAGTACTACTCTCACAGTGAACATCTGTTGCTATTTTTGCTCCAGTTAAAAGAAGAAAATGAAAACATCGCTTAGAAGAACAACAAAACAGCAGACTACATTTACACAAGCAGGCCTGGTACTTCTGGAAGCTTATGCTCAGTAATTTCTACTCATTACTTGATGATTGGCTTGATTGGATTGCAGACGAATAATGTATAGATGAATAATGTAATATTGTTGCAGTGTTTTATTGCTAGACCAGTTCTTTTCTGTGGTGTAACAAACTAGTTATCTTAGCAGAAGCTTTAAGATAATTAAATAATTTCATATAAATTAAATTTATTTATTTAATATAAATATAAAAATTAAAAAAAACCGACAATAATAATTGAATTATTTCTTTAAAATGTTACATATTTATGAAAATGTCAATGCAAAAAAATCTCTAATTGGCTTCGTGAGATTTACATTTAAAACACACCGGAGACCTAGTAAAAATGATCAGAAATGTAACAGAATAAGCAATAACTTTCTTACCTGGCCTATTCCCACTGCTAAAGAGGAAGGGAATCTGAGTGGGAAAACACAGAATAACATAATAATAAATCTTAATGAAATGCATATAGAGCGCTCATTTACTCAAAACGATTCATATGTCTGAAGTATGTACACATTGTCTATGCAACTAATTTATCTGTTTAAAAGGCTAAGAATAATAATACGGGAGATTAGATTATAGAGTAAGACAGTAATTTATTCACGTGTGCTAACAGCAGCTATGACCAAGCAATGTCATATCATAGCAAAGGTGAGTAAGAGTAAAAATCTTGCGAAAGACAGAGATTAAGTGGTCAGATCCATCATCACACTTTCTCGGTCAGCATTGATTGATAAAAAGCTCATACTGAATATGAATGTGCTGAAAGAAAACATTTATGAATATGATATTAAAGCGATGCATTACCTGTAATTAGTAAGAACACTCTTGTTAACGACAACAATGAAAAAAGAAGAGAGCCCATAGCAAACTGCAGCAAATAACTTCATAAATAACGCAGATGTGCCGCTTCCTTCTCCTAGCGAAACATTATCTTTTGCGTTATTCTGAGTATATCTCACAGAGTGAAGTTTTCGTATGTCCGCCATGCTGCTTACTAATGCTGTTATCGGGAAAATAGGTCCAACTACTTTTCTGCACAATAAAATGTTCCCTTCAGTTTTAAAGGGACAGTGTTCCACGGATCATTCTCACATTTCCGGGTGTGGAACGCGGAAGCAGGGCTGTTGATAGGGTATCGGGTCCTTGATACTGTTAATGGACCCTTTTCACATTTTCTCAGAAAATTCTCAGAAGTGGAAGTCATCATAGTTGGGTAAACTATAGCGGTGAAAGAAACAACTTCAAATATAATTTTTTAATGACTTTCTAAAAGAGAGAAAAAATATAGAGTGATTACATCAAGGGTAGCCTAATCAAAATAGCATAATAATTCTGTGCTTTTGTTTGTTTGTTTGTTTGTTTGTTTGTTGTTTTGTTTTTGCATTTTTAGTTTAGTGAATTTAACTTCTGCTTTAAAAGCATTTTTTTTGTTTTTAGATTGTTTTTGTATTGTTATTTGTTCCTCTTTTTTCACATAATATAGCATAGACTACACGGTTACAGTCACTATGTTTGTTTTCATAGCCTTCAATATGAATAGGCTATTGTTTGTAGGACAGCATTGGGCAGGATGTGAAATAACATTTTTATTATTATTATTATTATTATTATTAAATACATATTTGTTTTAAAATTCAAATAAAAAAATGACAAAATACTGAGATTATACAATGCCATTTAGCCCAAAAATACAGAGATATGATTTTTTTGACCATATAGCCCAGCCTTACATTATGGCATGCTTTGAATGCTGAATTTTCCATGTTTTAGCTAAGCAGTAATGATACATTATTATATCACTTATTAAATTGTTATTCAAGAATTACATTCAGTCCTGCATTTCTAGTGTCTGTGCCCTCATTTTTTTTAGCACCAGCCGCCACTGATTTTTATTAACTAATGTTAACAAAGATGAACAAATACAGTAACAAATGTATTGCTCATGGTTAGTTCATGTTAGTTATACATTAACTAAATGTTAACAATTGAACCTTACTGTAAAGTGTTTCCACAAATTCAACACAAATAGGATGCTTGAACACACATGTAAGATCCAGACAGGTGAAACAGAATATTTTTGTAAGTTGGATTCATAAAGACTTCACTTGTTTCTGAAAGAATGATTCAGTGATAGATACATTTTAATAGTAATTCGTTGACACTTAGTGGCGTAACAATGCAATTGATACAGTCATTATTTGAAGCACCTAGTTACTTTCAAAAGGTGATTTATTATATTTTGATCGGTAATGTAAACATCAGCATTTATATCTGAATAATAAACTTTTGTATACTTCTGTGATAATTGGAATATTTGTAACAGAAATAATGATACTGTGTGTTTGAAAAGATTGTTTGTGAAGCTGTTTATATCTAAACATAACTGCCCTCACTAGATCAACTGCGCAAATGCAGATTTGAATGTCACGATTTTCTTTTTGTCAAAGGTTTAATATACACAGGCAAATTGTTGTCATTTCGGAATTAGATTATGTGGGTGATGAAATCGAGAACGCGACCTTTTAAAGATTAATTGTGCAGCTTTGTGCGTCTCCCTCTCCCGCTCAGGCAAAACAAAGGGCTTTTCAGTGCATTCATTGTGTTTCATACAGTCATATGACCATGATAATATCCAAAATCCACAAAATTGATAATACCGTTACATCCCTAGTGGGGACCCATATATAACACAGTCGACTCACCTATGTTTCTAGACAGTTTTCAGCATCCCTCCACCACCCCGTCTCCTCGCACTCACCTGGTTACTTTCCTAACCAGAAATACGGGGGGAGTATTTTGGGTTCAGGACAAAATACTGAGCTCAGAGCCCTCTCCTCAGACAGCACACCAAATATGCCTACTACTTTACTCTGATTATTTGGAAGTGTGAACTCGTGAATACAGTAAAAGCCCAGCATATGATAAGTAATTTGTGCTTATGACTCATGCCACAGCCAGACTCAGTTTGGACTGGTCCGGCCCGAAGCATCACACATGGTCGATTAGACGAGAGATATCTGCTGGGTCATAAGTTTACAGCTCTGGTGAGCCTCCCCTTTCTTCTGGACATGCACACTGAGCTGGCAGGTTCATGGACGCACCTGTACTCTGCTTGCATAGTCCCTTCGCATTTGAGTTACGCAAATATCGAGGGGATATGTGAGCAGGGTTATGGACGAATGCCATTCAAGCAGTGCCAGACAACATCTAGGCTGGTTGGCAAGTCATATGAGGTGGCAGGAAAGGCAGATTGCACCACTTTTTCCTGTGTAGTTATTCGTTAATGACGGAACAGTATTCTAATATGTTACCATTTGCACTACTCTTTCTTAATGCTGGGATTCTTGATCCTATGATACAGGAACAGCACAATGTCTGCTGAATTTAACAGGCATTGTTATTGTATTGTTTCTTCTAGTTAGTTAAATATAAGACTATGAGAACCTTAGTATTTGGACTAATCTGGTCTGTACTGTGTGCAGTTGCACTTTATTTTACAGTACGTGCACTTACATGTACTTACAGTTTACTTACCTAAGAAATTACTGGGTAATATAAGGTAAGTACATGGTTAAGGTTAGGTTTAGGGGTAGGTTCAGGGTTAGTACCTAGTTATTACCCAGTTATTACAATTACTATCATAAGTAATTATAAGTACATGGGGAACAGGACTGTAAAATAAAGTGCCCTGTGTGCCAGTGGGCAGGCCGTGAAGGCAATGATGTAAAAGTAGGCATTTCAGTGGATGCGTTCCTTTGTGATATCCTAATTAGACAAAGATTTGTTTTTGCAGCTTGGTTTCAATATCTGAAATTGCTGTTTAAGAAGGTTTGTGTCAACATTACTTGTGTGATGAAAAGTATGTTAGAAACAATGTGTAGTATATGCAAACTGCTGATTTAACCCGTTTAGTAGTTTCTGCTTGTTGTCGCACTCTGTATTGCATATAACACTTAGTGGGAAAAACATTTGGCAGTACAAAAGACAAATACACATCTGAGCTCACAGTTTCATCTGGCTCTCCATCTATACTGATGTATAGACATAGAGCACATGCCACATGTCAAAAAATAAGTGCTGTGCATCAGCAGGGCAGGGAACCTCTACACCCATTGCCTGTAATTTATGTTCCCTTTGAGCTCATAGCCATGGACATTGTAATCACTGACTATGCAACCATATATCCCAAGGCATTTCCTTGTAACATAATAAATTCTTTTCTCCAGCTGTTTTCCAGATTGGGGATACGAGATGAGATTGTGAAAGATCAAAGAATGGCATCTACGCTAATATTAGTCCCTCTCTGTTTATCCCGAGGTTTAACATAGTCTGCCAGATCCAGGCCATATCCAGAGGAGATGAAGGACCTGCACCTAGACACGACGACAAGGCAGCCATGAAATGTCAACTAAACTATCCCCTGCGAAGGCCTCCTTTTCTTTCCCTATGTATAGATAAAACGTTATCAAAATGATTCCAGTGCGCATGGATCTGCGTAAACAACTAATATTTTTATATTATGCGGGCCAGACAAGTAATTTGCCGATGTCACTTTGTAAAGAAAAACTAAGCGTCTGCGCACGTACACATTCAAACATGCATACCTATAGACTAAACACATAAATGAATGGCAAGAACGCATTAAAAGCCTTCTGTTTTCAGTTAAAAAGGTGTCATTTAAGCAGCCCCTAATTAATAATTAATGATTTTTACAATGGAAATGATTCAATCAAAAACTTACTTTAGCTCGATAACTTTTTCTTAGAGCTGCTCTAAAGCCAAAACAATCTCTGTCCATTAATTTTCCTATTATCTCTGTGAAGCTGCTTTGAAACAATCTGTTTTGTAAAAAGCACTATATGAATGAAGATGGCTTGACTTTCAAGAGAATTGAAGACGTTCAAGCCCTTTCTGTATCTCCCTTGTGTATGGAATTTGTGCCTGGTGGTGAAGGCTTTTCTTTACCCTAGACCGGATTATATCCCAAGGTTCTTACTAATATTTTAAGACTTATTGTACTGCAGAGCCTTCTGTTCTCCTCCTTTTCCGATGTCTGACCAAGAGAAACTAAATCTGCTCTGCCCTGTTAGGGCCCTAGATGCCTACGTCCACAGAGCTGCCATGTGGAGAAAGTCTAAACAGCTATTTGTTAGTTATGGGTCACCTAGGAAAGGGTTCCCAGCATCTAAGCAGAGGATGAGCAAGTGGGTGGTCGAGGCTCACTTGTTTGTGCATTGGCCGGCCAGCCTTCACCTGTGGTTGTCCGGGCCCACTACCCTAGGAATATGGCCACTCCTAAAGCTTTACCTTCAGGAGTTTCCCTCCAGGATGTCTGTGATGTGGCAGGCTGGTCCTCACCACACACCATTGTTAGGTTTTACGACCTTGATTTGGGCTCCACTCTGGGGTTGCAGGTGCCCTCGTCTTAGTATGTGCATATGATTTCACACAGACAGGCACTTGCTCATACGGCAGCGTGGGTATAGCATTGCTAAGGGAACGAGACCCTTGTCACCCTGCCATACTCCCTGCATGCCTGTGATCGACTTGCTTCAGTCTATGAGAAGCTGACACTGTTTGGTTTGGGTATGCTTTATAGTTTCCTGGTCGATGATGTCCCCTGCCTATGACATTCTGTCACGCCACTGGACTGATTTCATATGTGCTTCATGATGCAATCATGCAGAGGCGTTGCCACAGCGTTTCAACTCAATGTCTCGTTCCCTCTTCAGGGAATCATGGTAACATATGTAACCAAGAAGCTTTTTTAGGGTTAATATCACAGTAACATGCTTTATTGGAATACCCTGCTGTTTTGAAAGCTTCACACTCTACAGGAAGTCAACCCTAACAGACTTGACTCTGAACATTAAACTGGGATATGTTTTTTCGATAACACTTTATTTTAGGGTCTTTAGTTGCTTATTAGCCTGCATATTACTAAAATATTGGCTATTTATTAGTACTTATTAAGCACATATTAATGCCTTATTCTATATGACCTTATTCTACATTCTCAATCCTACCCAATACCCAATAATAAACTTAACAACTACCTTACTAACTATTAATACTCAGTAAATTAGGAGTTTACTGAGGGAAAATTTGTAGTTAATAGTTTATATGTGTTCCCTCTACTAAAATGTTACCGTATTTTCTTAAAAAATAAATAAATAAAAACATAAAAATAACATCTGTCACCTTAAACGAAAATTTGAAAAAGGCAGACCACTAGTCTAAACAAATATGAAAACAAAATACAATGTCTCAGTGAAGTGGATTTTATAATTTGTTAATTGTGTAGAGCAGTGATAGACTGAAATTTGTATTTACACAATAATGAATGATTGTGATATGAAAATATGAGGAAGAGAGGGACAAAATACATTTGTGACAAAGACAGAGAAGACAGAACAGAAAAAAAAAAAAGAAAACGAATAAAGTGCTTAAGAAGCTGAACATTACATTAATTTGCAGAGGTTTCAAAGATAGATGAGATTCAGTGGCGTACTTTTGTGTGAATTAAATTTCTGTTCTCTGTTTTCTTTCCCCTGCTCCTCCATTATGTCAGTCAGTGCACATCTTCAGTCTGCTGTGCAAGCAAATCAATAATAAACAGTTGAGCATGTGATATATTGTTTCTTGTGATTGTGATTAACCCCTGGTTTCACAGACAAGACTAAAATGCATGTTTGAGCTGTTTTAACTGAAAGCAACTTGAACTGACATATCTTAAAATATATCAGTGCTATTGTCTTGTCTCAAGATGCACACCAGTATTTATTTTATTTTATTTTATTTTTTTCCAAAGGCACGTTTATAAAAGCTACTTAAATGTCCTAATTAAACAAAGGCCTAATCCTGGCTTAATCTAAGCCCTGTCTGCGAAACCAGGCCTCTGTGTAAATACATTTAGTTCACTTCTTTGAGGCATCAAAAAGTTTGTGTAAACACAATTTATTTGCTGCTGTGGCGTGGCTTCTACAGTAAAAACGTTGTACAAAAATATATGGCTCATAACAACATGAGGGCCCACACCGTAGAAGCAGCGGGGATGGCCCATGTGCCAGTAGCTTTACATCATTGTAAACCCACTGGCCTACTTATGTGTGTCCAATATTAGGGGGCCCCCCACCATGTGGGGCCCCCCACAGTGTGTGCCCTTCCCTTACACCACTGATAAGATGGCAGTGTGCTTTTTTCACAGCTGTGCATGCACTGTGTAATACACAATGTTCTGTTTTATTACATTATAGGTATTAATTATTTATAAGGGACCATATGGTTGTTTCAATGATTAAAACAGCATGTTATGATTGCTAGTCATTTGTATCACAGGCAAGGGCCCTGCAAAGACATGCATTGAAGCAAATGAAGAGAAAACTTGTTTCTGTATTTTAATGAGCTGTAGTTCGTATCGTAGCTTCTATCTGTTGCTCCTAATGTTAATGTCAGATAATGGATTCAGACACTGGATTCAACCTGAAATGTAATATCTTCTCTTGCCTGCGCACATATTTAAGAACCTCTGCTGTATGTTCTGTCCAATGTTGCTTCGCCCAGTGTGACTATATCATTTAATGAGTAAAGTACAGAGAAAAAAGAAAAAGAAAAACATTGTCAGTCTTTCTGGATCACTAACATTTTATTACAAGCTGTCTGATTTGACATACAAGTTTAAATCTGAGGTGAAGAGATTGGAAGGCTTCTATTTGGTAACTCAATCTGGTATCTTTGTCACAGTGACCGACAGCTAAGGGATGTTTAGACAGCAGGACTACTGAGAAGTTAACAATGGCACTTTCATGGCATTTTATTTCCAATTAAAGGTGTCACGATCACTGTCTGTTCCTGTCAGTTCCTGGACTCCACTTCCCATAATCCTCCCTTCCAATCACATGCACCAATCACCAATTGCCACACACACCTGCAGATCATTACCTGGACTATTTAAGACACACACACACACACACCCTTTGTGAAGTCTTGATTTGCCCCGGTGATCACTTCTGAGCGTTTTCTTGTGGATTGTATTTCTGTTGCCATTGGACTGTTTATTGGACTGTGTTTGTTTGCCGCCTGCCCTGATCCTTGCCTGTTATTTGGACTGTGTTTGTTTGCCGCCTGCCCTGACCATTGCCTGTGACTTTACTCTGCTTGTCTGCCGCCTGCCTCGACCATTGCCTGTCCCTGTTTGTGTCTCTGCCTTTGCCCCTGTCTACTCTGTAAGTACTTTTAATAAACAAGCTGCAAATGGATCCTCACGCATTCGACCCATCATTACAGAAGACTTCGCCATCAAACGATCCAGCAGCTTCTACGAGCGCTTCCAGCCCCAGCATGGACCCAGCAATACGTCTCGTCCGCCTTCGGCAAGGTAATTCTACACTCGAGGACCACATTCAGAAGTTTCTAGACATTGCCTGTTTATCTGACCTGCCTGACTGTGCCCTCATTGACTTCTTTGGCTATGGATTAAACGAACCATTGAAGGACTACTTACTTATTAATGGTCCCCGAGGGTCGTTCGTGGAATTTCTGGACTTTGCTCTGCTTACTGTTGGTTCACTGTTTACTGTGGGTGTCGCGGAGGAACGCGACACCTCGTTCCCCCATGTAATGGCTGCCTCTAAAGAGAGCATTCACAAAATGGCGGCCACAACATCATCACATCATGTCTCTGCTGATCTTCCAGAGCCAAGTCAAGTCTCCGTTGATCTTCTAGAATTACATCACGTCTCTGGATCTGTTTGGGAGCGGAGTGGGTTGCGTTCCAGTGTGGCTGATCCACCGCTGACTTCAGCACGAGCGGCTGGCATTCCTAAGCCTCCGCCGGCCGCTTCGCACTCAAGCCCGCCGGTCGCTACGCCCTCAAGCTCGCCGGTTGCGACGCACTCAAGCTCGCCGGTTGCCACGCACTCAAGCTCGCCGGTTGCCACGCACTCAAGCTCGCCGGTTGCCACGCACTCAAGCTCGCCGGTTGCCACGCACTCAAGCTCGCCGGTTGCCACGCACTCAAGCTCGCCGGTTGCCACGCACTCAAATTCTCTGGATGCTATGGACAAGATGGCCGCTTTGCCAGTGCCCACGGGCAAGATGGCCGCCCCGCCAGTGTCTGGGAACATAGGGGTCGTTCCAGCCAGTGAGTCCACTCCAGAACCAGCTCCAGTCCGCGAGTCCGCTCCAACCCGAGAGCCCGCTGTAGGCCCGGAGGCCGTCCCAGAGCCCGCTGTAGGCCCGGAGGCCGTCCCAGAGCCCGCTGTAGGCCCGGAGGCCGTCCCAGAGCCCGCTGTAGGCCCGGAGGCCGTCCCAGAGCCCGCTGTAGGCCCGGAGGCCGTCCCAGAGCGGTCCGCTCTTCCTGATACGGCCACGGAGGCCGTCGCCGAGCTCCTCGCCCTGCCGGCGCCACCCGAGCTCCTCGCCCTGCCGGCGCCACCCGAGCTCCTCGCCCTGCCGGCGCCACCCGAGCTCCTCGCCCTGCCGGCGCCACCCGAGCTCCTCGCCCTGCCGGCGCCACCCGAGCTCCTCGCCCTGCCGGCGCCACCCGAGCTCCTCGCCCTGCCGGCGCCACCCGAGCTCCTCGCCCTGCCGGCGCCACCCGAGCTCCTCACCCACGAAACCGCCACGGCCTCCGTTGAATTCCCCAAGAACTTTTTTGGGGGGGGCCATATACCTGAGGGTGGGGAGCTTGTGGGTGGGGACCCTGCACGGCCGCGATCATCAGCGGTCTCCGAATTGCTTGAGCTTGCGGGTGGGGACCTTACACGCCCACGGTCTTCAACCGCCTGTGAACTGCTGTGGCCGGCTACGGACCCTGACCTGCCGTGGGCGCCCAAGCCACCTGACCTACCGTGGCCGCCTAAGCCACCTGACCTGCCGTGGGTGCCCAAGCCACCTGACCCGCCGTGGTTGCCCAAGCCACCTGACCCGCCGTGGTTGCCCAAGCCACCTGACCCGCCGTGGCTGCCCGTGGCACCTGACCCGCCGTGGCTGCCCGTGGCACCTGACCCGCCGTGGCTGCCCGTGGCACCTGACCCGCCGTGGCTGCCCGTGGCACCTGACCCGCCGTGGCTGCCCGTGGCACCTGACCCGCCGTGGCTGCCCGTGGCACCTGACCCGCCGTGGCTGCCCGTGGCACCTGACCCCCCGTGGCTGCCCGTGGCACCTGACCCCCCGTGGCTGCCCGAGTTCCTGGACCTGCATTGGAGACCCCGTTCCCGTCTGCCAACAGGTCTCCAATGTACCCACCCCCCCTCCCTATCTGTGCCATTTACGCCGCGAGGACGCGCCTTCCGGAAGGGGGGCGTTATGTCACGATCACTGTCTGTTCCTGTCAGTTCCTGGACTCCACTTCCCATAATCCTCCCTTCCAATCACATGCACCAATCACCAATTGCCACACACACCTGCAGATCATTACCTGGACTATTTAAGACACACACACACACACACCCTTTGCGAAGTCTTGATTTGCCCCGGTGATCACTTCTGAGCGTTTTCTTGTGGATTGTATTTCTGTTGCCATTGGACTGTTTATTGGACTGTGTTTGTTTGCCGCCTGCCCTGATCCTTGCCTGTTATTTGGACTGTGTTTGTTTGCCGCCTGCCCTGACCATTGCCTGTGACTTTACTCTGCTTGTCTGCCGCCTGCCTCGACCATTGCCTGTCCCTGTTTGTGTCTCTGCCTTTGCCCCTGTCTACTCTGTAAGTACTTTTAATAAACAAGCTGCAAATGGATCCTCACGCATTCGACCCATCATTACAAAAGGGGTCCTATTATGGCCTTTTACGAAGTCTTGATTTTGTGTTTGGGGTGTACCAGAATGTGCTTTCATGCTTGATTGTTCAAAATAGACATTATTTTGTACATATTTTACATCATTACAGCACCTCTCTCCCCAGTCTGTCTCAAACATGTCGTTTAGTTCCTGTTTCGATAAAGCCTCACCTTCCTAAAAACAAAATGTGCTGTGATTGGCTATCTGGCCCAGTGTGTTGTGATTGGCACTGCTTAGCCCATGTTCGGGAAAATGTTACGCCCCTTATCATAACAGCGAGTTCTAGTCAGATGTAAATATTAAGGATGGTGTCAATTTCAAACCAATTAAAGCCTGATTCAGACTTAAGAATTTTAACAAACAAAAGGATCGTGCAGAACGAATTTCGTTTACGGACTTTGTAAGCATGAATTTCACAGGAAGTTATAGAGTGGAATGTTTTTTTATTTGTAATTTTCTTTTACATTTTAGATATTATACACAATGATATCTGTTGGAAAACTATGGTAATACAAACAGTAATCAATCACAAAACCATGGTTAATCATACTAAGGGGTGGTGAACAGTCTTGCAAAAGCAATAGCTTACAAAAGCTACACATTATATCAACACTAATGTTGACTAGCAAGTGAGGGGAGACCTTGCCCTTGGTTTACATTGTAGCAACAACATTAGACTTATAATTGGAACTGTTAATAGAAAACACATCTACAAATAATAAGACATACTTACAAGTTGTAATCCACAAACAACAGATTGTCCTGACAAAGTAGGAACTGCTCCATTTCAGGGGAAGTTTTTGTGCGTAGCCTGCGTTGTACTTAGGTTCTGGAAGCTGTTCTCCATAAAATATGCAGCACACTGATAAACATTAGGGTTATAATGCTCAGGAACAGTTTTTAAAATAAATTTTAACCACTCTAAGTTCAACCTCAGGAAGGTGAAACAAATGAGTTTTGGAAACGGGGTGGGGAAAAAACATAGCGACAACACTGTCTTCTCTAATGCAGCTCAACCAGGCCTCGCTCCCATTTTGCATATTTCGTGGGCAGGGATTATTTAAATGAGTAACACTGTGACTTCACAAAACCCGGAAAAAACGTGTTGTAGTCCAAATGAGTCATTCGTTGTAGTTCTTGGAAACTGTATTCTGTTAAATAAAATATCTCCCTTTGGAGTTCCTGCTAATTGTATTAAGGACGTTGCCTATAACGTTCCCAGTATGTTCTGAGATGGTCACGATGTGGAGTTCTTTTAAGGGTTGGGGGACGTTATTTGGCGGACCTTCACAGAACATTTGTTTCTAAAGCACATTTGTTATAACAAAAATTGTGAGAAAAAAAAAACTGATCAGGTTAATTTGGTTGTTTATTGATAATGATTCATCATCATACAGTGGCCTTATTCACTGATCTCTGAATATAGTATTCCTGTCATGTTATTGTAGCCATATAATTCTGCATAAAATCCTGTCCTGCTTTGATATTTTGAAAGTTTAAGTCATTATGCAGAAATTATTCAGACAGGATCATGGAGACTCACAGAGACAGGATCATGGAGACTCACAGAGACATCAAGATTCAGCGTATGAACCTCAACAATGGTGACAACATTTTCAGATTTAGTACATAGGATGCTGCAGTTCTGTGTCTCAGGGATAATTCTGCATCCAAAACAGCTCCTTCTCACACATGTATCTGTATTTGTGAAAGTACTGCAAAGATTGAAGCAATTATATGAGCATAAACTGCTCATATAATTGAAATCACAGCCATTGTCAACCTCTGATGGACTATTACAGTTTTTTACAATCATTTCACAATCCTTTACAATCATTTCAGAACCTTGAATTTAATTATCCAAAAATCTAGACATAAAACAGTCATCACTTGTAACACAGGCTGTTCAATACATTGCACTTGCAGAATTATTGGTTCAAATGACTCATGAAATATCATAGGAAAATTACTTTAGATCACCCACACACAGGATACCAAAGTATCACTGCAGTTGTTAGTACAATCATTAAATATTATTGTACAAAATATGTGATGCCTTTGCATGAGTCATCCATTGCCTGGAGAAGAGTGACTGGTTTGTGAAGGCACCTCCATGTGGAGAAAACTTCCTCAGATGGGTTAAGGAAAGGGTTGTATGGGGGTAAATACAGGTTGATAATTGGAGGATGGGCCTGAAACCATGCTTGCATTATTGAGCATGGTGAAACTAAAAATTATCCCAGACTATTGCATAGGTCACACCATCAGCTCTACAGACCTGATTTAGCTTAAGGAAGGTTACAAGGAGAGCTGCATTATATGACCCAATATTAGGTCTTCCGATATAGCCGTGCACATGGTGATATTGCCTCCACGTTGTACTTGGACGGTTGCCTGCTGGCCAATCAAATTTTTACCTCTCCTCCTTGTCTTGGCCAGGTTAAAGCATGCCTCACTGAAAAATATGAATTTGGGTGATGTTTTCATCAGCATCCAGCTCTGTCAAAAGACATTTAGAAAAAACAATTACTGATTACAATGATATAGAATTTTTGGTACATTTTTCACAACAGGCATCTTGAAACTGATCATACCTGAACATGCTCAGTCCTCAGTTCCTTCACTCTATGTGCATTTCTTTCAAAAGGCTCACGGTATAGCTGTTTTAAGAGACACATGATGCCTTTTCAATACACATGCAATAGTCAGCAAACCATGTTGTTGAATATGTCGTCATTGTCCAAGATGCACTGCCAAATGTCTGTAAGGTGAATATCATTTCTGGCCCAAACCAAATTGACCACAGCCTGCTCTTGTTGGTCAGTCAGAATTTTTCTTCTGCCTATTTGACCTAGTCTCAATTCTGCAAGGAAGAAGTCACAGTAAGAACACATTTACAGTATTCACATCACACACTTTGTTACAAATTGCCATGCTATATACAATATGTACGGAAAGTTTTGATTATTATAATCAAATCTTATAATAATCACTACCACAAGGAAAAACTGCCATATACTGTATAATGTTATAAAGATGTTTTAATATCTCATATTTTTTGTCCATCCATTGAAAGTCTAGACAATCATTATTTTCAAGCTTCAAAATCACGACACATAACAGTAATCTATATAAACAGAGCAGCTTAGTCCAAGTGTTAGTCCGCTTAATATGATGAACAGATTTTCAATTAGGCTTTTATTTACATTGATCAAGTACCATTACAATAATCGCACCTAAATGTTTGGTCGCTCAATGTATCTGTGTTTTTACAATGGCGTGACTTTGTTGCAATAGCTTACAAACAGCACAAGGAAGCTTAATTTCAAACTCTGAATTAAGTTTACAAAAAAATACAAGTAAACAGTAATAAAATAAGAACATATAAACAAATTAAAAACAACAGCCTAAACAAATACAATATTATCAATATACAAATGCAATAAACAGTACTGTTTGATTTAAGCCTCGTGCACACCAGGATGATTATCGCACGCGCTTATCGCCAGCGTTTTTCCAAGACTTTTTTTCGTGTTCATACCCAAGCGATTTTCACTGGTGTTGTGCCGAGTGAACGTGCAAATTCACTCCCCGACAGTATATGCCGCTTGTGCTTAGTGCAAGTGAATGGTAGTGCGAATAAACATATTTATGAATTAGACATTCTAAATAATATTTCTTTAATGTAAATAAAACAACAAAAATACAGATATAAAATGGCATATATGGCATATACATGACATGAGGAGATGGTAGTCAGAAACGGTAGTGCAAATAAGTCACAATGACAGTAGTGCAAGTGAACGGTAGTGCAAATAAACATTTATGAAATAGACATTCTGTATATTACATTCTGTGTTAAAAAAAACAAACAACAACAAAAAAAAAAAACAATAAAAATATAGAAATAAAATAGCATATAACACACATCTATTGTTGTGACCAAGAACACCCACAGTTTGTAGGGGTCTTCTTCGTCGTCTTCTTCCTATTGATGTGTGCTCGGCAAGACCGTTTTGTGCTTGAGCACCACCAAGTCATGTTTTACTGTAACTTCAGCAGCTCCAGGCACGTGAACAAAAGCGCCAATCTCATTGGTCGGCCAGTTTTTTACGCGGCGTGTCAAACAAAAAAACGAACCCGAGGCATTTTTTTTTAAATTACGCTTTTACACCTGGCGTTTTGCATGTCGGTGTGCACACTCACATTGGCACCCTTTGTTTAGTCACAAGGCATTAAACGTCAGTGATAAGCATGCACGATAAGTGTCCCGGTGTGCACAAGCCTTAAGTTTAATGAGTGACAGCAGCAGTTATATTAGGCTGCTGTCACTTCAAAACCTAATGCACGGATCTATATAGGCCTGTGAATTGAATTTTATCAATTGTGGCAACAGTTAACATTGGCTCAATCAGAAATAATATGTTGAGCCGATGTTAACAGACTGTTGCCATAATTGATAAAATTCAATTCACACAAATTCAATTAGGCCAATTGAAAAATTTAGATGTTATTAGTCACTAGAAAATTGAGTTGGAGAGGTCTGATTTTTTTTTTTTTTTTTTACAGTGTAAAGAATGATAATGAAATATTACATCCATAGATAATGTAGTCCAACTGGGTCATGTTATCAATTGATCTCATTATCCTGAAACTTTCATGATCTAAACATGGAATGTTGTTCATCAGTTTCCATAAAACTGTGCATCAAGAGTAATGCAATAGTTACTTATTTTGAGCAGTTGTATCAATCAATAGTTAGATCATCGTAATGAAATGAATAGACAGTAATGATTCATCTCAGATGTAGTCTAAGTGGCATTCTGAAAATGTATTACTTTGATGTTGTGTCATTTCAAACTGGTCGTTTTTAGTTTGATGAACAAATGAACTTAGGTTTGTGTGTATTGTATCCAAGCAATTGGGAAAAGTGTTAAGAGTTTGGAAAATTTGGAGTTTGGAATTTGCATTTTGAGTATTGGTTATGAGTTTTGTCTAGAGTTTTAAAAAATAAAAAATAAAAGGACACGAAGGTTAGGGCAAAAATGACTGTAAAAAAAAAATAAATAAACAAACTTTAATTTCGTCGACCATAATTTCCTGAAAGGCTCTACAATCCACCTTATTTTTCAACACAGATGATTTCCTGTGAAATTAGTGTGTTTATGTTTACAACATAAATTAAAAAAAAAAAAAAAAATTGTTAAGGAGTGCTAGACACTGAGACAGATGTTAGTGGCAATAACAACAAGTTTTATTCCAGCAGTGATGGTGAAGCACAGCAAGGGCCCATTTCAGAAAGGAGGTTAAGTGAAAACTCTGAGTATGTTAACCCTCAAATGAGGGAAACTCTGGGTTTTCCGTTTCAGAATGGGAGGTATGTCAAACCCGAGAAAGCAGGGTAAGTCAAGCCTGTTTCTGAAAGAGAGGTAACTTATACTCAGAGTCAGTTACCATGGTAACTTACTCTGTGAACCTAACCTAGTCAGGAGCAGGTTTTCTTCGGTAAACCCAGAGTTTCTTTCGGTCACCTCCCCCTTTTTAAAGTGCAAGTGATGTTTAAATACTAAAAATAATCTTAATGCAAACAGAAAACGATTATTCGGAGTGTCTATTACTAAGTGCAAATTTACAGTATCTCCGCCCTCCAATGTCACACAAGGTTAAAAACTTCACATTTGATTAGAGAGCTAGCTTGTGATGCGATTGACCGGGTTCGAGTCCAGCTTTTACCGAGCTCGCTCTTCTCCCTTTTCCCATCACATATCATATTAGAATTTATTTTCAATAAAAATGAAAAAAAAAAAATAAATAAATAAATGTTCTAAAAGTGGAAGTAAAGTGCCTAACGGGTGTTTAACAATGATAAAAGTATTTATAATTTTAATAAATATAATCATTTACATTTGCATCCTGTTAATGTACAACAAACTAAGTTGCAAATAGTATGTATCTGCCAGTATAAAGTATAAATAGCATCTAATTACTATTTACACAAAGAACTGCTACTTTTACATGGTAAATAGAATATATCACTATTTTCACTAAGTGTAAATTGCATCTAGAGCTATTTGCACTTACTGTAAATAGGATCTATTGCTAAGAAAGTATGCTAATTCCACTTACTGTAAATAGCCGCTGCTGTATTTTCCCTACCCTACTGGCAGATAATTTGCAAAATAAGAAAAATGTACATATACACATATACACATATATATATATATATATATATATACACATATATATATATATATATATATATATATATATATATATATATATATATATATATATATATATATATATATTTTATTATAACAGTGAAAAAAAATTAAACTTGTATTGACTCAGAAGTATGCGGACGTCTTTTTGTTGGGTGCTGTTGCCATGGTGAATCATAGAATCAGAGCTCCATTGATCATGGCTTTTAATAGTCATGGTGCATACGCTTAACTCAGAGTCAACCTACTCAGAGTCAATTGAACTAACTCAATTCAGCTGTTCTGAAACTGAAAACTCAGAGTTTCCCAGCTCAGAGTAAGTCAGAGTTCAAGTTTTAACTCAGAGTTGGTTGAACCTCCTTATTGAAACGGGCCCCAGGTGTAACTGGCAAGTAAACTGACCCCATGTGCAGTTTTATTTATATAATACACTGAACAAACACAAAAATAAACAAAAAACTTGATAAAGTGTGACTTGCTTGACTTGAAATAACATGAAGCTCACCAAACAGCAGTTACACGAAACAAAGTTAGACAAGAGACAATGGGAACATGAGGGCTATGCACAAAGATTAATGACTAACAAGACACACCTGAAAGCAATGAACCATTGACAATGTGACATGGAACAAGGGAACCAATCAGAACATGGCACATGAGACTAGGGAAGCACATGACATGACCAGAAACTAAGACTGTTAGCATGAATTACAAAATAGAATACATGAACAAAACCCAAAACCAATGTTACAACAGGCAACTAAATCGGATATGGCAGATTATGGATAATGGCCTGGTACTGGTAAGTCTTTATTGTTTTCCATGTGCACTGGAGATTGTGGTGGTGGAGAATGAGACCAGGATAAGCACACACCTTGTTAATGTTGCAGAGAGAATCCAGGTGAGTAGATACATTGGAAAACACACTTACAGGAACACAAGGAGAAACACTGGAGAAGGAGACGATGGAAGAATACAAGGAAGATTGCTAAAAGCTAGGAGATCACAATGGAGGTTAATAGAGTGGGTAAATAGTCCTTTTTCCACATGGAGACCAGACAATGACTGTGGGTAAGGTGTGTGCTTAAATGTGGTGCTTCATTAGGGTGGTGACAGGTGCAGGTGCTCAGATTGTGATCGTCTGTGTTTGAGTTGTGTTTGAGTTGTATTCTTAGTTGGTTTTGCACTTTTTCTTATTCTGTTTCTTTTGTTTGCATTTGTTACCATGGTTATTCGTTGTTTAATTAATGCACCACACCTATTTCTCGTTGCTTTCATTGGTTTGTGTTAGTTTAAATTGAGTCTATTTTCTGTTAGTCTGTTCCTTCTTCATCATACAGAGTCTGATTGTTTTGTTCATGTGTTTTGGTATTTGAGAATCCTGAGTTATTTTTTAATTTGTGAATAAAAAGACTGCTACAGTTAGATTTTGTTCTTTTATTTTTGCTGCAACCTCGCCATCACAGAAAGATGGAACCAGAATGGATCTAGAGGCAGTTCAACTCCTCTTCTCCCATGGGGATCGCTCCCTTTGAAGAGCACACACAGTCAGAGATATTTAGACTTTGCTCATCTTGCTCATTATAACAACAACAGCCTCTGTTTCCGGTATGGAAAAACAAACCTTACTCCACCTTACTCACTAAAGTGAGTGTGAAAGTGTCAGACGATTCCTTCCTATATTTCGGGGCACCAGCCAAGGAATCTCACATTTACAATATAGAACAATTAGGGAAGATTGTTGATTGAATTAGAATTTTATAAATTGGAAGAAGTTTGTCATCTAACCAGTCTGAAGGATTTAGTGAGATTCGGGCAAGCTTGTAGAGCCTCTGATTATCAACACAAGAATGACACAGTTTGCAATAAAAATGAATTCATTAACAAAAAGATACCAGAGTAAAATATCACACTTACTAAATACTACTAAGGAAAATGACTAAACTACTAAGAAAACTGAATCAATAATCGAACAGAAACTACAAACTACTACACAAATGGATGTTAACAAAACGAATGGCAAGTTGATGAGCAACGGATTGGACGAAGCAATGAATGGGTAATTAGCAGTTTATGGCGGAGTCATTTGTGGTCTTTCTGGATGCTGGTATGAAATGGTAAATAACCATTTACTATAAATACAGATAACGTGTCTGATGTATCTATCTGTATACGTTGACCCTAGATAAACAGTCTCTACACAAATAGCAATCTAATATAGCAACAACCTAATGCCAAGGCCTTTGGGAAAAGGTTTGGTTAGCTTATATTTACGTTTCACTTGGTTGGGTGATCAATCTGGCGATGGGAAACGTCTGAGTAAAAAGATATATAGGTCATGTTCCTTACAGTATTCCTGTCCATTTTTGATGGTTTCAAGCTAATATGTTTAGAGATTGTCTTTCTCTTCAGGCTTTTCTTTGTCCTTGCTGTGCTCTAGCCAGAACCGGTTTGGAGGCCCTGAGAGTCCATGATCGTTCATACATTGGTCTCAGGCATGGAGGGCTAATGTGAACAAAGGCAACTCGTGATGAGACTAGCCTGTGATCAATGGGCCGTTGATGTCATCTTCCCTGCCCTCTACCTTTGGCAGTCCTAATTACAATAGTCTTTTAATTGTCGTTGAGGGTCCTATCACACTCTTTTGTCTTGATCACAGTGGGACAAACTGATGCCTATTGTGAAGCTCTGGTGCCATGATATCTGCTGTTCAATACACTCTAGACAAAGCCGGCCTACCAGTCTGACCAGGTGTGTGAGCTCGGATCCACCTTGGGCTTCCATTTTGCCAGTTCTGCCAAAGTGTGTCGATCTCCTGGATCAACCTCAAGCCTTCGAGCCCCGGACTCCACCATGTCCTGTTGACCCATCGGCTCCACGCTTCCTCGGCTCCACCGTGGCCCGTCATCCCTCAAGCTCCACCAGGCTCCCTCATCTCTCCATCTCCGTCTTGGTCAATCATCACCCTGGCTGTGCCACAAACTTCCTGTCCTCCAGCTATGCCTTGTCCCTCCACCCCTTTGGCTCCATCAGGCTCTTCCTTCTCTCCAACTCCACCATTGTCCTCAGATGAACAATATGTGAGGATTGTGTGATATTTAGGCGATAGCATAATGTGCAAACACTTTAATCCACAAATTCCTTAAATTGTGACTAACTTCTGACTAAGAGCAGATGTGTTAGTTTGGGGCCTTTGCCTTCCCCTGGTTCTGGGTCATAGTCATTCTGGGTAGTTGGCATGAAATGTGATGAGGGATGGGTCCAAGACCTCATCTGCACCCACCCATGACTGTTCCTCTGGCCCGTAGCCTTCCTTGTCCACCAGGTAGTCGTCAGTCGACAGTCGTCAACCCCTTACATGAAAATCAAGGAGGGAATAGACAAGATAGACCGTTTGACTGTCAACATGAAGGGGAGGTGGAAGTGCTGGGTCCTGAGGCATTCTCGGGTCCCCGGGCCCATCAGTTTTTGCAGAGACACATGGAATGTAGAATAAATGCGGCAATTAGTGGGCGGTAAGAGTTTAAAGGTTACTCAGTTCATTTGTTAGCAAACAGAATAAGAATATTAAAGGGGCCAACATAGCTGAGTTTCTTGCAGGGGAGGCAAAGACAGAAGTCATTAATATAGAGCCATACCCTCTGGCCTGGCTGGAGGATGGGGAAGGGCTGATGCGTTGATCTGCCTGTAATTTTTGGTGGCAAATGGCTCTCTGCAGGTAGACATGAGCCGCTTCCTAGACTTAATTGCTTTGTTGCATCCAGTGGTCAACCACAGGTAGTTTAGAGTGTTCACCAGACAAGAGGAAGAGGAGGTTGAAACCACAAACTACATTGGAACAATGTTGACCCAGTGCAGGCTTCTGCAGATACTTCTGGATGGATGGATGGATGGTTAGTTAGTTAGTTAGTTTACTCTGCCCACGGGAGATATCGACACCAGTCTAGTTGGTTGCTGCTGCAATAGGTGATGTGGAATGGGCAGAGGTTGCAGGAGACCAGTGAGCAACTGGTTAGATGACTTAGACTGGGAAAATACAGCACAATTCTTGACATAGTGGGTGGCATCTCTTCACAAAGAAGGTTACCAGAACTGATTCTGGACCTGCTGAATTGTCCTGTTCTTCCCTGGATGCCCAGAACGCAAAGAGCAATGCACCCACTGAATAATTTTTTCCATAACTTTGAGAGGACAAATGTCTTATCCACCATGCACTGAGCAGGAGCAGGTTCTTCCAATTGAGCCTGCTGGATTTCCCCCATGATTTCCCACTGAACAGGAATATTCTACAAATACCATTTACGCAGTGAACTCTGTGAATTACAACCATTTCAGTCACATTTCTCACTGTCACATTTCTCAAGGCAGACATTATATGAAAACGATTCATTGTTTGTTGATTCCTGGGAGTCAGCTGCCTGAGGTGGATCTTCTGTCACGGGCACGGTTTCTTCAATGTCTGCATTTTCACAGAATGTCCCTTTTGGAACAAAGATTCGGATGGAATCTGGAATCTGATTCGGATGGAACTGTATCCATTATCGTTTCAACTAATGTTTCAGTCACCACACAATCAACATGTACAGGTGAGTTTGTCAGAAACCATGACAAAGGATCTGTTCACATCATTACCACCATTTCCTCTTGCTACAGTAAAACAATGATTTTTTTTTTTTTTTTTTTTTTTTTTTAAATAATGTGCATATGTTTGAAAAGCCTGTAATTTATGTTGGTGCATGGTGTTGGTTCTTCTGTTGGTCTAATTTTTTTAGACTGAGGGTCTCTAACCGTTTGACATTTCTAATCTTAGCAATAGAATATTCTGTGTAGAAAAACTCTCCAACATCAGTTTGAAAACCACTGATTCATAACCTAACAGAGGTGTAGTTAGGTGTAAATGCAATAATAAAAGTAATTGTATATGGAGGTCTTTGTTATGAGGACAAATAGGGGGAAGCATATTTTCAATTTTATGAATGCTTATTAAATATATTCATTTATTCATGCCTTGTGGCAGCAGCAGTACAAACAAGAAAATGCTCAAACACATTCACAGTTCATTTAGTGGTATACTAATGTTTACTAGAGTCACAAACACAGTAATTACTCTCTCAATTAGAGCTTTCTCTGCCATACCGAGAATCTCTCTTCCCCTACTGAGACCCTCCAGTTCTTTTCCAGTTCTTTTCCTCCAGTTCTCGCTTTCTTTCTCTGTGATGTAGTCCTCACTCTCTGTTAGAGTTCAGATCATTGGAGGCCTCAAAGACTCTTTCAGAATGATGAAACTATTACCATTCTTGTGACTTTATCTGACATGCACACTTAGATAATCTGTTTTCATTTTCAATTCACATTTTTCTTTCTTCCACTGTGCATTCCTCAACTCCAGCCATCACTTCTCTTAAGCCCCAGACACACCAAGCTGACGTCAAAGAACTAGCGGCAACAAAAGCTGATTGCGTTGTCGCCTCTCGTCAGCTGCATCTCGGCTAAAAAAACGCTTGAAAACACCAAGGACTAAAGGTGACTGTCAACTAGCATGTGCGCTCTGCGCCTGCGTGTAAATAAATATCTGTCTATATCAACAGGTATTAATAGTCTATTTTTGTCATTCAAAAAGGGAAACTGAAACTAGGACTGCAGATATAAGCTACAAACCATAAAGCAGCGCTTGCTTACCATTTTGAATATCAATCATGCTGATCACTTTCTTCATTCCAGTCTGCTCATGTTATTATAAAAATATTTGTGCATTCGAATGTTCAGGTAAGATGACATAAAATTATAACAGCCTTCTGTCTGTACAGTCTTGACTTCTTTGCTCGCTTTAATCACTTTCGCTTTTATTCTTGTGCACTGAACTATCATATTTCTCTCTCTCTCACCGGTGGCCCGACACCGATTCAACATGCTGAATCATCCCAAAAACCAAGACTGTGTCCGACTTGAGCCAATGGCCTGAACAAATAAAAAAACTAAGCTGACCGACGCTTAAAGACGGCCTGACATTGCCCAACAGCCGACCGTCGGCTTGGTGTGTCCTGGCCTTTTTTATGCTATATAAAAGCAGATATTTTCTAATAAATCATTTTTCAAGGTACTCAGAAATGGCTAACTGATTAGAATGTCAATTGGCCAAAACAGGTTCTTACAGTTACACTGTGTCTACACTGGAGGCAAGAGGTGTGACACAACAAAAGATTATAATTAGCGACACTATCTACACTGAATGCATTGTGATGCAACACAACAAATCCCAGTGAGTAAACTGATGTTCTGTTCTATTTCTAACATATTCCAAGCACTCGTGTTAGTTCTGAGACAAAGGACATATGGATTTGCAACAGTGTTGCAAAAATGTTTGCTCTTTTTTCCAGTAAAGTTTTGTTTTTTGTCTCGCATTTGATGTTTTTTCTTCTTTGGTGGAGTGTGCTGACTCTTTTCAAATGATTCATTATTTGGATATTTTTGTCTATGCACCTCATTTGGACTTGTTTGAAGGCACGGTGAGTTCCTGACTACTGTTAAAATGCAGTCAATGAGGTGCTTAGTACTAATTTGTACTAAAAAAAATGAAAATGTAAAAAAATCAACTGAACCAAATTACTCCTGTTGGTGAAGATGGTGCTGCCTCTTGAGCTCACAATGGTCTTAATCTCAAAAGGATTCCATAGTCCTCAGAGGGAATGGTTTAAATGTCAGTGTATCTCATGAGCTCTCAAGCACAAGCAGTCTTCTCATGCGATCACAATCATTAGAATGCAAGGGCAGTTCACACTCTCCATTAAGGTCAGCCATACACATTTACATTATAATTGCATCCAGATTAAATTGTCTTTCTGTGCCATTCATGGCCATCGAAAAAGCAAAATGTTAATTTAAATTTTGTGATAATATAAATCTTGTTCATATAATAGCTGAATAGATTTGGGTCCAGCCATTTTGAACATTCTGTGGCCATTGATTCATTGGCATAGCATCAAAATATAGAAAATAAATACTTATGTTCATTGAGAACATTTTGAGTTTTGCTGTTACACGTGTTTTGCTCATTCAGTTAGCAGTTACCATATTACCAGAATATGTCCACAATGAATGTGGATGTTGGATGTGACGTGACACAATCACACAAAAACAGCCAGCCGGGGTGAGTTTCCCAAAAGTATTATTAGCCAGCTTGTCGGAAAGCTGCCACAACCATTGCCACCTTTAGTCGGAATACTACTGCCACCAGAGGTCGGGTGTCTGTTGGTTTTACAGCTAACCTAAGTTGTTTAGTGTATTTTTGCCGTGAGGCCGGAAAAGATGGAATGAGTAGAGTACAACAAGGCAATCCTTCAAGTCCCAGTGGTTTTATTTAGGACAGCAGTCTCGTCACACGTGTAAATAAAAATAAACCAACAAAAATACTCAAATTAAACTGTACAAAACATAAACATGCTGAGAGTAGCAAAATGAGACATTACCAGCGTTTGGCTTGACTAGCAACAGCCCTTGGCCGTCAATGGCCCGACTAGCCCCCTTCCCCCCAAACACCAAGTTTGCATATCCAATCTTCCCGCTGAACACTAGTGGATTCTATGTGTTCATCATCACACAGCTATGGTTGCAAGTTAGGTCATTATTAACATAGGGTGAGTCTCAATCAGCTCTCTAGTTCAGTAGTCAGGGCACTGATCAGGGAGTCTGCCATTATAAGGGCTGTCTAAAGCACAAAATCCTTCCAGTGCACTGAAACGTTCACTCCCTAAAAAGTCCCACAATGCACCATGAAAACCAGGGAGCACTGATGCTCACTATGTTCCCCTTAATGGAAGTTAATGGAAGCATGAAACATAAGTCACACGAGCCAACTCACCACACATAATGACGCATGAAATATATTTTATAAAACCGTTGTTTATTATATTTCAGCATAAACATACATTGTTAGAAATTACTGAACATAATCTAGCTAACATTTATAATTAATTTACAGCTATAATAATAAATATGTACTGTAATTTAAAGATGTTCGGTCCCACTTTATATTAGATGTCTTTAACTACTATGTACTAACATATGAATTAATCACTTATTGTTTACACACGTTGTACAATGTGAATGTACTTATATTTTAAAAATACCTGCATGTAATAACATCTATAATTACACTGTTGACCCTTCCCTTGTTTAACCCACCCTTAAACCTACCCACACCACCAAACCTGTCCCTAACCTCACCCGTATTCCACCTCAGTAGCAGCAAATGTGTTTTGCAATACAACATGAACACAAATAAGTACATTATACTTTTTTATGTAAGTACATAGTAGTTAAGGACAGCTAATATAAAGTGTGACCAGGAGCACGATGTATAAACGTTGCGTATGCACAAAATGGGCATAGAAATGTGTGTAGCAATTTTCCACGCACATATTGGGATTTATAAAAAATAAACTAGTCATAAATATATGCGCACTGTTCGGACTAGACCATGCGTAGGCCTACGCACTCTTTTACTGGAGTGAGCGAACTAATGAAGTAAACAGAATGATTTAAACTCTGTTTTACATCAGATAGCAGATTTACTAACAGCTTGCGCCAACGCAAACCCTCTTTTGGCGTTAAAAAACTACTGTCGGGATTTACTAAAGACACACAGTGCAAACTTAGCGCTGAAAAGGCATGGACTGAGTTGCTTTTGTGGCTGACCTTTATGCATTTGTAGGAGTTTCCCTTTCAGATGCAAAATTTATGGGAGGAGAATGAATCATGCAACTCAATTTTTGCGCTAGTCAATTTACTGGTATTTGCCCCATTATTTACTGCCCCCAATTATTTGTGACATGGCTGCAATTGTTGCTGCTAGGAGGAGACACCACAGAGAACTGAGAGCGCATGGTAGAAGGGAGAAAATATTTTCCACTTGTATTAATTTCTTTGGAATGCCAGAGGAAGACATTATCCGAACATTTCGTTTGCCAAGCCATGTTGGCCTATTGTTTGTCAGATTACATGTAACAAGTTGTGCCTGTGTCGACCCGCAACTGCTTATGTGCGACCCAGCGCTAATTTGCACTGCTCTTGGTAGATTGCATAGGTCATTATGTAAATGACTTGACTGCGTCTGTGTTCTTTAATTTGCCCATCAGCAGTAGCTCATGCGCAAAACTCAACACTCCCATCGGAGCATTTGTGGAATTGCGCTCTCACGCTAATTTTAAAAATGGCATTCTCATTAATGGAGTTAAGCACTGAAATTTCACGAAATCCAGAATTTACGTTTTAATATCAATTTAAATAGAAATATATGTAGTGGATGCGCTGCTTTTGAACACTTTTCCTTTAGCATGCTGTGTTTTAAAGTTTACTACAGCGAGGATTGCTTGATAATTCTGCTTTAAATTGTGTTTTAAATAGCAGAACTCATGTTCTGCTATAAGTAAATGCATTTGTGTTTATTTAGAAAAAAAGGTCACAATTTAGTCCCTAAAGATTTCTTACACCAAAATTTAAGCAATATGCACCTGCTCCGTGGTTAAAGGAACACTCTACTTTTTTTGAAAAAAGGCTCATTTTCCAACTCCCCTAGAGTTAAACAGTTGAGTTTTACCGTTTTCGAATCCATTCAGCCGATCTCCGGGTCTGGCGGTACCACTTTTAGCATAGCTTAGCATAGTTCATTGAATCTGATTAGACCGTTAGCATCTCGCTCAAAAATAGGAAAAATATCGAAACTCTTTGGTCATTTTTGAGCGAGATGCTAACGGTCTAATCAGATTCAATGAACTATGCTAAGCTATGCTAAAAGTGGTACCACCAGACCCGGAGATCGGCTGAATGGATTCGAAAACTCAACTGTTTAACTCTAGGGGAGTTGGAAAATGAGCCTATTTTCAAAAAAACTCAACATCTGCACTCAATCCTAGATAATTCTACTGCGCATACTGCAGACCACAGCCTGATTTTCAAGACATCCATCAGTAGATTTCAAGTTCTTGGAAGCAGCCTTTTTCAGTACAAATGTCTAAACCAGCTAGCTCTGACTTCACCACTATTTCTGGGTTAGTGGAACAGTATTTGGAGATGCCGGCAGTTAAAGAGACACTAGCTGCTTATCTCTTGCCTGGAAATCGCGTTCAACACTGCCGTCTAAGCTATGTAGGACAGAGTCTGCATCTTATATGTCTTCTGTGGCTGCTGGTATGGCAGGTGTTGCTCTGCATACCATGGCAGTATTACAGGCATACCAAGCTGACGTCCTTAAGGACTCCTAAGGCTGCCAAGGAGCTCAGATGAGCGACTGATCTGGCAGTTAGAATGATAAAGCATACAGCTTGCACAATCAGTTGTTCTATGGCAGGTATGATTATGACAGAAAGACATATTTACCTGAATCTCACTGAGATTAATGACAAAGACAGTGCTTTTCTATTGAATGCCCCATTTTTCAATCAGGACTTTTTGGTGCCGTGGTGAACAGTTATTGTTAAGTTCTGTACTGCTAAACAGCAGTCAGCAGCTTTCAAGCAACTTCCCTGACAGACTGAAGAGTGTTCCCACTCTAGTTTTCTTCAGCATCCTCAAGAGGATCATCAGAAAGACTTATGGTCTACAATTAAATCCTCCCAGCCTGCGGCTCAAGAAGGTTTTCCCTGATCAATTGGTCAGGAAACAAGGGCAGGCTCCCCCATAGAGAATTGTGTCAGACCACTGAAGCATACTGGATTTTCTCTTTGCTGCCTTAAGGAGTCTGTTCTGTTAATTTCACAGGACTTGGCATCTACAACGACAGCAGTCCATTTGTACATGCTTTACGACAAACTACTCTCTCATGCCCCGCGCTCCAATGCCTTTGAGATACATGAGTCATGCCTCAATCTGCATGTCAGCGATGTTGCTCTTTCGGCAGGCCATGCCTAAGCAGGATTTCCCTGCAGCTCAGCCACCTGAGGGCTCTAAAAAAAAGTCTGCTTCAAAAAGACTATTTTATACCCCTCCTAACTGTCAGGTGAACTTGACATCTCAAGTGGGCTTGAGCGGTCATTCTATTGACCCACGCCCGCTCCTTCAGAAGTCAGCTCCTTTTTGTAGAAAGGAGCCATAGAATTAGTGCCTCCTTTCCAGAAGAAATTTGGCTTTCGCAGTCAATATTTTCTAGTACAGAAAAATGATAGCAGACTTTGTACAATTCTGTACTTCCATCAGTCGAACTTCACTCATAGAAAGTGCAGGTTCAGGATGCTCACACAGTTTTGTGTTGAATTACTATGATGATTTTAGTGCAGTCTGAGGTTTTAGTGTCTTTTCATCAAGATTTTGTTCTCAAAGGCTAACCCAGAAATTGAAATCCCCCAAAGAGTGTTCTGTTGCTTATGCACAATGCAAGCAAGACTGTCTTCTGCTCATGATCAATCATTCGCACCTGTCTAAGCCAGTTCAGAGTAGGTTGAAACATTTATTTATTACTGTTCTGCAGACTTTTGAGTCTCATGGCTGTGGCTTCACCAGTGATTCCACTATGTCTGCTTCACATGAGACCATTCCTGTGATGGGTCAATATGGTTCAAATTCAACCCTGTTAGCATCCTTAATGTAGAATAAGGGTGACATTAAGATGCTCTTGTACCCTTATTACCTAGAAACATCCTCAGTGTCTGATCTTAGAGGAGAGTGGTACAAATGCTAGGGCATTTAAATCTGGAAGTAGATTATCTCTCAAGGCACAGGCTTGAGTCCCGGAGAGAGCAGGTTACATCCTCAGACCATGAGTCTGATTTGGGAAAATTTTGGTGGATTGATTTAATTACTCTCAGTGCTCAATCATGGAATGCACAGCTAAACGGATATGTTTTCAGTCTGAGCTTAAAACAGGTTACCGATGAGGCACATCTGACATCATCTGGGAGCTAGGTTCAATCCTCGCACCTTGACTGTTTTGTATATGTTCCCACTAGGCCATATAATTCAAAACAATAATATTGCTTATCACAGCTATGTAGATGACGCCCAGATCTACCTATCTCTATCACCAAATGACTTCAGTCCCATAGACTTTCTGTGCCAGTGCATAGATGAAATTAACAGCTGGATGTGCCAAAAAGTTCTTCAGCTAAATAAAGACAAAACAGAGGTCACTGTATTTGGAAACAAGGATAAAATATCAAAGGTGAATGCATACCTCAAGGGAGTCTAAAAACTAAAAATGAATTCTGAAATCTGATCTTAGCATGAAAAGCCATATCAAAGCAATAACCAAATCAGCCTACTAGCATCGAAAAAACATAGCACGAATCAGATTTGTGTTCAATAAGGACCTAGAGAAGCTTAATCATTACCAGCAGTGTAGATTACTGCAATGGACTTCTCACTGACCTTCCAAAAAAGACCATTAGACAGTTGCAGCTCATACAAAATGCTTCTGCCAGGTTCCTGACAAAAACCAAGAAAACTAAGCATATAATATATAATGTAATTACCCAATTATATTCCATCACTATATCCCTTTAGGGGCTCCTTTCTGAACATAGTAATCAGCTTAGGGCACATTACACTGGCTTTCAGTTTCATATTGAATCAACTTCAAAGTACTTTTAATTGTACATCAATACTATAATGACCTAGGACCAAAATACCTAGCAGAACCTAGCAGTAGAATATAAACCAAATAAACTTCAGATCACTAAGATTAAGCCAGATAAAACACGTTGAGTTTAATCAAAGCATGGTGAGATTGAGGTGAACATGACTTCAAGTACAGCATGTTCCTGGATCAACATCTTTGGTGATCCTGGAACAACATTCCAATCAGAATTGAGGGACAAGTTTACAGTTTATGTCAAGTTTAGGCTTACAACCAGGGTTAGGTGCTTCTACATCAGTGTTTTCTTAATTTGCTGGTGTTTTTTCTATTTGCATGTGTTTTCTTCAGTTGCAGTGCGTTGAGCGTTAAGCACTTCTGTATTTGGTTGCGTTGTGAGTATTTGTAGCGCATATCTGTATTTGGTTGCGTTGTGAGCATTTGCAGCACATGCGTTGTCAAACTAATGAAGATGTTTTCTTTTCGATGCCGATAGCCTTGTGGGCAGCACACCAACATATAGCGGCGTTGCGCTCCGGGCGACCCGAGTTCAAGTCCCGGCTCACAGACCTTTCCCGATCCTGTCCCCCTCTCTCTCTCCCACCTCGCTTCCTATCCACTCTACTATCCTATCACAATAAAGGCAAAAGTTGCCAAAAATAAATCTTTTAAAAATATAAAAAAGATGTTTTCTTAATTTGCTGGTGTTTTTTTCTATTTGCATGTGTTTTCTACATTTGCAGCATGTTAAGCTCTCTCAGCCACCGTACATTTGAGATAAATTTATAGTTGTTCAAAACTGAGTTATCCAAGTTGCTCTTTTTTAGCATAGGCCTAACAACCTTGGAAAAATGCCAGAAAGAAGTGAGGCATTTACTATTTCCAGTAGGTCAGCTTCCAGACAACTAAACACACTTTTAAAGAAGGATGTAAGTAGAATGTCAAGACAGCAGGTGGACATTTTAAGGTGCTGCACTGTTTCTTGCAGAGGTTTGCAGTCAGTTGTCTCAAAGTTAGCCATAGTTGCTACTCTATTAAGCTGCTGTGGTGGAGGCTGTAAAAAAAGTTAGAGCTACAAAGGGACCTGCTATGGCCATGCTATTATTATTAATATCACTGAGAAAGAATGCAAAATCTTTGCATTTCTGACTATGGCAATACAAACAGTAAGCTGTCCTCCATAAAATGTGCAGGGCACAGACAAACATTGGGGTTATAATGTTCAGGAACAGTGTTAAAAATAAATTTTAACCACTCTAAGTTCATCCGCCTTAGGACAAACTTTTTCCAGGGTGGAAAAAACAGCGAAAACACTCTTTATCTTCTCTAGTGCAGCTCATCCCGGCCTCGCCCCCTTTTTTGTGAATTCTGTGGGAGGAGATTATTTAAATGAGTAATATTGTGACTTTACAAAAAAAAAAAAAAAACTGTTGTAGTCCAAACGAGCTGTTCGTTGTAGGTCTTGAAAAGTGGATTATGTTAAATAAAATATCTCTCTTTGTAACCTTGCAGTTTTTTTTATGCTCAAACAGCAACATTACAGACTAACTAAAGTTGAAAAAGTGAAAAAGCATAATTTGACCTCTTTAATACACATGAAAAGCGGTACTTTGGTCCACTAAGACTTAAAATGCAGTGTCACTTGTCGGTTAAGACAACATGGAATAGATACCTTTCATGTCGTTTTTGTCAGCATCCTACCTCCTGTAGTTTGTCTCCGTGCCTCTAGAGGTCCCCTGTGTTCCCCTCTGCCTTAGTTCTTCCACGTGGGTCCTTGTTAGCATTATCCAGGTCACCTGTGCCTTGTTTCTCCTAGGGTATTTTAGGTGTGTTTTTTCCCCTTGTTCCTCACTTGGTTTTTGAGTCTTGGCTGCATGCTTACTGCTTTGTTTCTCCAAGTCCTTCCAAGCGCTCTCAAGTAAGGTGTTCTGAGTTATTTGGTTATTAATGTTCTCAAGTTTTGTTTTCTTCCCTCGTGGAGTTTTTATTTTCCCATGTGGTTTTTCCATTATCTCTTATGTTATTAATACCTCTGTCTGAGAAGAACTTTTATTGGATTTTAGTTTGAAAAGACCTTTTTTTATTAAATCTACATTGCCTGGAGTACTGCCTTGAGTGTTTCGTTTGGGTCCAACATTATAGTCTCTGTGGCCTAGTGGCAAATATCTCAACCACCACACCAGAGACCCGAGTTCTAGCCCTGCTTGTGACAGTTTTGTCATGCCATAAAAGTGTAACACAATGTCTGGTTAGGTCAATGTTACAGTGCTGAATGTTTAATTCACTCTATTAAAATGCTTCTCAAATAATAATAAAAAAAAAAATCATGCTTTTGTCACTTGTGATGTACATTTAGGGTGCTTTCACACTAGCACTTTTGGTGCGCACCTGGGTTCAATTGACATCAGAGTTCGGTTCATTTGGATGATGTGAACGCTGTCTTCTAAACTCGAGTGTGCACCCGCAAACCGTGCCTGAGTCCGCTTAAAAAGGGTGGTCTGGGGTACGGTTCACCACTATGAACGCAATCATACTAAATTGTGGAAGTGAACTGCTATTAATGACTTATGATTTGATAAAAATGTGTGTTTGTTTTATTCACTTTCCTGATGAGCATGATTGGCGTTTTGCAAGCAGAGTGCTGTATATCTCATTTCTGCTTCTTTAGAGCATTTGCAGTACATGTGTGGCAGATAGGCGCAAGTGTATAATTAATAATATAAATTTGAACACAGTCTAGCATGGGCAGGGGGAGCAATCGAACTCTGGTTCGCACCAGGCAATCAAACCAAGTGTAAAAGCACCCTTAAAGACCATTGACTATTTAATAAAACAACAAGACCTTCGATATGTCACATTCCAAATTCCCATTTCAAAAGGAAACACATCAACACACGAAACATACTTTCCAATGAACCATATTGACAGGGCTCCTAGTGAGACTCTTATTCATCTTGCCTCACAGATTGACTTTCACTGTGAGAGGTTATGATGAGGTAGAAATTTTTAATGAAGAACTAGGCAGGCAAAACTGAGCTGTTTAAGCATTGAAATTTGAGTTTCTTGCACATAGTGACTATAAAATTACACCTGACATGCTATTAAAATATCCTTGTGATTTGATAGAAAAGCAAATCCTTATCAAAGGCAAGATGGGAAGTCACACTGGAAGAAAAGCATAAAAACATACGGTAACACTTTACCTGAAGGGGTGTGCATAAGACTGACATGACCCCTTCATAATCATGACATGAGACACGTCATGAATATGAGGGAGTTTTATGCATGTTTATGACAACTGTCATTAAGTGTCATTCGCTCAGTTATGTCAGTTTTAATGCAAAGATGACATTGTTTGAGATGTCTGTGTTATGACAACTTGACATAAACCAATACACCATAACCTGTCAGTGTCTTTGTCATGACAACTTGACATTACCAGACAACATAACCTGCCATAAACATGACATAGCAGATTAATTATCAAACTTAAGAAACTACTTAGCTTTATGGGTTAACATTACATTACATTATTTTGGTAACACTTTAGTATAGGGAACACATATAAACTATTAACTATGATTTTTCCCTCAATAAACTTAATAGTTAATTGTTAAGTTTATGTATTGGGTAGGATTAAGAATGTAGAATAAGGTCATGCAGAATAAAGCACTAATATGTGCTTAATAAGTACTAATAAATAGCCAGTATTCTAGTAATATGCAGGGTTGGGCAAAAATACATCAAAATGTATTTTAAAATAAAATACCAAATACCTTAATTTTAAGTGTATCAAAATAAACTACAAAATACAGCAGCCACAACATGTATCAAAATAAACTACTGTATTTTTGTATTTTAAAAATACTAAAAAAATACTTTTACAAGGGAGCATGAAATTTCTTCGCAAACCTTCCATCAATTGGCCTATTTGATCTATCCCTTCACCATTACACTGACTCAGTTGATTAAGCAAACAATGTTTGATAGCAACAGCTTTTCTCTGCCCAAGTCATGCAATAAATCTGACATATGCAACCAGTTAAAAGCACAATATGTACAGTAGGATTTGGACTAAAATATCCAAAACCACTAGAAAAATGTTATATATTTTGTTGACTTGTGTACTTACAATATCCCAAATGTTTCCAAGAATGTTTAAATCCAGAGAAATATGCAATTTTAACAGGACACGGGCTATGTCCGTGCGTCGCCTATTAATGACATCATACCCGCGTTATACTCGATTTCCGGTTTTATTTTATAGAAACTATGGAAACACCAAAGACACATTATATTCCTCATCCATCTAATAAAACATATTACAGGTGCTGGTCATATAATTAGAATATCATCAAAAAGTTGATTTATTTCACTAATTCCATTCAAAAAGTGAAACTTGTATATTATATTCATTCATTACACACAGACTGATATATTTCAAATGTTTATTTCTTTTAATTTTGATGATTATAACTGACAACTAAGGAAAATCCCAAATTCAGTATCTCAGAAAATTAGAATATTGTGAAAAGGTTCAATATTGAAGATACTTGGTGCCACACTCTAATCAGCTAATTAACTCAAAACACCTGCAAAGGCCTTTAAATGGTCTCTCAGTCTAGTTCTGTAGGCTACACAATCATGGGGAAGACTGCTGACTTGACAGTTGTCCAAAAGATGACCATTGACACCTTGCACAAGGAGGGCAAGACACAAAAGGTCATTGCAAAAGAGGCTGGCTGTTCACAGAGCTCTGTGTACAAGCACATTAATAGAGAGGCGAAGGGAAGGAAAAGATGTGGTAGAAAAAAAGTGTACAAGCAATGGGGATAACCGCACCCTGGAGAGGATTGTGAAACAAAACCCATTCAAAAATGTGGGGGAGATTCACAAAGAGTGGACTGCAGCTGGAGTCAGTGCTTCAAGAACCACTACACACAGATGTATGCAAGACATGGGTTATACCAGGAAGTTTTAGAGCACTTCATGCACTTCATGCTTCCTGCTGCTGACCAACTTTATGGAGATGCAGATTTCACTTTCCAACAGGACTTGGCACCTGCACACAGTGCCAAAGCTACCAGTACCTGGTTTAAGGACCATGGTATCCCTGTTCTTAATTGGCCAGCAAACTCGCCTGACCTTAACTCTATAGAAAATCTATGGGGTATTGTGAAGAGGAAGATGCGATATGCCAGACCCAACAATGCAGAAGAGCTAAAGGCCACTATCAGTGCAACCTGGGCTCTTATAACACCTGAGCAGTGCCACAGACTGATCGACTCCATGCCACGCCGCATTGCTGCAGTAATTCAGGCAAAAGGAGCCCCAACTAAGTATTGAGTGCTGTACATGCTCATACTTTTCATATTCATACTTTTCAGTTGGCCAAGATTTCTAAAAATCCTTTCTTTGTATTGGTCTTAAGTAATATTCTAATTTTCTGAGATACTGAATTTGGGATTTTCCTTAGTTGTCAGTTATAAGCATCAAAATTAAAAGAAATAAACATTTGAAATATATCAGTCTGTGTGTAATGAATGAATATAATATACAAGTTTCACTTTTTGAATGGAATTAGTGAAATAAATCAACTTTTTGATGATATTCTAGTTATATGACCAGCACCTGTATATGTTTTATTAGACAGATGAGGAACTGTTTGGATTCATTCATCGACTGAAAACTAATCATGCTATATAGCTTCTTGTTTAAATGGCTGTTATAATGGCCTCATGTCAAAACCAACCACATGACAGTTTAATGTAATGTTAACCCATAAAGCTAAATAATGTCAAGTTGTCATGACAAAGACACTGACAGGTTATGATGTATTGGTTCATGTCAAGTTGTCATAACAAAGACATCTCAAACAATGTCATCTTTGCATTAAAAATGACATAATTGAGGGAATGACATTTAATGGCAGTTGTCATAAACATGCATAAAACCTCCCTCATATTCATGACATGTGTCATGTCATGATTATGAAGGTGTCATGTCAGTCTTATGCACACCCCTTCAAGTAAAGTGTTACCAAACATACTAATAAAAGAATGTACTGTATAGCATATTTCAAGAGCAAAAGTCCCCAAAGTGGTCAAAAATCGAAGTGTGAGAATTTTTCATACCAAAATGCCTTGAGCTGCCGTGCTGTCTACTGTCTACATAGGTAGGTTCTGTCTAAGGCAGCATCCTAACTGCAATGGAACCTAAATGACTGATTCTACATAGTCAGTAACCACAGGAATAGCTCTCCTTATGTGAAGCACATGGGAAACACAATCAATTCTAATAGAATTTGCACTTACTTTACATTTACATTTATTCATTTATTCCAAGCGACTTACAAATGAGGAACATCACAAGCAATTTGTTATAATAGCCAACGATATTTTCCAATGCCAAGCTTAAGCTACACAGTTGCGGGGTCCACAGTTTAGGCAGCAGTGGAGGTGGAACAGATCTGAAAGAAATTTTTAAAAAAGGAGAATTAAAAACAAAACAAAAAGAAGGAAAGAAAAGAACTGTGTGGGAGCGTTTTTGTGAAGTAGTTAACCAGGATGAATCAAGTGCTGGGTATGTGATATGTAATGGCTGTAAAGTGCTGTATATGCCAATAAACTAATAAAGCCTATATCCAGCCTTTGCTTGGGCTGAACATATTTAATTTCTTGTGTGTGTGTTTGGGAAGTTGCAGTGACAGAAATAGTAACAATTTAAGTTTGAAGGGCCTGTGTTTAGACTGCTAGTGAAATATAATTTACTTTTACTTTAAGTAATTGTTCATTTAACCTTTAGAGCAGTACGGTATGGGATTTTTATTTCTGTACTCCTGAAAGTATGGTCCCACATATGGGATTTAGAGCCAGATTCAAACTGTGCTTTCGCGCTTTGGTTGCGAGACCGCGCTTGTCATATATCACAACTATGCAGTGTTTTCAACCACATTTTTTATTTTTTTTAGGTTTCAGACATTTAAATACACATAAGCACTACTAAAACAATACATTTAGAGTTTGTAAAATAGACACTGATGTCAGACATCAGTTGAAGCAGCAATAACAATCCCTTCAAATATAATTTGCCAACATTTATTCATATCAGACATACCTAGTTATAAAGTTATAAACCTAACTATAAAGTTTACTCTATTATTCTCCCAGTTCACCGGCCACTTACTTACTCATGTATTTCGGGAGAAATTAATGGAAACAATAAGGTAATGGTCGCCTTAAAAAAACTCACTCTGGGATCAGCTAGAATATTTTAAACTTATGTGGAAGGGTTAAAAGCAGCCTACTTTAGAGTAATAAATTGCCATATCATTATGCTTAACACTGAGAATTAGAATAATTGTAATGTGATGATCAGTGTGTTCGGGTACAGTGACCAGGAGGGAACATGTTCGTTTAGTTTTGTCGTGGCCATGACATATTAACTCGTGGGAACATGATAATAAGTCGTGGCCACAAGATCATTTCTTCGAACAACATCCTTATGTCGTTGCCACACAATGTAAAGTTGTGGCCTCAGAACGACATATTTTTCTCGTGGCCACAACTTATTTATGTTGAGGGAACAACATGTTTCACATGGCCATGAGTTAAATTCATAAACAATCTGTGCGACCATAGCAACCTGGAATTATCAGAAACGGATAGGCCTATAATAATTTTTTTTTTTTAACTAAGAATGACAAAATAAGGGCGGAATTAACCCTAAAATGGGCGACGTATCCTGGGGGATGCAAACATTTGAGAGGTTGTAGGGAGAGTCAGGGAAAGTGTAGGTCTCATTTCTTGGTTTCATGTTGAAAGGGTGTTTGTTGTAAATATTTACATCTTGTGACTTCGTTCATACATTCTTTGTTTAGCTCATGGGCAGCATTTAAAAACAATTTTGTTTGTATCCCCCGGGATACAACGCCACTGTATGCATGGGGGTATACATTCATTGAAAAAAGTGTTACAATATTTTATCCAAACTTTTAAAACCTTTATTCTTTCATAACTTTAACTAAACATTCTTTGTAAAATTCTGCTGAACATAAAGTATAATGCCTATTTATGAATATATTATCATATTTAATATGCAAATTTTCTTCATGCCTTCTGTCCTCTGATTGATAATTCATACAAGGGTTTTTTTTTTTTTTTTTTGCTCATAAATCTTTAATTATTTTTATAAAGTAAATGTAACAAACATTAACTGGACTGAAGCAACTTGTGTTTACTTGATTATTCATATACCATTTTTAATCTTAAAGGCATTTTTAATGTTCAGACTTTTGAGGAACATGTATTTGTCCATCTCTATATTGTCATTGATTTGCATATATGAGCCATAAAAGCTTGATGTATATGAAGACTTCAGATGCAAAAGCCTCTAAGTGCCAGCTGAAATTTTCTTCTAAAATGAGCATTTTTATCAAGCTTGTATGTTTAGGTTCAGTAATTTCACTTTAACTGCAATAGGTCCTTTTCATTGCCATTAAAGTGAAATAACAGAATATAAACATACAACATTGATAAAATGCTCATTTTAGAAGAAAATTTCAGACAGCACTTACAGGCTTTTGCAGTATATACACACATATGTGTGTGTGTGTGTGTGTGTGTGTGTGTGTGTGTGTGTGTGCGTGTGTGTGTGTGTGTGTGTGAGAGTGTGAGTGTGAGAGAGAGAGAGAGAGAGAGAGAGAGAGAGAGAAATATGACACTCAACAAAAAACACATGCAAACTTGTATATGCACGTGTTTTTTGTTGAGTATCATATTTATACATCAGGCTTTTAATGGCTCATATATGCAGTTCATTGCAAATCAATGATAATTGGGAGATAGACAAATAAATGTTCCCCAAAAGTCTGTTGTGTCATATTTGACATTTACATTAACATGAAAAAATTTAAAAAAGAATTTTTAACATTAAAAAAAGTTGTTTCAGTCCAGTAAATGTATATCTTAATTAAAAATAAATATTATTATAGGCCTATTCTGATAATTCCAGGTTGCTATGGTCGTGCAGGTTTTTTATGCATTTAACTCGTAGCCATGAGAAATATACCGATCAGGCATAGCATTATGACCACTGACAGTTGAAGTAAATAAAACTGAATAACTCTTCATCACGGCACCTGTTAGTGGGTGGGATATATTAGGCAGCAAGTAAACATTTTGTCCTCAAAGTTGACGTGTTAGAAGCAGGAAAAATGGGCAAGCGTAAGGATTTGAGTGAGTTTGACAAGGGCCAAATTGTGATGGCTAGACGACTGAGTCAGAGCATCTCCAAAACTGCAGCTCTTGTGGGGTGTTCCCGGTCTGCAGTGGTCAGTATCTATCAAAAGTGGTCCAAGGAAGGAACAGTGGTGAACCGGTGACAGGGTCATGGGCGGCCAAGCCGCATTGATACACATGGGGAGCGAAGACTGGCCCGTGTGTTCCGATCCAACAGACGAGCTACTGTAGCTATGCTGACCCCCATCCACCGCCGAAAGCACCAATAGTGGGCATGTGAGCATCAGAACTAGACCACGGAGCAATGGAAGAAGGTGGCCTGGTCTGACAAATCACGTTTTCTTTTACATCACCTGGATGGCCGGGTGCGTGTGCGTTGCTTACCTGGGGAACACATGGCACCAGGATTGACTATGGGAAGAAGGCAAGTCCGTGGAACCAGTGTGATGCTTTGGGCAATGTTCTGCTGGGAAACCTTGGGTCTTGGAGTTAATATGTAGATGTTACTTTGACATGTACCATCTACCTAAGCATTGTTGCAGACCATGTACACTCTTTCATGGAAACGGTATTCCCTGGTGGCTGTGGCCTCTTTCAGCAGGATAATGCGCCCTGCCACAAAGAAAAAATGGTTCAGGAATGGTTTGAGGAGCACAACAATGAGTTTGAGGTGTTGACTTGGCCTCCAAATTCCCCAGATCTCAATCCAATTGAGCATCTGTGGGATGTGCTGAACAAACAAGTACGATCCACCTTGCAACTTACAGGACTTAAAGGATCTGCTGCTAACATCTTGGTGCCAGATATGACAGAAAATATGTCGCTCCCTCAACATAGGATTTCGTGAAAATTAAATGAACCGAACACGTCCCCTCCCGGTCACCGTATTCAGGTGGGTGGCAGGAGGCAGATTTATTTTTAACAGCGGATTCAGGTGACGTTAGAGCTGATCCGCACATCTCTAATAGACAGATAGCTTAATAGTGACTCTTGAGAGACCAGCACCACTTCCTCTTGTACCACTGTTTGAAGAAGGTCCTGTTTAAAAGGTCTTGTCCTGAGGTCCTGTTACACTGTTTGAAAGGTCAATCTTGCTCATTGTTAGTAGCAGCTCACACCATGATTACCTCGCCACCTTGCTGTTGTCTGATTTGAACTGGTGTTGGTATCTCAAGAATCACTCTCAACCTATCTGTCCATAAAACTGAAAATCAGTCTTCATCTATTGCCTTAGCAAAATGTCAGAGAACATGATACCTAATACTTCTGGAGATTTCAGGTAGTTTGCAGCTCTGGAAAATGGTGGCACTGCAGACTAAGAATTAAGGCAAAGAATTATGTGTGAAACCACCAGTCTAGTATAATAACACTTGTTATTGTGGTGCATTGTTGGCTTGAATGAGTGCATTCAATAACGTCCACTATGGTTTCAGACACCACTACAAATTGTTGTCCCCTCAAATAGTGCCTTTTTTAAGGGTATAGGGGGCAATTTTGGAAACTGCCTTAGTTTCCACACACGACTAAAAACACTGCATTACACATGCCAGACAAGTAATAGGGACTGTAACTTTGTAAAGAAAGACTATGCGCTTGCGCATATATATATTCTTTTACAGAGCACTCGTTTCACGCATGCCTATCCACCTTATTTTTACAGTTTACTGCACCTTGATATTCTTCTCGTTACATCCCTATAGCGGCTAATAAATCAGAAGTCTCGCACATTCACAGAAAACTCCTTATTTCCGCATTGAAAAATAAGGTGGATAGACCAAACACCTAATAAGCATATGAATGCTGTCACCATTTTCACAGATTCATGTTTTTGCAGTTTACACAGAGATGATAATGGTATCATTTTCAAACTTCCACTTTGAAACCCATTTCCAAAAGTTTGCATTTTCAGGCAACCAAAACGCCATTGTCGTGTAAATGAATGACCAAAATGCATAAAAAGTTCTGTTTTTAGTTGAAAATAGTGTTGTGTAAACAACCCTTTAATAAAGACTGTTTTGATTCCCTATTTTTTTTTTTTCATCATGCGCTTCATTGCAGACATCAACTGTGACAGTTAATTTGATAATTGATTAATTTTCCCACACTAATCACAAGGATCTGAAACAGGGGTGTCAAACTTAGTTCCTAGAGGACCACAGTCCTGCAGAGTTTAGCTTCAAACTTAATTAAACACACCTGATCCAGCTAATCAAGTCCTTCAGGCTTATTTGAAAACTACAGATATGTGTGTTGGTGCAGGGTTGGAACTAAACTCTGTTGGACTGTGGAGTTTGACATCCCCCAAACCAACTTGACAGATTAATTCCCTTTTGTCATTAATTATGATAATCTTTTCTAGACATACCTTGTAATGTGCTTGGTGACTTTCTTCCTACCAATACACCTTAAACCAGGATTCTTGAATTATGCTCCTGGAGGTCCACTGACTTTTAGTGTTTAGTTTCAACCCTGATCAATTCCAAGTAATCTTGAAGAGCTTGATTAACTTGTTCAGGTGTGTTTGATTAGGGTTGATGAAAAATATTGCTTTCTTTATTGAGCAGAATTACACATTTGGTTCTTGGAAAAAAAAAAAAGATAAATAGCTAAACAAGACCATCCCATCAACAAGTCCTCAGGCAAGTCTCTAGCAAGTCACCAGATTAATCCCACAGCAAGTAATTTAGGAAGTCATCAGGCAAGACACACAGCAACAAAGCTGCTCTCCCTTTTATACTGTTGGTCAATATGGAATAAGCTAGAAATTTGACCAATGTAATAGACAAAAAAGGTTTATTGATATACAGTTATATGCTTAAAAGTTGACTAACGTAGGGTAGACCATGTTGAAACAAGTTGCAGCACACCTGATCCATGATTTTTGCTCCACAAATAGTAGTGTCCTCTTCAAATGTGAAAAATTTAAAGGACATATGGTTCTCTAATCTGAAGATATCGAACAAAGCATCAGGAGTAAGATTGTCACTTCATCTCCTCCCTTTAATATTGAATAGCTCCTTGTCCTTTTATGAAAAACATGACAATTGAAGTTCTTCATTCAAACCCTTTGGATATACACAATCCATATAATAAATCCACTTAGCTTCACATTGTAATAATCTTTTGTTAGAATCACCACCTCTTCTTGAGTCAGTCTCTGAATACCACAAAATCTCATGTCAGTAAGCTTGTGGCCAGCATCTGCAAAATGTCAGGCCACAGGAGAATGGATATCTGTCCTTCTTATATGTAACTCCTGTGCTCATTGATGCGGGTCTTTAGTTGGCAGTTGGTCTTAGCAATATACTGTAGACCAGACACATGATAAATAACAAAAGATGATGAGCAAGTAATAGTCTCACTGATTTTGTATGGTTTTCTCAGTGGTGGTGCTTGTAAAAGAGTCAGTTTTGATGGCATTTTTACAAGCTGAGCAAGTCTTTTGTGTGTGTGTGTGTGTGTGTGTGTGTGTGTGTGTGTGTGGGAGTCATACATACATTGCAGAATTAAAAGGAAAATTGTATACTTTCAGTCCAGCTGACATCCTATAAATTTCTCAATAAATTCGTAATATTTACAGAACCTGAATTATTCACACAATAAAAAATAATAATAATAATAAGGTTGAGAACCAACAAAAGAATATATATGCATGTATAAATGAGCATACATGTATAATGGAAAACAACAACAACAACAAAACAAGTAGGGTACAGTACAGTCTAGTGGCAACTTTGCATAATTACAATGTTTAATTTACAACAATAATCTATGATTACATTACTATTATATAATTACTATTATTTAATTACTCAATTTTCCACAAATTCCTTTCATCTTTTCCACAAAAGCCCCTTTTTTGCTTTGTTAATTTTAAAGAAAAGGTAAGGATTTCCATATGTCAATTACAATTGCTTTCCAGTCTTCTATAGTGGGTGAGGTAGGTTGAAGCCATTTAGCCTTAGCTGCAACCAGAAACATTCTCTATAGGTATATATAATTGGTTTCATGCAAATCCAGATTTCCCAAATATAAGACATAAAATTGGAATGTAATTTTGATCTTTAATATAGCCTCTAATGTCCTGTGTACATCTTTCCAAAATATGTGAATGACTGGACACGCCCAAAATATATGGTGATGATTTGCTACTTCTGAATTACAGTGTCTCCAACATCCTGATCCTATTTCACTATGGCATTTTTGAGCCGGTGAAATAAAAAATCTAATTACATTTTTCCAGACAAATAACCTCCATTGGTGAGAGCTTGTGGTTTTCCATTGGAATCTACATGTTTTTAACCAAGCCTTTCCTGTTATAGTTATGTTTCCTTCCTTCTCCCATTTAATTCTGACATAAGAGGTGGATTCTGGTCTGTGGTTTTGAAGGCAATGCTAAAATTTTGAAATAACCTTATTAATTGTAGTAGCCTCAAATGCAGACAAGAGTTTCTTCACAAAATAATTTTGTTCCCAATTCCACTTCTTATTCACTGTTGTGTTGAAGTGGTGTATTATTTGAAAGTATCTATACAAGTCATGATTACCCAACTCGAATGGATTCTTAAATTCTTGAAAGGTTAAGAAAATATTGTTATTCGTGATAGAATAATTCGATGTAACTCATTTCTTAATCCATTTCTTAAAAACTTTGTCTAAATATGCAAATCTTACATATAAAAAACCAGTAGAGTGGTCCAAAGTCACATGTTTATTCTCCTTGATGAATATCTGAACTGAGTATCTGAACTGATCTAAATGATCTTGTTACAATCATTACATTTAATGGAAGCAAGCTTTGAAAACATATCCGCCTTAAACCATTAAATTATACATTCCCTTTTTCCATGATTGAACATATTACTTGTACATGTCTTAAAAAAGGTGATTAATTAAAAGGAAAAATAATATATATATATATATATATATATATATATATATATTAGGGCTGGGTATTGACACAATTTTCATGATTCGATTCGATTTCTATTTACATGCTTGCGATTCAATTCAATTACGATTTCAATTCGATTCGATATCGATTATTTTGGATGTAGTATATCAGTTACAGTACATGGCGAATTTTCTAGAGGAAAAAAATCTCTCAACTAATGCTGTAAACTACACATGGGAGTCAGTTGGTACTACATTACTATAATATTGAAGGTTAAAATGAACTTATTTATATACAAACACTTAAATTACACTCAATTATGTTTTTTATAATAAATAAAGTTTAGAATTACATAATCATATTTCTACTCCAATTCATTTTTTTGTTTTGTTTTTTGAAATATAAACATTTAAATCGTGGCTGTCATAACTGATTTATTCAAACATACATTAAATATTGAACAACATTACAATGAATATGTAACGTGCATCGCTATATTTATCAGAATGCTGCTTTAGAGTTCATTTTTCTAGCTCTCGAGTTTATGGTCACTGAATATGTTTTTCTGAGGTAAATGTGACGTTGAAACACTGATTGAGCTATTACACGAGACATGATACGGTTTTTGGTAAGTTGTACTGTATATTTTAACATACCTTCAGATGTTTAGTCATGTTTATCTCGCGCTGTAACTGGTATTAAAGCGGAGAGGATGCTCACATGCACTCCGTGCTGACGCTTCTCTGAGGCGCTAAAGCGATCTGTCACGTCACATTAAACAGCGCCAAAACGGTATTTATTTTTTGAATCTCATAATAAGATGGACGTCATTTGAAATCTGAGACTTTGCTTCATATCAAAAGTAAGCACAAAGATTATTGCGATTTATCGGATGGGGGGCGCGCTACATGTCCTGTTCATTCATCAACTGAAAACAGACTAGACTAATCAATTCTTGGGATTTAAAAACCGATATCGGTTCGTAAAACTAAGAATCGATTAAAATCGAGAAATCGATATTTTTTACCCAGCCCTAATATATATATATATATATATATATATATGAATTATATAATAACATATTAAATAGAATATTTATTATGGAATTAATATCAATAGCAATAAACGAGTATGATTCAGTTTATCATCTTTTTTATGGTAAAACATAAACACAGTACAGTACATTCAGCCATGATTGACAAACGAAAAGCATGATAAACAAACTCCTGATCATAGAGATGCATGGATATCTCTAGAGACACACTATAGCTGAAGCGATTGCCACAGTAAAAGCCTTTGGAGGATTACATGCTTCTCACTCTGACAGACACCAGCTGAGAGCCGACATTACTTATCACATTCCCCAGAGTTTATACCCACAGCATGGGAAGCAGACGGAACACAATTTTTGCCTGACGGCGATCCGCATCATTAAGTGGCTGGTGGAACAGGACAGGCCCGTTGCGAGGATCAGTAACTCTTATAAGAACTGATTAAAATCACCCTTGGACTTTTGATAGTCCCTGTAGTCCCAGCCATCTTGTGTGTCAGAGGAAATATTACACTTCTGGTGTAGGTTCATTCACTTCCTCTCATGCGTCTCTAATTACTGGAGAGAGAATTTAGATATGATAAAAAAAAAAAAGAAAACTATATTTTTACATTTTCTAAAGTAAATTTTATTTGCCCATCCATACCTTGCCATACATTACTATGTTGTTTCTCAGTAGTTGTTAGCACATTGCCATAGTGTTACCAAAATGTTCTTGTTGTTGGGTGGTTGTTTACTGTTCAAAATTATATTTTGGTCTTTTTTAAAATAGGTTGAATTCAGGTTGATTGGGACACTTTTTCCACCTCAATGGCAAAAAGTCACCCTGAATTCACCTGAATCTTTTTCTACCAGGTGAAAATTCTGATTGCATAAACTTTAAATAAACACATAAAAGCGTAACAGCTTCATAAATTCATGACAGAATGTTCCATTATTGCAACTCCAACATCGTTGATTGTCACAAAACAGCAGTTGCGGCTTGATTCACCTAAGGGTGTGAAAGAAAAGTTCAAACCAAAGAAAAAGACCTGTGAATATAGCCAGTAGCTCAGCTGATTTATGGATCCACCAAGCTGGGTGTAAAAATTAGCTGTACTGTAAAAGTGCTACAACTTGTCTATTATAGCTTTATATGCGCATGTACATTTCAAACATGGCACTCAAAATGTGTCACACCAAGATGCCATCAAACATAATCACTGATTCTCACGTCTTGTATCCAACCATGAACCAAAGTGTTTGAATTTTTTGAAAATAAATACAACCACACACACATTTGAGAGATGACAAGAGTTATTTTCGGGGGGAAATTGTAGGGGATGTGAGTGAACCATATTAGAACTACCCTAAGGTAGCTGGCTGTTATACTGCTCTGTTCTAGTTCATTTCTGTGTCATTTATGATGTTAATGAAGACATCAACAACATTAGACACTCTTGAACTCACTTTATTGGCTGTTTGATCAATGATTTTGCTTTCGAAAAAGTTCTCACTTTTTCATTTTTTACCAAAGTTATTTTTCTTCATGATCCTTAGTTTGTATTCTTTCAGCCTTATCCCAGAAAATAAAAAGTTTCTTTTTTGCTTCTTTGGACAGCAATGAAAAATCAAGCATTTCAGCATACAGGAAACTGCCTGCCCAGTCTATAAATTAGTTTTAGTAGCCTAAAATTTGATGACTATAATATTTTGGGAAACATTTCCTTAACACATCTAATACCTGCTAGAGGTTTAACATATTTTCCCCAGTGTTGAGTGTCGTGTACCTTGAGCAATAGTTTCCTCTCTATGTTTTATAAGTGATCATATTGTCTATCTAGCTATTTTAGCATAAGCTGTTAACTGCAACAGCAGATTCACTTTCCCCTGGAATAAAGAGCACTTAAGTGTGCATGAAATAAGCACACACAGCTCTAGAATATCTGCAGATGTGGGATACATTGATATTTCTGAAATAAACAATGAATATTACGGCAGATCAAATGAATCGTCCAGCAATAAACTGAACGGGCTGCAACTCTAAACTCTGCAACAGATATTAATACCCTAAGTATAGTGAAAACATAATTTTTTTTTAGCACGGTAACAAGTTTAAGACATTAACTAAATCATTAATTAACTTAAATCATTAATTTAACCCTCACATTGAGTTTTCAATGAGGCTATGAAACTTAATGCACCAGTTCAGCTAGAATCTGGAGGTATTACTTGTGTTTCTTGGGTTATGTCTTTGAATGGGGATTTCCTTCTGTTGCATCATTCTCTGAAAGGTGTTTTGCAGATTTGTGGGCATTTGTGGAAAGCCAATCAGCCTTGATGAATAGATGCAGAGTCTCATAAGTGGATTGAAGTTTGAGGCGGGAAAAGATTAGAGCCCATCGGATACTGGTGGCTTTGCGACAAAACTAAACTTAGCAAATGAGACTCTCAATGGAAAAGAGAAGAAACTAAAGTAAAAAAAAAAAAAAAAAAGGTAAGGAAAATAGTGAGGCTAGACCAGAGCTATGATTTGTTTGTATCAAGAGTTTTTAAGTTCTGCTGGTTGACCAACCCCTAAAGAGGTTCTTACCAATTAGACATTGCCTTTAGTTCGGGGTGTAACTATGTTTTCCTCCCTTCACGTTAATCATCGTGTTGTCTTCTCAGTCAGGATTCCTAATGTTCCTGCTCTTGCAGTTCAGACCCATTTGTTTTGGGTTAACTGCCTAAAGTTGACAATGTTGGAGGGGGCTTTCTTAGTTCAGTGCTTCTCAAACCTGTCCAGGGATCCCCCACCACTGCACATTTTGGATGTCTCATCTAACACACCTGATTCAACTTATCAGCTCATTAGTAGAGATTGCAAAACCCCAAATGGGTGTGTCCGATAAGAGAGACATCTAAAATGTGCAGTGGTGGACGGTCTCTAAGACAGGTTTGAGAAGAACTGTCCTAGTTGATATAATCGTCCATGGAGAAGTAACTAGCTAGCTCAGACTTGCCACATTGAAAGGTCACTTATTTTATGGTCCTGGAGTGTTGATTCAGGCCTCTTATAGAATTCTGCTTCTTGCAAAGTACTGATTAAGTCATCACTGCCTGATTTGCTGTAAGGTCCTGCAATAGTTGCAATAAACAGAATCGATACAACTACAGCAACAGAAGACTATTGTTTCGTTGTATAGAACTGAATAAGAACGGACAGTGGCATGGGGCGATCTTTAGTTGACCTATAATTAAAAACTGTGTTTCATGCCTGCCCACATGTGGACATTGATTTTCAAGCTGTTTTTCCAATTTCTGCCTATGAACCTAAAAGCAAAAATTCAAGCTTAATTCTTGTTTACTGGAAAAACAAAGCAGTGTTTTCTTGTATCTGTTTAATTCATATACAAAAAAGTTGGGACACTGTACAAATTGTGAATAAAAAAGGAATGCAATGATGTGGAAGTTTCAAATTTCAATATTTTACTCAGAATACAACATAGATGACATATCAAATGTTTAAACTGAGAAAATGTATCATTTTAAGGGAAAAATAAGTTGATTTCAAATTTCATGCCATCAACACATCTCAAAAAAGTTGGGACAAGGCCATGTTTACCACTGTGTGGCATCCCCTCTTCTTTTTATAACAGTCTGCAAACGTCTGGGGACTGAGGAGACAAGTTGCTCAAGTTTAGGAATAGGAATGTTGTCCCATTCTTGTCTAATACAGGCTTCTATTTGCTCAACTGTCTTAGGTCTTCTTTGTCGCATCTTCCTCTTTATGATGCGCCAAATGTTTTCTATGTGTGAAAGATCTGGACTGCAGGCTGGCCATTTCAGTACCCGGATCCTTCTTCTACGCAGCCATGATGTTGTAATTGATGCAGTATGTGGTCTGGCATTGTCATGTTGGAAAATGCAAGGTCTTCCCTGAAAGAGACGACGTCTGGATGGGAGCATATGTTGTTCTAGAACTTGGATATACCTTTCAGCATTGATGGTGCCTTTCCAGATGTGTAAGCTGCCCATGCCACACGCACTCATGCAACCCCATACCATCAGAGATGCAGGCATCTGAACTGAGCGCTGATAACAACTTGGGTTGTCCTTGTCCTCTTTAGTCCGGATGACATGGCGTCCCAGTTTTCCAAAAAGAACTTCAAATTTTGATTCGTCTGACCACAGAACAGTTTTCCACTTTGCCACAGTCCATTTTAAATGAGCCTTGGCCCAGAGAAAACGCCTGCGCTTCTGGATCATGTTTAGATATGGCTTCTTTTTTGACCTATAGAGTTTTAGCCGGCAACAGCGAATGGCACGGTGGATTGTGTTCACCGACAATGTTTTCTGGAAGTATTCCTGAGCCCATGTTGTGATTTCCATTACAGTAGCATTCCTGTATGTGATGCAGTGCCATCTGAGGGCCCGAAGATCACGGGCATCCAGTATGGTTTTCCGACCTTGACCCTTATGCACAGAGATTGTTCCAGATTCTCTGAATCTTTGGATGATATTATGCACTGTAGATGATGATAACTTCAAACTCTTTGCAAATTTTGCTCCACTATTTTTCGCCGCAGCATTGGGGGAATTGGTGATCCTCTGCCCATCTTGACTTCTGAGAGACACTGCCACTCTGAGAGGCTCTTTTTATACCCAATCATGTTGCCAATTGACCTAATAAGTTGCAAATTGGTCCTCCAGCTGTTCCTTATATGTACATTTAACTTTTCCAGCATCTTATTGCTACCTGTCCCAACTTTTTTGGAATGTGTAGCTCTCATGAAATCCAAAATGAGCCAATATTTGGCATGACATTTCAAAATGTCTCACTTTCAACATTTGATATGTTAGCTATATTCTATTGTGAATAAAATATACATTTATGAGATTTGTAAATTATTGCATTCCTTTTTTATTCACAATTTGTACAGTGTCCCAACTTTTTTGGAATCGGGTTTGTACATTTTATTTTATTTTTATTTTTTAAATTAAGATGTACACAGATCCACATCAAAATAAAACAATTCAACTTAGTTTTATATGTGAACTCGAACTCTTCTCCCATCTTACTTCAAAATGTCAAGTCAGGTCAATTTTATTTGAATAATTCTTTTCACAATACACATTGTTTCAAAGCAGCTCTTCCATGATGACCTTTTTATTCTATAATGCAAGGAGAGCTCTTACTCAAGAATATCACTATTTGGTATGCACACACAATATTTATGTGCCTACTTACACAAACGAGTAAAAAAAAAGTTCTTTCTCATTGGTTATTTTCTCTGTGGATTCGATTCAGCTCTAATAGCACTCCTGAGGTCTGCTGTAAGAAGCTGGCTGAACAAATGGAAAAAAAAAAAAAAAAAAGTTGAAAAAGCTGAAGAGTATGTTTAAGTTGACAACCAAACAAATCCAACCCAGGTTCAGCGGTCTAACTATGCTTGCTATAAACTTTTTCTGTCAGTCCAGGGTTTGATCCAGAGTTTATGCTGAGCTCTGAAGCCTGTGCACCTGACTGTGACATCTATAGCTAACCGCCAATCACAGAGAAAGTCAGTTTGATTCACTTTTCATGAGAGAGTTGCACAGTTCATTTTTCTTGAAGATTAAATACTCCATTTGATGTTGGATAATGAGGAAAATGGGGGGAACCTTGGGAGAAACCAGGCTACACCAGGGGCCAGTTCTCTGGATATACAGTACAGTTAAATCACAAGTCAATATTAATAGTTATTATTATTATATTGATTTAACTGTAAGATTGGGGGAAAGGGTCTTTGAGGTCCATCCAGCATTGAACAAGAAGATTCAGGCAGATGTAAAGTTCATTTGGTTAATTTCTATGTGTGATCAGTTATAGAAGAGATGCAGACATTGGCACACTTTTGTTGTGTGAAAAGCTGCAATAACATGTCCCATGATAGAAAATGTCAAAAACTTTACTACGAGGCAAGATTTAGTCGGTTTCCTACTTGAAAAAAGGCTGTACGGAGAGTATGTAGAGGCAATAACAGAGGCGCCGGATCGCATGGGTTGCAGCGGTGAGACGCAAAACATCACTTTCGTCAAAATATCTCCATTCATGTATGCTTGCTCTCTACATTTTCACAAAGGTAAGTTAGAGATTTCTGTTTTCTAAAGTAGCAAACATTAAATCAACGCATTGTTTTGGATTGTATGTGCTATGAAACAACAATCAATTTAAACTGAATCCCTTTACTTAAATATGTCTATATTTTTTTAATTCTTAATTTTGCTAAGGCTTTTTACATTTATATTTTATATACTTAGCTACAACATATTTTTGCTCAGTACATACTGATTATAATTTTCTGAAAACTTTTTACAGCTGTGGTCCTTATGTTATGTAGCTAAAAACCTTTCATTTCATTGCAGGTCAACCTGCTTAAAGATTATGGAGACTGACCCCAACTGGACACCATCCCTCCAAACATTAGGGCCACACCAGCATTAAACACACAGGGTGTGTCTCAATCAGCTCCCTTGATCAGTAGTTAGGGCACTGATCAGGACTGTCTCAGTCGCAAAATTTGTGTACACAATATACTGATTCAAGAGCTCAGAGCTGATTGAGACGCACACACAGACACTAAGGAAAAACAATGCAGTCAGCTGACACTAATGGTCCATCAGGCTGGAGAAAGTGATCGGCTTCACACTGAGAAGATGCAGGAGGCTGGAGCTGATGGTGATCTGCATGTGCAGAAGTAAACTGACAGCTGCAGCATGGATGTGATATGTACAGGATGTCTGATGTTTGTTTTGGAGATGATGATAATGTTAATGTACTATACGAGTCTGCCAAACCTGGGAACCTTTATGGCATTATTACAATTTTTTTTTTTTTTTTTTTGGTGCCTCTGATTCCAGACTCAATGAACATTCACAATACAAATACAAATTTCAAATGCTTCTGTGAACCTTAATGTACCTCAGATTTGATCTGCCTGCACAACACTTATCTCTCATGTTTCCCCAAAGACAGTATACAGAACATTCAATGAAATGGTGTCATATCTATATGCAAACCTGAAGCTTTCAGCTGTATGGGCAGACAGAGATGATTTGCACAGAATTATGTCTCTTTTGTTTGAATAAAGAGTTGCAGAGACTATTGACTGTTTTGAGATTTTCACAGAGAAACCATCCAATCTGACAGCGCATGCTTGAATCTTTTGTAGAATTGTAGTGTAGAAATGTGCTGATGTATTGCACCTAGAATACTATATATAATTTTATAATATAATTTTGTGCTGATGCTTTATCCAGTCTTGCATGAACAATAAAGCATGTAAAATTACATTTTTCAAAATTTATTTATTGTCTTCTTGTAATCAACATTTCAACAGCCAAATGAAGTATGCAAACCAAATGTTGTACACACAGGGTGATTTGTAGATTTATTTTATTTTATGAATTCACAGGTATATGCACTTACAGCGTTAACAAGATAATTAATAATATCCACGATCTGTAAACCAGATATTTAACTTATCCATGAATGAGGATGGATGCAGTGATGTTATAAAATCACGGCAGAATAAAACATATATACATTTTTAACATTTTAAGATATTTTAATCACAAATGAAATGGCTGTATAGGCCTTTGGACGGTTAAACCGAATGAACTTTTGACACTTGAAAATCTTTAAAATACCTTTATTTGTAGCAAAATATAATTAAAACCTTTTGAATTCAATAAAAGAGATCTAGTTCCTTACATACTTTGGATGTCATACCTTTGTTTTTATTATTATTAAGGCCTTTGGACAAAAAAAAATGACCTGTCACGTCATTAAACCAGACAACACAGAGGTAGATGGAGGACAATAATTTACAAATTATTTTGGCTCTAAAGGTATAATATACCAGAATGTACTATAATAAGATACACTATTAAATTCTACATACATTTATGATGATGACTTGTTTATTGGAACAAAGTTTGTGTTATACATTGGCTTGTGTACTTAATGCAATAACGAAAAAATGCATGAAAAAGGGGTAGCATTACATAATTCAAAATTCTTCCTGATCACAACACTAAACCATCCTTAATCAGGCACTTATGATATACGGTTAACATGACATCATCATCGCCATCATTACAGCAGACCTTACTTTTGCTGTTACTACTGTGTTGTCGCAGTCCTTCGGTCGGAATATAAACAAATCCTGCACCCAGCAATTAGTGAAATGTCCATGGGCTTTGAGTGATTTATAGTTATTAAATTGCTCACTAGTATATGCGCTTATACCATAAACAAGATAGTTTACAATATTTAAGTATGATGATTTAGGTAGCAATGCGGGGTCAGCACTCCAACTTACTGCAGTCAGCTCGTACAGATCTATGTTATGAATGACAATTTCTCCAAATAACAGGCCCCTGGCATATTTGGTGAGTTTATCGCGATATGACTTTTTCACAGTTTTCTTGTGCTTCTCCATTTTTGCGAGTTATTTACTTGTTATCTCTACTCTTGTAATCTCTTTCATAGGCCCTTTTCACAATGACGTCAGTTAACTTCCACCTATCCATTATTTCCTTTCTGTAACTGCCTTGCTTAGGGTTTCCACGAGCAGAAACTTTAGTTGTGTCTGTGAATTGAGTTTTATCACAACGATTGTGTGTCCACACAAATCTGTTAGCCTATTTGGAATAACAAGAATATTGTCTTTAAAAACAAATCTTTATTTTTAGAAACTGGTAGGCTATGATAACGGTATTGTTCTTGTGAGATTTATTTACAAGTAGCCTAATGGACACCTGAAAGTGGCACATCCACATATACTCCAAAGAATTAATGGTGTGAAGATTTTAGATCATTTTACATCATACCAGTTTAAACTGAACTGGTGCAATATATTAAGATTGTATAATTTGTAAGAAGTGTATTGAAAATACAAAACGGAATTATGTGTTTATTTAATGTTATTCCCTAGAGAAATAATTTGATTTCGTTTATTTAATGCTGCTATAACAATGAGTACTGTTGTAAATCCTCTGTATTATTCTTGTATGCGACAGTCTTGTTCTGCAATAAAGAGATGAATGATGACGATGTTTTTTTACTATGGTAAAATGCCATGTACAGGAGTCAGTTTTTACAACATTAACAGTCTTCATGTAGAAATAGTATTATATTAAACACAATTTTTATTATGTATGTCATATTTATCGAAATAAAACTGAAAAAATAGACTTTGGTATTTAAAAAGAATAAGCTTATGTTGATCTTCATTGTACATACAGGCACTGAATTAAGTAATACATTAAGCATTGAATGAAAAGGTTTTTTTACTGCATGTAAATGTCGGAAACATGCGTTTATTTCACAAATACATATAAACAGCTTCATCTGCAATAAAGACAGCAAAGTTTGCAAGAGACTACGGGCAGCAGAAAGTGTACGGCTTCAGCGCTCCGTATTCAACTCCTCCTCCGACTTCAAGCAGCAAATCTCGCCGATCGGTAAGTTCGTTTGAGATCTGCCAAACACCTCACCTTGAATTTACATGAAATTAGGCGACTACAGTCATCCTCTAACCACATTTGTGACATATGTACAACTATTGGGTGCACTTCATTCGAGCGGCGCTAGTATTCCACTATGCTGACGGAAGTGAGGATGCACTGCTTCGAGTCCAAATGGAAGCTGTGTGACGTCATGTGAAAAGGGACTATTCTCACAGTCAGCAGGGATACCACAAATATGGCGCCGCGTTGACGTCACACACAACAAAATCATGTGTCTGACAAAGACCGAATGTATATTGTATAAAGCGCTGTAAGGGGTATTTACGTGTTTCCTTTGTTCTAGTTTTACCATCTGTTTTGATTACTGTGTTAGTTGCCTAGGTTACTGATTCAGTTACACACAATCTATATTTCGTTGATTATCTCCTTTATTTATCTTTATATTTATTTACACCGCCTGTGTTTCAGTCTGTTTTTGTCATTAGTTAGGTGTTGCTCTGCTATTCTGAAGTGTTTGTTTTGAGTTTATTAGAATTAAAGAAAATACTGCTGCAATTAAATCCTGCTTTTGTTTCCGAGAAGCCCTTTGTGACAAGCACTATATAAAGTGAGTTGACTTTACATCCTTTTTGCAAGTTCACACTCCTCTTTAGAATTCTCTTTAGAGATTTCTGACTGTGAAAACAGGACAATGTGAATAATGATCTTAATAAACATACAGTGCATTTAGCTTTAGCCAGCATTTTTTAAATTTGCTCTAATGTCAGAAGCTCTAGCTGGTATCCTGGTATATATTTGGTTATATATGGTGGCTGGTGTCTCTATTTGCACATTCCCTAAAATAGAATCCCTAATAACCAGGGAGCTTTCAACAGGCTCCTCAGTGGGTGCATCACTAAGCAGGGAGAACCTGTTTGAATCAGGAATGGGAAAGCGATATCACTTTTCTCTGCAGCTATGCTGCTGAGCTGTCACTCATCCGCTCTACTGCGGTACCTCTATTGCAGGTGTTGTTCTAAATTTTACCTCCCTGACAGATTATTACACCTCTCCATAAGGTTGCTACCCGACTGCCTAAATCTATCCCCACCCCCACACTTAGTCTTAAACCTAACCATACTGGGGACTGAGGTGGGTAATAATCTGTTTGGGATCAGGATTCATATCCAAAGCAACTGACTGCATTCTCACTTAACTCAAACATAATTTATCCAGGGGCGAGGCCAGAAATGTTCAAACAGATGGGCCTTCATAAAAACAGCATGGGCCAATCGTATTATACTATCGAGTATGAAAACTGAATGCCACATTATCAGAAAAAAAAAAAAAAAAAAAAAAAGAAAAAAAAAACGCAGCTCAGTTTTAAGTTTAAAGTTACAAAACAGCCAATAAGAAATAACCTACATGAATGATTTAATTTATATATGACACTATATTGTCACTATATTATTAACATTTTACCAAAATCAAGCTCAAATGGAGGTTTTTGACCAGCGAATTTCGGATAATGTCAGAGTAAAATGCTTTGTCCGTCATTGCTTTGTCCGTCATTAACGTAAGTGAGTTACGTTTTCATTAACTTATAGGTTATAAAGTTTACTGTAGCTATGCGGGCACTCAGTTTTTTCTGACATTTGGCCAAAATTTCATGTTATTAAAGATGAAGCGCAACACACAGGCTATTTAAGACTGGCTATGACTCGATGACAAATGCTACACCAAGACACTCTTCACCGCTCCTCAAACACATACAACATAAATTTTTACATATAGTGTTTCTTGAGTAGAAAGCGCTGTACTTATTCAAACCATAGACTGTAAAAAAATATGGGCGACGCAACTTCACTCTCTTCCATTGCAGTAACTGAAGCCGCCAGTGTGACAATATGGCGCTGACATCTTGAGTCTCGAGTCTGCGCAGTAGTGAGCACGAATTGGAGCTGCGATATCAAGGTCCCGCCCAAACTCAGAACAACTCATTATTTCGGTGTGAAATAAACAGTTATGGAAATGTAGAAATTAAAGTTATAGCTCCAATCACCTTGCAAAGATCCAGAAAAAAGTCCGTTGGCGCCTCAGTGACTACTTCACTCAGAGAAGCTGTCAACCTCAGCTGTCAATCATGACGTCTCACCCCCGTTTTTATAGCATCAAATAACTAACTAAAAACAAACTTATTTAAAGAACGAACACTTGAACTAACACCAGGGTGAAAAAAAACTGCCTAAAATGACAGAAACCGTCTTTGGAAAAAAAATGTTTAAAGTGTAAATTGATTGTTTAGTTTGTCTCGCGTTCCATTACATTTCATGGAGAGGGTGGGGTTTATGACCTTTACTGCTTCTAGCCACCTGGGTGCGATCGAGACACTTTGGCTTCACTTTTCAGGACTCGTGTGGCACGCTTGATTCAAGCAAACAGTTCTTTATTTACCCTAATATTGTAAACAAGCAGAGATGTCTCTCCAAACAGCGTGCGGCACTTCTTTTACGATAGAGGCGTGTGGAGTTATGAGGTTTGACTGACAGTTTGAAGAGCCAATAGAGTTACGAGGTTTAGTCACAAGCTCTTTTTAATACTTTTCACTGGTTAAATATTATAAAAACCCACAGAAAGACGTAAAGGATGACCACTAAGATTTATGAAAATAAATAAATAAATAGAAATGACGAAATTTGGAGATACGATGTTTCTGCACGACATTAACAATATGAACTAATTAGAATCTTTAAACTATAACAATACACTATAAATGTTTGTACTTGCCTTTCCATGTCCTTCTGCAATGTTAAACACTTCTGGTTAAACACTGGGATCATCTCATCATAATAGTCTCTGTTATTGTGCGTTATGTGAACTGCGCGGTTTCATTGCTTGGTTTCTTGCAGCAGTAGTACATATGTAAATTAGGCTTTTAAAGTATCGACTGATTGATATTTGCTTCACAATTTTTAAATTCAACTCATTGATTCCGCAAACACGCAAATCTACCATTACATCCTGGGCGGGACTAACAGAAACTGGCGAATCAAACTTTTCATTTTTCAAGCGTGTGAAATGCACATATAGGGAGAGGGGAAACTACGAAACCGCCTGTAATTGACCATGAAAAACTGCTTTTAATAATTCTTTTAACTAAATAAAAAGTAATAGTGTGATAAGACGTTTATTATAATTATTATCACTTATTAAATCATTTCATACTATTTATTGGGTGGGGTACAATTCAAAGTGGGTGGGCCTAGGCCCCACCCGTAGCTTAGCCACTGCATTTATCACATGATCCCTCACTGCTGACGGATATGGCATTATTGCTTGTAACGTTAAAGGGGGGGTATCACACACAGTTTCTGCCAATCTCATGTTAATCTTGAGTACCTATAGAGTAGTAGTGCATCCTTCATATCTCCAAAAAGTCTTCAGATTAATCATATTTATAAAAGATACATACGCTGTACCGAGCATTTCCGAAAACAGCCGAGCGCCTGGAGGCGTGTCCTGTGAGCGGAGCTAAAGAGTGACGAGCTGTCACGAGCACGCGCAGATTTTGTGTAGAGATCGTCTGCAAGCTATCAATGGTCAGCTAAACAGATGTAAACACACACAATACTCCATCGCATTATCCCTGGATAACTTTTGAATCACTATAATGAATATAGCGTATAGTGAATGATGAATAATGAATTTTTGAATTCACTACGTTCGTGTTGTTTACATTATACGCACTTAGGCGCCTACTGCCAACAAAACAGACATTTGAAGCAGTTTTACTCACCACCTGCGGTTCCGACTCATGACCGGGATCATTATTGCTGTGACCGCTCCATTTTTCAGTTTCAAACGATCTGTAAATCCAGTAGAACTGCCTTGTTTATGAAACCATAAGCGCCGATCCTGAGGGCTCGAGCAGCCACAGAAAAACACGAGATATTCTCCATTAATTTTAACCAATAAAAAAGTGATTGCAACTATTAGTTTCTATGGTTATTTTAATAACAAATATCGAGAGCGCATTAATGTATTGCATGAGCACAAAACTCTCAGCTCCACTTAACGCTGGGTTCTTTGGGAAGCAAGGTTATCTTTCCCTCACAACCAAAAACACACTTCTTTGGTGCCATTGTTGATTTCGTGAAGTCCTGTGACCTGTGCAGCGCTGCCGATGACTTCCGTAAACCCGAACGCGCGTTGATGGGTGTGCTCTTGCTCTGGTCGACGTGTGCGCGCGCGCCCTTCCGGGAGAAGTGCCCGTACAAGAAATTCCGGCCTTGTTGACATCACTCATGCCCATACTCGAAAAAAAGATTCCAAATCCTGTAAGGATTTAGAAGAGAATTTTTGGCACAGAAATACTCCATCATTCGTCCAACTCGTGTTTTGAAACTTTGGCCATGTTTAGCACGAGAATCCAACTCTTTAGCAGTGTAAGTCAGAATAAATGAAATAACATTATACCCCCCTTTAACCAGAGATGATGCTATCACATACAGTCTACCAACACAGACTGGATTACTGGATTACAACACTTCTGATGCAAGTCGCTGTTGTGTGTACTCAGGGACGTAGACCTCATAATCGCGAGGACTCACTACCTTGTTGTGTGTGATCATAAACAGTAAAATTACTTTCTAGTGCTTCATTGAAATCCAGTTGTATAGTTGTTTGGGGCATGAAAAATAACAGAATTTATCTTTATACTCATAGCAGCGGTAGATTTGCTTTGTCTGAACAGTTGTCATGAAAATTCGGTTTTTGTTTTTGTTGTACAGCCTATTATGCTATTGCAGAACACACACACGTACACACAAATCATAAAAAAAAAATTAAAAAAAAAAAAATGGGTTAATATGTAAGTGCAATTTTCGCATTTTTTCTTTTTTTCAGGCTTGCTGCATAAAAATCAGACACAATGTAGACCACAAACATAAATGAAGTGGTAAGATTCTAACACATTTACAATGTTGAAACCACAGAAACACACACTTAAACATTTTCTATGTAACTTTTTAAACATTTTTTATTACTATGTTATTATTAAAAAAATCAACCAGAATCAGTCATACTGCTTTTTAACTTAATTTTTTTGATTTTTGTTGTTGTTTTTTTTAACGTTGAAAATCAACCAATGCATGGAGCACTAAAGCCATCTACTGGCCACAGATTTTTTTTTTTTTTTTTGGACAAATCTTTTCATTTAATAAAAGGGATTTTTACTGAAGTGAAAATTAAAAAGAATGTGCTTTTTTAATCAAAAAATGAATGGTATGGTGAAAATTAGTAAATTAAAGGTGTAAAAATCCCCAAAGAGTTACATACATATGTTTTTATTTTTCTGAACCGTGATTACATTTTAAATTTTTGGAGGGGAAAAAAGGTGTAATCTTCTTTTCTCTGATTTTTTTCCTGAATCAAGTCCCCTTTCCACCCTCTCACAAGTCTGCATAATCTGACAGTGTCCCACTTTCAAGAACCAACTCCTAACACACAATTTGGCTGATAAGTCCTGACAGCTGTTGGAGAAATCACATTGAAATTCAGATATCAATTTCCTACCATTTGAATTTCCCCTTTATAATATAACAAATGGCGCGATAGTCATGCCATGTCAAATTGCATGGAAAAGGCTTGTCTTTTGATGTATATGTTCACAGTAGACTGCAACAGGAGGTTAGCCTGGCTTCAGTGTGTGTCTGAATTTTCAAAAGGTAGTCAGTAACATATAACCACATAAAACCAGCTCTGCTTGGAGAACCTCTTTCTCTTTTCAAACCTCTGAAAACAGGTTTCAAAGTGCATGTTTCTGAAAACGATACCATTATTGTATCTGTGTAAACTACAAAAATGGTTTTATTATATTAAAAATGTAGTAACCATGTTTGTTTTGTTGTTTTTTTTCACGGATTGATTACCATTTGTATTACCACAGTTTTACTACAAATAGCATGGTTATATGGTTAGCAAAACCATGGTTAATTTTCATAAGAACAGTATTAAAATAGATGAATGAATGCGCGGAAACTGCCTTAAAGAAATTTAACGAAGAATTTTGGCATATGTGAATTACATACTGTGAAATGTCAATGATAAAATTACAAAATAATGACTAAAATATTTAATACAAATAAATAAATATGTTCATTCTGATCTTATTCATCAGTTCTCACACACACTGCAGCTTCGCGGTTGCTAGTTTAGACAAGCACTGACACTATGTGGTGAAATAATCGTATGTTTATGAGCTTTGCTTTCTCAGATCGGCTTATATTGGATTAAAACTACAAATTCAGTTGAGTTTGGAAAATTCTGTACACAGTATTCATCAGAACATCTCTCAACTAGGTGATTACAGCACATTGAAACTACATAACCAGAACTGATATTCGACAAGCATTTCCGGTAACCAATTCAGCTGTGATAAAGGTCTATTACGTGTTCAGTGTACTTTTTCTTTACAAAGTGACATCGCCAACTACTGGCAGCAAAATCCCAGCAAACATTTGGATGTTTAATGACTGTTGAAAAGATGTCCCTCCAAAACATCCCATCATGGTTGAAAAATAGTTCCAAAATGAAAGTTATGAAACGTATCTTAATGCATTTTCAGGAAATGTTCTGTTACATATTTTTTACCGATTTATGCCGTCATACCGCGACTATTTTTGGCCAGGGACACGACGTTGCTGTAGGACCAATGTTTGCTGGGATACATTATTTATAATCGTTTTCGCGGATCCATGTGGACAGGGATCATTTTGACATAGTTGTCAACCTGTACGCGAAAATACAAAAGGAAAAAACTTTTCTTTTTTAGTACATCATTGTCAAGTAAACGTACGCTAAGAAGCTGATAAGTTGAATCAGGTGTTTTCATTAGAGAGTCATCTGAAACGTTCTGGTAGACCGTGGGTCCCAGGACTGGACTTGAGAAACAAATGAATATATTTTTTGCAATTATGCATACAGCTTTTTTATTATTCTTATTTTCAACTTCAAGTCATTGCAATAACTACTTTTTCTGGGCCTGACTGAGAAAAAGTTGAGAAGTAGGATAATCCACAGCTAGATGTGCTTCAAACATTTTACAGTGGTTCTTTGCCTCCATGCTATGCAGTAAAACTTTTTTGTGTATGAGTAAGTGGTTGAATCATTCACTTGATCAAGAAAACAAAACTGATTAATTCAGAAAAGAAAAACTAAAGAAAAACTGTGTTGCTCTTTTCGTTAGCAGATCAAATAATATGTTTGTTCAAAATACTGTATATTGGTAAATATACTGTATATTTAGTCTAAAATATAAATTACTCAATATTAACTGCTTGCACTGGAATGTGATTTCCACAAATTTACAGATCCAGATTACTAGTAGTTCTTGAAGAGTGACCAGGTAACATTTGAGTTATTACGATGCATTTTATTACCACGTTTTGAGTAAAAAAGACAATTGCTCACGTCTCAAAAACGTTAATGTTGTGATTAGTAATCAATTGGTAATTCTGTATAATTTGTCATAGGTAGGTTTTAATAATGCTAATGTCATTCAGTAATAATTGATTACCTTATAAGGAACTATCTTAGTCCTAAATTTGCTATTACTTATGGATTAATCTTGTTACCATATAGCTAATAGTAGTAGCAGAAGAGTTAATGCCTTAATGATGGACCATTATTGTAAAGTGTTACAGAGATGACTGATAATTCTATTAAAAGAGGAAGTCAATCAATTAATAGATAAATTAACTAGCTCACTAGCTTCAATAGCAACTGCAGCTTGTTTGTGGAAAATGCAGGATACTTTAAACTTGGCAGTGTTTCTAAAGTGGAAGAAGGCTGTTCAGGTAATATGGGTGCATGTAAACATACTTAAAGGGACAGTTCACCCAAAAAATTAAAATTATCCTATAATTTACTCACACTCAAGCCATCCTAGGTGTATATGTCTTTCTTCTTTCAGCCAAACACAATCTTACACAAAAGTTATAAATTATAATTGTGGATATTTTTCTTACAAAAACACATCGCTTTGCTTCAGAAGACCTTTATTAACCCCCTGGAGCCGTATGGATTACTTTTATGATGGATGGATGCACTTTTTTGGGCTTAAAACCAATTATAAAGCTTGGAAGAGGCAGGATATTTTTTTTAATATAACACAGATTGTTTGGCTGAAAGAAGAAAGTAATATAAACCTTGGATGGCTTTAGGGTGAGTAAATTATTGGATAATTTTCATTTTTGGGTGAACTATCCTTTTAATGCCAGTTCACACTAAGAGCGATAACTGCAACTATTATAACTATATTATAGCTATAATCGATCTAATTCTATGAGAATAAGGAAGTCCAAACCACTATAATGACACATAACTAATGAATGATAAAAACACTGACAACCAATCAGAATCCAGTTGACTTCAGAGCTTGAGCATTTAAAGCGGCAGATGACATAACTGCAATGTGTTACAACTAGTTATTACAACCCGAATTCCGGGTTGTAATAACTGGTTGTAACACATTGCAGTTATGAAATTAGAATAAAATGAAAACTAAATTTGAATAAAATGAAAACTAAAAGACTTTCAAATCACATGAGCCAATATTTTATTCACAGTAGAACATAGATAACATAAAAAATGTTTAAAGGAAGAAATTGTACACTTTTATCCACTAAATGAGCTCATTTCAAATTTGATGCCTGCTACAGGTCTGGCACGGGGGCAACAAATGGCTGAAAAAGCAAGAAATTTTTAAAGATTCAGCTGGGAAAACATCTCGTAACTAATTAAGTTAATTGATATCAGGTCTGTAACATGATTAGCTATAAAAGGGATGTCTTAGAGAGGCAAAGTCGTTCAGAAGTAAAGATGGGTAGAGGCTCTCCAATCTGTGAAAGAGTGTGTAAAAAGATTGTGGAATACTTTAAAAACAATGTTCCTCAATGTTAAATTGCAAAGGCTTTGCAAATCTCATCATCTACAGTGCATTCAGAGAAACTGGAGAAATCTCTGTGTGTAAGGGACAAGGCCGAAGACCTTTCCTGGATGCCTGTGGTCTTCGGGCCCTCAGACGACACTGCATCACTCATCGACATGATTGTGTCAATGACATTACTAAATGGGCCCAGGAATACTTCCAGAAACCACTGAAGGTAAACACAATCCGTCGTGCCATCTGCAGATGCCAACTCAAGCTCTATTATGCAAAAAGGAAGCCATATGTAAACATGATCCAGAAGCACCGTCGTGTCCTGTGGGCCAAGGCTCATTTAAAATGGACTGTTTCAAAGTGGAAACGTGTTCTATGGTCAGACGAGTCCAAATTTGACATTCTTGTTGGAAATCACGGACACCGTGTCCTCCGGGCTAAAGAGGAAGGAGACCTTCCAGTGTGTTATCAGCGTTCAGTTCAAAAGCCAGCATCTCTGATGGTATGGGGGTGCATAAGTGCATACGGTATGGGCAGCTTGCATGTTTTGGAAGGCACTAAGAATGCTGAAAGGTATAATAAGGTTTTAAAGCAACATAAGCTCCCCTCCAGACAACGTCTATTTCAGGGAAGGACTTGTGTATTTCAGCAGGACAATGCAAAACCACATACTGCAGCTTTTACAACAGCATGGCTTCATCGTAGAAGAGTCCGGGTGCTGAATTGGCCTGCCTGCAGTCCAGATCTTTTACCTATAGAGAACATTTGGTGCATCATTAAACAAAAAAATACGTCAAAGATGACCACAAACTCTTCAGCAGCTGGAAACCTGTATCAGGCAAGAATGGGATCAAATTCCAATAGCAAAACTCCAGAAACTCATAACCTCGATGCCCAGATGTCTTCACACTGTTTTAAAAGAAGAGGAGATGCTACACCATGGTAAACATGCCCACGTCCCAACTATTTTGAGACCTGTAGCAGGCATCAAATTTGAAATGAGCTCATTTAGTGGATAAAAGTGTAAAATGTCTCAGTTTAAACATTTATGTTATCTATGTTCTATTGTGAATAAAATATTGGCTTGTGTGATTTGAAAGTCTTTTAGTTTTCATTTTATTCAAAGGAATTCGGGTCGTATTCTAGTTGTCTTTAGTTATCTTTCTTGGTGTGAAGAGGCCTTTACTAATGAGTCACACTGTGATTGGTGGATAGTTGTGGTGACACTTTATCAAGTATTGGTGTAAATAGATCTTGAGGTAAATGTCAACAGCCCAAGCTTTCTCGCCAGTCCTCTGTAGTACTTTGAACCTTTTTAATTTTACTGTCACTGTCAATGAGAGCTCCTATTCTGTTACCCTTGGCAGGACTTCCAAAGTTTGGTTGGACACAAATATTCATACCTCAAGACATTTGAAAAGAACACCCAGTATGATATGTACTCTGCTCTAATCATAGTTCTGTAAAGTGCACACAAACACATAGTGTAATTGCAGTAGCTTTTGTTGCTGTCTTTATTTAGAGTTCTTGGACACTCAGCCTCATGGAAAGATGTTAAGCACATGAAAACATCTCTCATCTCATGTCTTTACATTTAAAGTGCATATAATATGATTAAGGGATTACTTTTACCTGTAACACACACACACACACACACACACGCACATTTGTAAATGCACAAATAAATTACGTTTGAACAGAGTTTTACATTATAGGGCAGTGCAATTTCATACAGTCATAATGTAGCAAAAATCAAGTAAACAGATGGCATACAACATAAAGGACAATAAAAACAGTACTAAAAGAGCAAATTAATAGTGTTATGATGATGCACATTGCTGCATCTGATTCTATCTAATAATACAGGGAGACATAATGACACAATGGTATTGTTTCTTCAACGTTTGCATGCTTCAAATGAGACAAAAGAAGTTGAAACCCAAGAAGTTGACACACTAATCTCCCTAATAAAATAGTGTTTATAATAGTTACCACCTCTAAAGACACAAACCCAATTATGTTATACCCACAAAGACAATGTTTCAAGTAATCCACATATTCAAAGGATAGTGAGGCCACAGACGCACTCTAATGTTTGTGCATTTTATACAGACTTAAAATAAAAGTGAAGTCATAGACATTAGTTTTTATTTCCTAAACCTTTATATCGTTGTAAAGACAGTAGTGTACCACTTAATGTTTCTTGGATTTTTCAGATCTGCTCGAGCCTGTTCCTGTGAGATTCTGCCCACTCCTGCAAAAATTATGCAATATTCTGTCATGCTCCCATCTGCAAAAGCCTGCAGGTAGAGGTCAGATTTTTCAGTCACACTCCATGCCCGCTTTGCCTTACCTAAATCAAACTCTTCTCTGAACACGGCAACGAAGATTTTTGTCAATTTGTATGTATTATTATGTGAAAAATTCAATGAAATATTAGAAATGTGCAGACAAGAAAATGGGATTGGTATAAGAGTGAGACAAAATCTCTGAGTTGTGTATCTTTGTCCCTCCTTTACTCTCCACAATGTCTTAAATTAAATTTCTTTTGTTCCACCATACTACTGGGAGGCAAATAACTGAGCTGTGTGGCAAAAGAAAAGTATTTGGGGGCTTAAGCCACATTTTAAAAATGTATGACATTGTGTCATGACATTAGATAACAAAATATCTAAATAAGTAGCCAAGCCAAACATTTCACAATAAGTTATCACATTATCGTGTTCAAAATGAAGACAAAAATAGTGACTATTTGTGGCTGGCAAAGGTTATTGGAATATGTCCATAGTTAAACTATACTTGTACTATACACTCTGCTAAGAAGATTTGATAATACGTATCCATTAACCATTAATGATATTCATAATCAGAGAAGCTTTGCAGTTACTTGCTTTATGTTCAAGTAGGAAAAGACCTCTTTATCTCTCACTGGCTGCTTTTTGTCAGTCGTATATGAAAAGATAAGATGTAACAGAGTTTCCTCGAGCCTTCAGAAAGGGTTCCACTATCCTCCATTGACAAAGACTATCATCTTCACTCCAAAACACTTCAGCAAAAGAACACCTCATCTCATCTAGGGTTCATCAGAAGAGATATCATCTACTCACTCAAATATATCTACAGCAATAGCTGAGGCCAGGAGTGGAGAGCATAGGTAGAGGTAGCGATTTTGTGAGGTGAGTGCACATTGAGGAGGATTTAGGGATTAGGATGAGGGTTTAGGACTAATCTAGCCACCCTTTCTAATTAAACCCTTTTTAACATCTACAGCGTCTAATGCAAGGTGGATGCCATCTCGACAGCCTCATTAGAAGATACCTGCATGCATGTTGAAGTGGCAAAGAATAGCTGAGATAAATGAAATAAGATGAACTGACATGCAGGGGATAAACAGTTTGACTTGCAGTGGTATGTGTAGCAAGCTGTCAGGCAAGATAGTGCTGATTGAAGGGCCTGATGGATTCACACCAGATAAGTCAGTGGATGTGCTAACCGTGTACTGCAGTGTTTGGTAAGGCAATCAGACAGACTGAATCTTGATGCGAATCGACATGGAATGAAAGTAGGGGCTGCTGCTGCAAAGCTTGGGCATTTTATTTTTCACGAGACTGAACTACAAGAGTAGAGAAAGTGGGATTTTTCCAGTTTGGAAACTGGGGGGAAGTAGAGACTGTAAGAAAAGGGGAAATGCTCATTTGTTTAACAAACCTAGCTAAAAATAATTCTAAAATGAATGAAATCTATAAATAATAACTTTGATAACAAAAAAAATAAGAAAGATGAGTGCGGCATTGCATGTCATATACATTATAGTATAATTAATTTAACATTCTAATCAGGTATGACCTGGATGTAACAAGAGGCCAGCTAGTAAGAGCTGCGCAGTAAACTTCACTTCCCTTTCCTAAAGAGGTGCATTAGTGACTGATGATAGAGGATGTATTCTTTAGTGTCCTTGTAATTGCACCCACCTACCATGCCAAGCCTCACTCGGAACTGGTCAGGTGGAACCGGTTGCATTGGTGCCATGACCCAGATGGGAGTGAGGTTTGGGGGGGTGAGTGTAACGCAGGCCAGCTAGTAAAAGCTGCGCAGATAAACCTCACTCCCCTGGTTTCAAGAGGCTTGCTAGAGGCTGCAGTCTTTAGCATCCTTGTTAGCGCACCTGAAATGAACCGTTTGCATGAATGCTATAGGATTTAGGTCCTTAAGATTTTTAATGTAAAGCCATAATAAATCATCAATTTCCTTGTTTTGTGATTTGTTTAACTGTTTTATTTTGCCAAAAAGGTTTGAACGCAAGTATGTGCACACAGCATCCCTTGATTCCTGCAATTCACAATCAAGCGCAGTTCACCCTGACTATGGCATGTAGGATGTGTCTTTTTTGGCCCTGGTATAATATACCGTAATTCTTAGTAATGTGGTCCAGGACCAAAAAGATTCCTAATCAAGAAACATACCTTACTTGGTGAAGTCACTGTAATTGTAAAGTAACCATGTCAACCACTTCTAACTCTCTCACTGTGTAGGCCAATGTTCCTCACAGCCAGAATTTTTTTTTTTTTCACCACATTATGTTCAAGGCCTTACAACACATACTGTTGTTAAGATCAACTTAGCTTCCAGAACTTGCTCTCATTAAGTACGGTGGTGGGAGGCTAATTCCTGCAAGACACACTCTTCACGCTAGCAGAAAAGAACAAAGGTACGAAGAGAGATGTGTAGAAAAGCAATTGGAGGAGACAACTTCTCTGAAAATCTCACTGGGCACTCTTCATCACGGCCCACGCGGCACATACCACATTTGGTGGTAGTTAAGACAGGAAAATGCAAGTCTGTCTCATCCATAAGGATGAGATAAGGATCCGTAAGAGCAATACAAAAAGCTGATGCAGGAGCAATAACAATACTTGGTTTTGTTCTAGAGAAGTGGCGCCTTGCTAATCTATCAGAGGAATATCAGAAGAAATATCTTATGCAAGGTGCATAGGTACAAGGTAGACAATAGTGTCTCTTACAACTTAGTGCATTATTCCGAAAAAAATAGTGGTTACCTGTGTCACGTTTTGTAAATAGTAAGAATAACTGGCAAGATCAGCCCAAAGGAAGCAAATCTGTATTGGTAGGCTTGCATATTTGTACTGCAGGGATGTAAAAAGTAAGACTGTAAGATTTGATTATAGTTTTCTTTTACTTTTTTTCTAGTACTAGCAAGCCCAGAAAAAAATACTGGATTATTCATTATTGTGGGTAAAAAGCAAGTAGAAGCGATCAGGTCTCTTGCTAAATTACCTCCTATATTCAACATATATTAAATTACACTGAGATCATTTTGATGCAAACCATTTGTAGTGGAGCTACAGTGGAGAATCACTTTTTTTTTATGGAATTCCTAATTTGCAGGGTAACACAGATAGCTTGAGTGCATTATTTGTTTGAAGCCCAGCAGATCAAGCAATGCAGCATGGTTTTAAAGAATACCTTAATATTCGTCAGCATACTTGACTGGTGCCTTATAAGCAGGGCATTAAGAAGCAGCTTTTGTATACTCTGGTGAGATGCCCTAAGCTTTGCTTAGCTGATCTAGAATTGTGGAAGCATACGAGAAGGCAGAGCGGGGGAGGTTATTGTTTGACCTTATTGAGATGCAGGGTTTGGGAGAGAAGAAAGCGCCTTTGGTTTAGGAAGGCGGGAATGTTTGGGCTGAAGGGGAGCACGAGCTCTGGGCAAACTGCTCTCTATCTTTCTGAGAAGTAGAGACTGTCTGCACCCTTGATTTTGTTTGTTACATACTGGTGCTACAGTTGTGGTGTCCATGGTAGTCTGTTGGGCTGGGTTTATGCAGGGTAGTCCGGTAGCTGGTAAAAGTTGATGTCTTTTGGATAGACCTGTGGCTCCTACCCTACCTAGGGCTCCATTGACCATACTGACCCGCTGTACTTCCTGGGGCTTGATGAGTGTTGAAGCTCTCTTAATATAGGTGGGTGGCTGTAGGGTTGAAAAATTGCTTTTTCTTAAAGGAAGTTTTTGTATACCTCTCTCTAGCTTACAGCAAAAGCTAGCAGAAGCTGGTGGGCTTGCTGGCTCATTGATTTTAAGCTGGCTGCTCACAAGGCCGAGCTCAGCAGGATCAGAGCTCTGAGAAGTTCTGGAAGAGGAGGCAGCAGTGCTATCAGCAGATATAGTTACCGTTGGTAAAGTACAATTTGGGGTAGACTTAACAGCGATGGGACTTTGTAGGTCTGGAGAGCAGGACGTGGGCGTCAGTGCGTGGTGACTAAGCTCGGCATCCAAACTGTCACAAGGGGCCTCTGTAGAGGTTGGACTTGATAGTCCTTCATGGTTGTGGAGCTTGCTGGGTAAGAATCTGGGAGTCTGTAGTATCTGAAGCTATTAAAGAGAAAAAAATAACAATTATTGAACATTTGTTTGCTTTAACTTCATAATGATTAGACTAGGCTGATTCTTCAATTACGGGACTTGTTCTGTCCCTTAGCAAGAGCTTTGAAAATAAATAAATAAATAAATAAAAAATTGGAAGACAGAATATACAACATGAGTGTCTGGATACACGAGAAACTAGAGGTTGACCTATTTCGACCTATTCATCAGACTTTTTGTTATATTTACTTAGGACAACCGACCGTATTTCATTAATACATTTTGAGAACTGCTTACTCTTACTTAAAACAAAACAGATTAATATTTAATTAATTAATCAAACTATATTTATATGATCAGATGTGTGCCTGAGACAAAATAATAAATAATATTACATACAATAAAGATATATCTAAATCTAAATAAAATATTTTGAGAAATGTTCTCTGAAATCCGAGGGTATCTGATCCACACATAGGCAGTCATCTTTGATCATATTTACCAAGGGTGCCAATAATTCTGACCACAACTGTATTTTTGATGAAACATTGCACCTTTTGAGGTCCAGAAAGGTACTAAAGACACTGTTAAAACCGTCGACGTGCCTAGAGTGGTTCAACCTTAATATTATGAAGCAACGAGAATACTTTTTGTGCGCAAAAACAAAACAAAAATAACGACTTTATTCAACAAATTCATCTGTCCCCTGTCATACTCAGTGTTTACGTCCAAACGGCGGCTCAGTATTGGCCGAAAAATCAACGAAAATAGCGTAGCAGTATTTGTTGAATAAACTCGTTATTTTTGTTTTGTTTTTGCGCACCAAAAGTATTCTCGTCACTTCATAATTCTAAGGTTGAACCACTGTAGGCACGTCGGCGGTTTTAACGGTGTCTTTAGTACCTTTCTGGACCTCAAAAGGTGCAATGTTTCATCAAAAATACAGTTGTGGTCAGAATTCTTGGCACCCTTGGTAAATATGATCAAAGATAAACCTGCATTGTTTATCCTTTTGATCTTTAATTCATAAAATTAGCAAAAATCTAACCTTTCATTGAAGGAAAGGAATTGAAAGTGGGGGGAAAATCACATTATGAAATAAATGTTTTTCTCCAAAACACGTTGGCCAGAATTACTGGCACCCCTAGATTTTTTTATGAGTAAAATATCTCTGAAGTATATTCCCATTCATATTTAAAAAAAATTTAGCACACCATAAACATGAAATTGTCCAGCCATGACTTCCTGTTCCACAGGAGTAAAAACATGAGGAAACACAAAGGCCAACTTCCCTTAATCATTGGAGAATTGCAGAGATTAATTGAGTCTTTAGTCTCAGAAAGCCTAAAAAAAATTATCAAACAGCACCTACATCCCCACAAGTTGTTCGGGAGGGTTTCAAGAAAAATCCTCTGCTCTCATCCAGAAACAATCTCCAGCATATTCAGTTGTCAGACAAGACTGGAACTTCAAATGGGACCGGCTTCTACGGTCAGATGAAACTAAAACAAGAGCTTTTTGGCAGCAAACCCACCAGATGGGTTTGGTGCACACATGGATAAAAAGTACCCCATGCCCACGGTTAAATATACTGCTGGCTCTTTAATGTTTTGGTCCTATTTATATGAAGAGAGTAACTGAAGAGTGAACTGAAGAGAAGAAGCACCAACATGGAGCTGGGAATCTGAAGGATCTGGAGGGATTCTGTATGAAGGAATGGTCTCTGATCTTTTGTCGGGTGTTCTCCAAACTCATCAGATGTTATAGGTGAAGACTCAGAGCTGTTATCTTGGCAAAAGGATGTTGCAAAAAGTATTGAATAAAAGAGTGCCAATAATTGTGGCCAACGTGTTTTGGAGAAAAACATTTATTTCATAATGTGATTTTCCCCCCACTTTTAATTCTTTTCCTTCAATGAAAGGTTAGATTTTTGCTAATTTTTATGAATTAAAGATCAAAAGGATAAACAATGAATATTTATTTTTACAGTCATCTTTGATCATATTTACCAAGGGTGCCAATAATTCTGACCACAACTGTATCTTAATTTCTGTTCCGAAGACAAACAAAGGTCTTACAGGTTTGGGACGACATGAGGGTGAGTACTTAATAGAAATTTCATTTTTGGGTGAACTAACCCTTTAAATGATGACAAAATATTATAATACTAATGTGATCCCTTTAATTCTCTAAAACACTTTATTATTCCATGACTATATGTAATGATAATGCTTACTGTATAAACACCTTGCCTTTTCTCTTTTGATGTTTCAAATAATTTTTTTTTTTTTAAGAGCAAAGCTTAGTCACAGGTCACAACAATGCAGAATCCGTGAATTATTTTACCTCTAGAGGGCAAACCCTTCAGTGCCAATGCACGGAGGAATTAAAAATTAAAAACTATCAGTGCTGATATTACCAGATAACCAATAGATCCAAAAAGCAACTCTCAGTGTTGTTTAATGTTTAAAACTGATATATCAGTCATGCTCTATGAGACATTATCCTCAGCAGCAGCCACACAGCTTCAGATGAACCTACTGTGGGTGTTAACTCTCAGACTTGAGTGAAACAGATTGAAGCATCCACACAACAAGCTGTCTGAGAGGGCTTTGATCCTTACAGTTCTTGGCGAAGTGGAGCTCACCGTCTCCACACTTATTAGCAACGATGTAGACTTACACGTGAGGTGGTGAGGTCACTGTCAAAGCAGTACATGCACTCGAGCGCATCTCTCAGACTGACAAAGAAGAATGCAATTCAAGTTAACAACTTACGACTCGAACCCAAAAGCGTCTAGTTCAGAGAAGCTAACATTGTCACAAAGCAAAACATCCAAAGTAGGGCAAATGAGTTTTTCTAAGGATTTCTGCCTTCTATTTAATATTTCAAATTCAGGATCACAAGAAATACACATAAAATTGATGGAACAGCCAACACATCCATCTCAAAGTGAATTATTCCATGTGATGCGAGGCTCTGTGGTACGCAGGACATTGAGGTGCTGGAATACAGTGCTATTGTTAGCTCAGTCTTTGATGTCTGCTGTGCTGGTTGATTGGCACTGGTGGATGATTTCCAGGTGGCAGGCCTTTATTCCGTGTAAACAGAGCTTTAGGAATAGTACCTTACTTGTGTTATCCTTACACAAATACCATGAAAAGTTACCACGATTACATACTTTAAATGATTGAAGTGGTTGAGGTATGGTTATGCTTTTGGAATAGTGTCAGTTCAATATTTTTTTTAATGTTTATTGGTTTATTCTAGTGGTCTATGATCACTCCAGTTTTTACTTTTTGAGTGTATAGAGTGCTGCAGTGATGGCATATTTTTGTAGGCCAACCCGGAAGTTAGCATTACCCTGGTTCCCTCAAAAAAAAAAAAAAAAAGAAAACAAAAAGATAGAAAATAAGCTCTGTGACTAACAAAAGTTACACGTTTTGTTCATCATGATACTCTTCAAAAATGAACACAACTTTTATGAATCTGTAAGCTTAAATATAATCGGCAGAATTACAAAGCTAAATGTAGGCTATAAACGACCTACACCACAGTCACATGACTTCAATGTCACCAGCATTAAAGGGATAGTTCACCCAAAAATGAAAATTCTATAATTTACTCACCCTCAAGGTGTTCCAAACCTGTATGAATTTCTTTCTTCTGCTGAACACAATAGAAGATATTTTGAAGAATGAAGAACAGTTGCTGGTCCCCAATGACTTCCATACACTGCAAAAAAAATGCTTTTCTTACTTAGAGTTTTTGTCTTGTTTCTAGTCCAAATATATAAAAATTCTTAAATCAGGATTTTCTAGACAAGTACAAATTATTGTCTTGTTTCCAGAAAAAAAAAAAATCTTATTTCAAACCAAAAACAAGATTATTTTGCTTACCTCATTGGCAGATTATTTTGCTTGTTTTAACCAAAAACTCACTTAATTTTGACTTATTTTTCTGAAAACAAGACAATAATTTTTACTTGTCTAGAAAAAGCTTCTTGATTTAAGAATTTTTAGATATTTGGACTGGAAACAAGACAAAAAATCTAAGTAAGAAAAGCATTTTTTTGCAGTGTAGTATTTTTTTTAATACTATGGAAGTTTGGTTACCCATATTCTTCAAAATATCTTTAAAAAAAATAAAATATTTATTGTTGGGTTTTCCAACATGGCGGCCATATGCAACTGGCCCATTTGTACTGCTCATTACATCTATTGCTCTTATTGTCCTTACTATTGCCCTTATAACTATCCAGCAGTATATTCGATTTAAGCCATTCACATTCTATAGGCTTTTAACTGATCCACTGAAAAGATCTGACTCAAAAGTATCATTAGTTCCCACAAAGCTATCATATACGAACAACACGAGTGTGTCATTATTGTCATTATTGGTCCACAGCAAATCTCCATTATCTCCTCAAGTTCACAAACATGTGTATGCCACATGCAACCCTAATAGTGTGTTTCTGCCGATCCTCAGGAGGTATTTCCTGGTCTACAGCACCCTCTAATGGAGACCATCTTCCATTCAATGCAGTGTTGTGTGCTTGTTTTATTGACTGAGACCATCTCCCTGTTTTTTGTGCCAATTCCAGGCCCCAGATTTCTTCTCAAAAATACAATCCTTTGAAGTTTTTTTTTTTTTTTTTCGACAGTATGTGGTTCAGAATGAATGAGAGAGAGAGAGAGCAGTGAGGAGTTTATCTAGAGAAGTGAAGTCTCAATCGGGCTAACCCGAGAGCACCTACAACCCTGTCAAAGCTTCAGAGAAAGTCTTAGAGGAGCTGTGTGAGGGCTCTCAGTTGTTTCATACATAATTTATGACAGCTCACCAAGAATTAAAATAAGACAGCTGAGAAAAGGTGACAGAGTTCTGGAGCAGAAAGAATCTATGGAGGGAGGGAAAAGTAGACAGACAGATGTAGAAAAGAAGCAAAGACAGAGAACAGATAAAAAATGTAAACAAGGTGAACACTAAAGTGTAAACAAATTGGTGAGTGAAATAAAGAGAACTGTCATAAGATTCCCCAAATATGAAAGCCCCCAGTTCTCTGCAAATGACTTTCTCATATTTGGAAAACCCTTTTCCCATGAAACACATCATTTGAAAATATGGATGATGCCAGAGGTGCTGCTGGTTTGTTTTATTTTCATGTACTCACACCTAAATTGAGTCCAAACATGCATTTTAATAATTATAACCTACCACCTCCAGCTACATGCACCAGTGCGGAGCATTCCAAATAATTAGAATATACATATAATTACAATAATGTCTCTTTCTAAAGGCAGGAATATCAAGGGAATCTTCAGTTTTGTTTAAAAGAGGTGTTCACATGGCAATGAGGTGTGATGAACGAACTGCAGAATGTAAAAGAACATAATTATGCCTCACGGCCCATGTACTCCACGTTCCCTACTTATTAAAAAAAAATTAAATTAAAAAAATAATAAATAAAAAAGATTGGGAAATGTGAATAACCACTGCCTGAAAAATGAAGAACAAATTAAGAAATACAAAAAGACAAATTGGTTTCATTAGGCAAAAAGTATGCCCCTTAAAAGTGGGATTTTTTTCTAAGCACTTCAGCATATGGCATTATGTGAAAGTAAAATATGAAATATCATATTAATGAAGGCTTTTTCTTTTTTCATTTGAGAATTTTTGGTAAAGCCAGTCTTTCATTCTTGTGGTTGCTTTTATCACACATAGTGTTGCTCTGATTTTGTACAATACCAAGCTTTGCTACCTCAGTAGCAGTACTAAATCGATATTTTAGTAGGCAACAAATGAACCACCTTAGATGCCTGATGAGCTGAAACAAACAAAAAAAAAAAATACTGTGCTACATAAATTCATGCAGTTACAAAAGTTTTTTGCTTGTTTTATAAGCATTTCAACATAATTGACACATCAAATTAAAGTCCAAACAATATTTTGTTTGATTTGTGTACCAGTGGTGTCATTCAGTCCAAACAATATTTATCAGCACTCAAATGTCCAGTGATAACTAGTAAATCAAAATGACACAATAAAATTTAATTTTCAACAATATTATCAATGTTATCCTGCACACTTGTCGACGACTTGTGTCATTGTATAATTTAGGATGAGCACAGGGCCTTTGGTTTGCATGGTTTGATATATTTCCTCCTAAAGCAGCATGTCTTGTGGCATTGTTTGCAGACTGATAAGTCTGGATTAACATTTTGTTTTCTTTGAATGCCAAGTAATTCCATATTTGGCTACAGCACTGCTTTTCAGTGAGCTGAGGTCAAAGATATTGAAATCAACATCTTTTGTTTTATCCGCCATTTCTATCACTCAGCTGGCTTGTTGTGTGTCACACTGATTCAAATTTTCACCATGCTGGCATCATATTTGATTTTTTATTTACATTTTTTTAGTACCAGTATTCTCTGCAATACTAATTGCAAAAAGTCTACCAAAAAGGGCTAATTGTATAGAAACCAGAGTTGGAGTCTTGGTCTTGAGACCTCTCAGGACCATGTAAATACAGCCTTGGACTGGGTCTTTCTCTCGTAATTTGTTGTCTTGGTCTGAGCTATAGTCAGAGGTACAATGTTTGAAATGAATGATGGAATTAATTTTTGGGCATTTTCCCCATTTAAAATGGACAGTCTAGTTCTTGGACATACAGGTCTTGGTCTGGATCTTGGCCTCAAGGTGTCTAAGTTTGGGTATTAAGCCCAAAGTATGCTTCAGTTGTATATTGGCCACTACATCTTGTGCACAGCGTGCAAGACATAAATTTCATCATTTGCACAGTCCACTAGGTGGCAACACTCAAAGTTAGGCTGTTGCTTTTAAAACTACTCAAACAAGGAGATCTGCTAGAGGTTTGGGTCTTTAGGGATTTGCTATTGGTCTGGTCCTCAATCTAAGGGAGTCCAACATAATCACATGAGTACGTGTTTTGCATAAACCATAAGTGATGGGTGAAACAATGCTTTCTGAAACTTTGAATCAACTGAACCAATTGCAGTACTTCGCAAAATGATTCACTGTTTCAAAGCACTCGAAACGCCACAGCAAAACGCAGCTCAAACACACGCATAAAAACATTTTTTACAAACCAACTGTAAATGTTTTACTGAAAGTGTAATCTATTAAATGCAATTAAAAATATCTAATACAATTAAATATGAAGTGTATTTATAATATGTGTTATTTAATTAAATTCTAGGACTTGTTTTGTTTGTTTTATGGAGAGCTTTGTTAATCAGGCTAATAAGAGACTATTAACTAAAGCCACTTCTTTTTTATTATACAAATGTTATTAAATGTCTACAAATGTATAAAATTGATCCATACAGACGCTGGTTCATGGGTTCACAGTGATTGCCCCCTAGCGGTGAACAATTGGAATTTCGAAAACATTTCAAAACAGTTAAGAAGTAATGAAGCATCGTTTACTGAAATCATGTGACTTTGGCAGTTTGATAAGCTTTCTGAATCAATGGTTTGAAACAAATGATTCACAAAGGTTTCAAAGTTTTACAAAGCAGTGTTTCAAAAGCACCTATCACTAAAAAACATACAATATTGATGTACTGACAGCATCTAAAACGTAAATTATGCACATATGAACAACTTTACAGACATAAATCTTGAAATGTATGAATCCTTATTTATGCATACTGAGGTTCTTAATGCAGTGTACTGATTTACTTAAATTAATACTAACATTTCATTCTGTTCTGTGTGATTTGTAGTGCCAACTTGTTTTAAAAGATTACAAACTGTTAAACAAGATTTTTTTAAATCTTAAAATGCATAACTTTACTGTAGTGGTTTAACCATTACTTATCATGTAATATTTATTTATTTTGTTTGCTGTGGTATCAAAAATGTTTTCTCAATATCGTGACTCAAAAAATGACCATCAAAACACACACAAAAAAAGTAATCCATTTTATTCATACTCTGTTATCCAAATACTCAGAATCTTTTTTTCTTTTTTTTGTGAAGAACATATTTAATTATTTTTGTCAAATCTTGCACTCATTACAATTTCACAATTTGCTGTCTCAAAATAGTGATATCAAACACTCATTGGCTGTTGCCTGCTTCATCACCAATCACCAAGATTTATTAAAAATTTAAATTCTGCTCTTTACCTCACACAAAACTATTGTATACCTCCTGAGAAGACTGAATGTAACACATTGTCATTAAGTATTGCTTTTTGACATTTTAGCAATAAAGTATGGTCATTACACTTATCCGTTATGTTTTCTTATACTGTATTTTTAAAAAATGGTTACGATTAAGTTTAGAGGTACAGTATGTGTGGGCTTAGCGGCTTAAAAATATCTATTTAATGGTATATTGAATTGTCATTGTATATCTTTGTATCATTGTATGTATATATATATATCTATATACATATACATATATAACATTTATACTATTTATCCTTATAAATTTATTTATGATATAAAAGATCCGTAAATATTTTTAATACGTTTCTTTAGCTGTAAATATGTAGTAATATTTAGGTTTTAGATGCTGTCAATACAATATATTGTATGTTTTACTATCAAAACATACAAAAAAGAGTTTTTGTATTGTAAACTTTACATAATAATACCTATGTAGAGTGAGACCAGGCTAAGTAGTCTATACTGGTCTGATACTGGTCTTGACTCTGGAATTAACAATGTAAACTTAGATTTCACAAAATTATAGGGGATGGTCAAACAGATATGAGAGAATGAAAGACAAAGGGGGCTTGAGAGAAGAGACTGAAAGACAGAAAGAGGTTTGAAGAAAGTCAGCTTTATGAAAACAGTATGAACCTGTATGATGCAGATGGGCTGTCCTCGCAGTACAGAATAAGAGACCATGCAAACAGAGAGAGAAAAAAGGAAGGGGTTGAGAGGATGTTTTAGAGAAAAGACAGGCAGTACTATACCACGCAGTGTCTCTGAAGTAATGTACTAGATGCTCCACTCCTTTTGCCAGAATTTGGGAGAGGCAGAGGGAGAGAAACAATAAGGAAAAATCAGTCAATTAAAGATATACACACAGATGACTGGGGCAGAACAGGAAGCGACCTCAGCACACAAGACACACAACATGAAGGCAAACTTTTTTTACTATAACATTATTACAAAGAATTGAACAGCCAATTCAGCCATGACAGTGATCAAGTTTTTGCGCTTCACATGACACAAATGAAAGCAAAAAGAAAAAAGGGGAAGTGCATTCAGTTCCATGCTCATTAGCAAATCTGAAATTGGGCAGAATTAAGGTTCTGTCTGGACTGCTCAATCTAAGCGACTGCCAAGGAGAGAGAGAGAGAGAGAACACGTGTCTTAGAGTCAGAGGGTTGTCGTTTTCTCTGAGGGATCCCACAGTGCCAGATCAAAAACTGTAATGACTCTCTTTCTCAATACCAGTCTCCCACAGCTGCCATCTGATGTATTAACAGTCATCACAGCTTAACCACAGCTCGCAAGCGCTTTCACCAACAAGCTTTGTGGGGAAGGATCTTTCAGTCAAATCTTGTTTATTAGATGGTTAGTTTCCATAAACGTGATGGCAGCTACTGTATGGTGGTTTACTATAGAGCAGAGTTGTCAAAAGTACCAACATCAGTACCAATCGGTACTGAAATTTAAAAAAATGTGATGCTTTGAGCACTGTTGAGCGGATTCGTAAACACCTCTGATTGGCCATTGTGTTGGGATATGTCTGTGATTGGCTACAATGATCAATGCACAAAAGCATTTGAAAGCACACAAGTGTTTGAATTTGAAAGCGGTTTTCTAAGCGGGAGTGGGAGCGGGAACGTTTGAAGGCAGTGGACTGGTTCGCGATAGATGCCTGCTTTCAAACGCTTCCATGTGTATCTGTGTAAGCGCTTGATGAAGAGTGTCACTGATGACTATTTACAACATTTATGAAACGTTGATCATTGAAGCCAATCACAGACATATCCGATGAGTGCGTCAACACAATGGCCAATCAGAGGTATACACGAATCTGTTCAACAGCGCTCAAAGCGTCACATTTTTAAAATTTCAGTACCAACTTGGTACCGAAGTCGGTACTTTTGACAGCTCTACTACAGAGCTAATCCTTTACACATCCTCATGTTGTTCCAAAAAATAAAGGGTTCCAAACCCTTTATTTTTTTCCATGAAACAGAATGTCCAAGCTGCTCCTTTCTATACAATGAAATTAAATGGGTACAGGTGCTGTCAACTCCAAAAAAGACAAAAGCGCACCATAAAAGTATCATAAATGTATCATATGTCTCTGAAGCCAAGCAATAGGTTTTATGAGAAACAGAAACTGTAGGGTTATTTAAAAAAAGACTAAAAATCTGCTGTAGCTCTCAAATCACAGTTGCATTTGCGTACATTCAAACTTGACGTCTCAAGGTGAGTTGCCATTAAGTTACATCATTGGGCTTCATGTCTCGTGATCAAACACCTTGTGTCTCATGAATGTAAGCGTGAACGAGATTTGAGAGCTTTGGTAGAGGTCTGTTCCTCAAAAAAGCTAACATTTGACAGAAGGATAAAAGTAATAGTTTGGAATGTCATAACGGAGAGTAAATGATGACAGTTTTCATTTTTGGGTGAACTATTCATCCCTCTACAGTAAGGATCTCAGTTACAACTGTATATTTTTAGACAATGAAAAAGATAACAAAACCGGATCTCATCAGCAAATGCTCTATTGAAAACAGCTCAGATCTTCTAAGAAATTTGGTTGAGGGATAAAAGTACAGAAGAAAGTTATTCAGTGTATGACTGTCTGTCTTCGAAAGCTATGCAGAAAAACTAATTGGGTCTGGAGATTCTAAACCAAGCAGACAGGCAGAGGACATAATGTAAATGAAACTAAAATGAATAGAAATGATGGACTGATTCAGCACTGGAATGTGATAGGACGGTGGATCTGTGTGCATGACACGAGGGGTCACAAGGGGGAGGCAGGCGGACATGCAGCAAGCACTGGGGCTAGTGCACAGACTGGTTCAGCTGGTCGGATGGTTAAAGACTCACTCTGTCTGTGGTGACGTGGCGCACATGGCTGCACACTCCCCCGCTGTGAGTGTTGCCAAGAAGAGAGGATAGGGGCAAGCAACATGCCCTGTACAGAGGAACAAAGAGAGAAAGTCTGATCCCTGCACCATACACATACAGATACTGTACTGTACATACTGAAACACATACTTACAGTTCGACAGGGGAAAAAAAAAAATATTTCAAAAGTGCAAGCCGCATAGGGTGAATTCAGGTTGATTGGGACACTTTTCCCTAGTCATCTCAATGGAATCTGATTGAGCCTGAATTCACCCCTACTTGTAAATGTAAGTTTGGTAAAATGCCACTTTAACTGTCAAATTAATAGTCTTTCAGGGACAGACTTTCAATTTTTGAATTAAGACTGGACCACTTTTCACTTGGTGGCATGTAAATCCACCAACCACAATTCATTTTGTTTTTATGTACTGTTCAGGTGAAAGTAAATTGGAAATCGATGATGCTGGAAAACTTTTAAATCTTTGTGCTCAGAATGGCAATTTGTCATTTTTCTGTGCAGTATGCATCACATTGCCCATCGGGGCCTTTCTGGGGCTTGGCATAAGGCACTGCTACAGTATGTTCAATATTTCAAACCCTGTTTGTGTGTAAAAGCAACCAAAGACAAACGTTCATTCTCAATAGATGTACCGATATCACCCAATAACAAAACAAAAACACCCTGACTTCATCTGACTTCCCATGCAGAGAAACTTCTAAAGGGGTGTTTACATTGACAGTGATCGGTGACAACGTGATAGAAAGACATTCATTTTAAATGAGAATTAGCGGAAACGAAAAGTTTAACCTAATGCAGCAGCAGAGTGTGCAGTGAAATTATTGGAGCTCATGTGATCAGTTTCTTGTGAGATACTAGTCAAGTGTATTCAAAAACAAAATATAAAAACCAACAAAGTATAAACGAGATGTAAATAAGACATTCATTGTGTGTTTTTTTTTAAAACAAGAGTTTGCAGAACTTCTGAACAGAAGTTACTGACAGCTTCAATGATTATAAAGTGAGCACTCTTTCATTGCTTTCTGTATAGAACCCATTCATGATGTGAATAAAAGTTCTTTTTCATCTGCTAGAAAGATGTGCACACAAACTTTCGGGAAAGACAACTGTACTTAAATGTGGGATTGAATTTGAAATGGCAACTACTAACATGGTTATACTTAAAACATTGACTCCTTATCATTTTTATTAGCATTAACAATTAACTCATTTAATTTTTTTAAATATTTTTATCTTCGTAAAAAGTCGAATAGTGAAATCATTTTTGCTATGGTACCGGGAAATGTTACTGGCATTGGTACCGACTACTGAAATTCTGGTATTGTGACCACACTGTTCTCAATAGTCATTGTACACACTCAACAGCACAACGTTTTCATTTTACATTATTCTAAAAACAAATACATTGAAATTAAAATTGATTTATTTGATTTAACTCTGTTTTCTAAATAACATTTACTATTAGAAAATAACAAAAATCTATTAATTTTGGTAAAAGAGTTGCAAAAATGGCAAATCTTTTATAATGAACACAAAATAAAAAAACATATAATGCTTGCACACCTGAGGTTGACAATCAACATTTTCTCAAGGTTAAGCACCCTTCACTAACTATTGTGGAAGAAAAAGTTTAGGCCTTATTTTGCACCCTATTCGTGAGAAGTGCTGACTTCTAAACACACAGGCAAATTCAATTAGGATACACAATCATCACTGCCCCACTTTGGGCTGTTTAGTTTTGCCGACCGTCAACATTTTCCTCTCTTTGATCTGACCTCTCAAGGGGTCTTTTCTGAATAATAACTGCATTGTTTTTCCCTGTTGTCCATTACACTTTGAGCACAGAACCACCAACTGAGATCTACTGAATTGAAATGATTTCTTCCAGAGCCTGCAAGAAATGTTACATCATTCACACAATTCTGTTACCAGGACTACAGACAAAGTTTCTTCAGAACTGTCAAGACAATAAGGACTTTTACATCACCCAGTGGCGGCATTTTATTAGAACATGCTTTGGGTACAGTGCAATTACAAACTGTTTTTAATGCACTGGTTTCTCAGCATAGTCAACTAACTATATTGAGAAATGGAGAACCATGCTGGTGAAGTTGCTAATGTAAATCACAAAAAAGCAGTCCTAAAAACTAAAATATATGATCATCAGCAGCATTCGGAAACAAGCAGTTTGCACTTTACAGGGATAGTTCACTCAAAAATGAAAGATTTCATCATTCATACGTTGTCATATCATTTCAAATCTGTATGAATTTATTTCTTATTAGGAACACAAAAGAAGATATTTTGAAGAATATTGGTAACCAAATTGTTGGTGCACATTGACATCCATTGTGTGGAGAAAAAAAAAAAAGAAAGATATTTCAAATATATAATATAAAATATATTCTGTTATGTTCCACAGAAGAAATAAAGTCATACAGGTTTAGTATGACGTGAGGGTGAGTAAAGGATGACAAAATTTTAATTTTTTTGTGATTAACTATGCCTTTAAGATCATCTGTTAAGCAAGTTAAATACTGTATGTTACCGTATGGAACCCTACTAGGAATATACTCAAAATGTACATCTATACATATACACTAAACAGGCTTCTGTCTGCAACACTCAATGCAACTGTAACGCGGGAGTCAGCCCTAACCAAAATGTATGGATAGATGTTTGTGAGTCATCTAAGAAAGACCCAGAGACAGGCCACTAACCTGTGTTTGGTTTTCCTCAAAACAAATAAACGTGAATCTAGCAACATTTTAAAAGTGTTATATGCATCACTTCCATTCAGAAATTAAATGTAAGGTAAATGGTGTTAAAAGATCAATGCTCTATCATGTTTGATAATAATGTACCACCAATAACTAAACCTTACCCTAACAAATGAGAGAAAAAGACGCATTTGCTGAAGAAACCATGCCATTTTAGCTTGCTACTACAAGTCTTTGAAGTCTTTTATTGTGACTCAGTGTGTGTCTAAAGGAGTAAAATGGTGTTTTACTGCCACTAGTGTTCATTTCAAATAGAAACTGCAGTGAATTGTATGTATAGGTAGTTTTGCAAAAATGTAGGTAGAGGCACGTTTTTCCAATGAGCCCATGAATCAGAAACACGAATGGCAATTGCACCAACCAGTCAAAACCCCAGCACCTAACTTCACTCCTCTCAGATGCATGAGCATCCTTATTTCCACACAGGTGAGTGAAATCATTTGGCCCATGCCTTTGTCAGTCAGTACTATTCCTAACCATGAACATAATATGCTCAACTCTGCAGTGATAAAGCTGACCTGATTCTGTTTTCTATCTCTACATATATACTCACATTATGCGGCCTCAAGGTTTGAGTATCCTTGTCCTGGTGCTCCGCTGACTCCTTGTTAGCCTCTGACCCCTGCAGGCAGTGGCACTGCATATCCTCTACTGGAGAAGACTATGAAAAATACAAAAAAATAAAATGCTATTGCTATGTAAAACGAAGTATAATTAACAAATGTCACATCTGTTGTGTTTCACAATAGAATACAACACACATTTCAATTTTACAGGTCCTTTATGTCTGAACATTATGAACATTCATAAACAAAATGAGTGTGGATTTTATAAAGATCATCAAAAACATGTATTTCATCCCAAAATCAAAAGAAAGAACTTACATTTTGAAAAACGAATCCTATTTAGGACCATTGAGGTATTTTTGTATTGTGATATGACAGTTCATAACAGTTAAGCAACTTAAATAAATTACATATTATTTAAATATGTGAAGTATAGCCTACAACATGGTAAAATCTAATGAGAATCATTATTGAGAATAAACGGAATAGGAAAAAAAAATATATGTCAAAATGCAACAAGAAAAAATTCTTTACCTAAAACTAGCTTCATTTTCTTTATACAAAATATAATTTCTTATTTTCATATTTTGATTTTGGGTGGAATATGACGTTTTCATGAAATTCATGAAAGCAGAAACTAGAGAAATAAGAAATTATGAGTGAAATAAAAAATCTGAGTTTGAAGTTAATTTACAAAATCTAATTTGGCAACAATATTTCAATACATGTCTGCAAATATCATTTCCTCTAACAAAATATATTTACTCATGTTGCTTTCATAAGAAACTATATAAATAAATGCAGTCTCTGCATGCAGCAGTTTGAGTTTGTCATCATGAATAATCAGTTCAGCACTACCAGTTTCACCTGTGAATGCATATCATGACTAGATCGTGTTTAGATTACACTGATGTACAAACACAATGCATCCATTCAGGACAAGCAGATCACAACACATTGTGTTTCCAATATGTATGAAGAAACATCCATCCATCCATCCATCTATCCATCCATCCAGAGCACCAGTGTGAGTTAAATCATTGTTATATACAGACTAATGTGCCCAAATTGGGCAAATCTATGGATTATCGTGTACATTTATGATACAAAATTGGTAAAACTTTAGAATAATTTTCCATCATTAATTAATAACTACACAGGAACAAATGAGCAATATTCTACTACTATTAACTAACAAGAAACTCTGATTAAGATAATAGTGCTCAGTTGAATGTGGTAGTTCACTATTAGCTAGTCAGTAACTACTACTTTTTTTCATACCTCCCAGAGGACTACTAAGAACTATTATATACAGGCTCATAATTAATGTGAATAATGCATAATTTATAATTCTAAAGTGAAGATCATAGTAGCCAACTAGTAATGAATCAAGTATTACCAAATCCTTCGGAAGGAATTACTAATTATTTGCAACAGTATTCTAAAGTTAAAAGCATGATAGCTCCCTAGTAATGACTGAAGCTGTATCATTGTAAGCTTTTGAGATTTTTGTAAGGCTTTGGATGGTAATAACTCAGGTGTTACTACATCCTTCTAAAGTAATTACTAATTATTTGGAATGATTGGGAGGACTAGCCATCAATCTGAGTGGGCCAGTGCCATCCTTGTCCTTATGCTGCCTCACCAATGACTTGCAGTCTGTTTTTTTTATTTTTAGGACGGGTGATTTCCCAAAAGGGTTGCCTCCTTGAACAATGCATGATCAGGGCTGCTCAAATGTGCTTGTTTGACGTGCAAAAACCAATGAGGCTTGTTCTTAACATTTGAGTGTACATATTTGATGTGCTCTATGTATGTGCGTCAATCAATGTTTATACGCAAATAAAAGACTAAATTAGATTGGTTCATCATATAAAGTGACCGTGGCTGTCCAGAAGACCTGGATTAAATTTCTCAATTCATATGGATTCATCTTATGTTTTTGTGAAATTTTTTGGTTACATGGACTTTCAATGAAGTGACAGAATTCTCTCAGGTTTCATTAAAAATGTATTTATATGTGTTTATTTATACTATAAATATTACTGCAAAAATGATTCTTCAAAATGAAGAAAGAAAAAAATGTGGATCTGGATCATGTCTAAATATATATCCAAAAGGCATCATTTTTAAGCATAAAATCTAGAATTGTCACACAGTAGGTGGATGCATAGAAAACAGTTTTGTCACATTATTGTCAACCATTGTTGTCAACATAATTTTCAAGTCAATCTGCCCACAATACATGGCATATTCAGATTTTTACTGTAGTGAAGTTGTATAAATTTGCATATTTCCATATGCAAATGATGATGAAATTAACTTGTAAATAAGATCTAAATATCATAAAATCCCAAACTGACTTGACCAATGAAATCAAAATAAAATCTGTGGTGGAGCAGATACACGTTCGAGCTTAATTTTACACTATGTCTATACCGGACGCGAGAGGCGCGATGTGACGCGACAACAGAAAATAGAACCCATGATAATCAGTGATGTTATTTACACTGGATGCGTCGTGACGTGACATGACAAATCCCAACAGTAAACTGATACCTCATTCTATTTATGACGTACTACATGATACTTCTCATAGGAAGGACAAAATGATTTGCGATGGTGCTTTGTCGCAACCAGTGTAGAAAGCTTCTAGCTGTTGTGGCATGGTGCGATGCGATGCGATGCGTCAACGGTCACATTCCACATTCCATTTACCTCGGTGTTAGTGTTGTAACGTTTCAAAAAAAAAAAAAAAAAAAAAAAGGTCAGATTGTGTTAAACCATTCACAATCTCATTGATTCTTTATTACCATAGCACATGCCAATAATTTAGTATAACTAACATGCTAATAATGTAGCAGAAAAATTCCACTTTTTTGTTCAATGTTTAAAGTCAGTTCCTTGCAAGTAAATTTTTAGGCTATAATACACACCAGCTGCTGGGAAAGTTCAGCAATCATTCTGTCTTTGCTTCTGAGCTCATTTCTCAGTTCTTGAACCTCTTTCAGGAGCAGAGCCACCTAGAAAATAACAGAAGACAATATAAACCTTTTTTTTTTTTTTTTCGGGCCAAATCAGAACAAGGGTTAATTTCAATCAGATGCAAAGGTTGTACATTTTACCTCGTGAAGACTTCACGAAACTTCTTCAGTATATTTGATATCAATATGCAGTAGTCAAAAGAGACGCATGTTACGACCAGGTGTACACAGCGATGTGTCTCTTGTGATCGGATTACTAAGTCTGATTTTAATATCAGGTGTAAACAGGGCCTAACTGTTAAAATAAACTCCAATTTTGCTTATTTTATATATAAAATATAAGAAGTTTATATCATTAGTCCCATATTTATAATTGTGACCACACACAGTGTGTTTACTGTCAATGTACATCTGCCATATGCCTGTAAATATAATTAATATAGTAATTGTTATATTGGAATTACTCTGTAGTGATAGATGCCCTTTTTTTTTTTTTTTTTTTTACATTTGAGCCCTTGCCCCTGCCCCTGAGAAACTCTTTGCACATCCTTGTATACCCTGGACTGATTTTAATAACTTGAATGCATTTGAAATTGTGCAGCAAGCACTAGGAAAATAAAAGTATTGGATCGGGACTCGGTAGATACTCAACATTCAATGACTCATATCGGATCGGGCTCACAAAAAACTTGATCGGGACATCCCTATTTATTATAATTGTGCATGTAGTTTTCATGAGGTGATATTAATAGAGATACTTGGAATATTTGCTCTTAAAAAATTGAAGCAAAATTTATGACACCACAAGAAATTAACTAGTGGAAGCAAAAAAGTTGAAAAACTTGTACTGATTTCCATTTCTAAAGATGAAAAGATGATTTTCTAGAAATAGAGGGCCTTGGACAATGCATTATCTCAAAAAAGAAAAACTATTACATACAAAGATAGTAAAGTACATATGACTTCAAAATTTGAACACATGGTTACCCTTTTGTTTTATTATTGGGTAAAACTGGAAAACATCTAAAAGATTTCACTTGAAAAAGCTAAATGTCATGGATTTAAAAGAAGATCTTACCTTCTGATCAAGTAAAGATTGGTCAGTGGATTGTGGAGTATAAGCCCCAAAAGTCTCTCCAACTGAACAATCTGTCTCCATCTAAAACAAACAACAAACACAATCACCCTTGTAGTGTGGGGAAAAAATGCTGCAAATGAGTAATTTGTTTGATCAAAAATTGCTAAGTGTTTATAGGTGGTCACACTAGACTTTTTTGGCTTCCATTCATTTGCATGCAAATGTGAAAGACCAGTAATGCAAGCTTATAAAAAGTTTTGCATTCCGCTGTGTAAAAAAGTTACAGGTTTGAACTCCGACCTATATCATATGACAAGAAGACTGACAGATGTGCGACAAAGTTACTATGGTTACAGGAAACAGGAAGCTAGTTAATTTCTCCAACAGTGCACTGTATCTCCGTGGTTAAGCAGTGAGTTACATTATTGTACGGGAAACGCACCCTGAACTAAAAACAGCCACTGTGACACAGAATAGCAAACTGACCAAAAATCAACAAGAGCAGGAAATAACATGCATATGATGCGTTTCCACTGACAACTGTTACATCATCAATCACATCAATCACATCATATTAGTCATTCTGCACTTCCATTGACAGACTTTTCGGCCATGTACACACTGTAAAGTTTCAGTTGTGACAACCGTATTTAAATATGGGAGTGAATCCCCTAAATTATTGTTCTGTGTGTGTAAGGAACATGACTAACTCCCGAAATTTCGATGATTGATAGCGTGGTAACCATAGCAACATTCTGGCGTGTCCAATGTTTGGTATCCACTATTTTTCACCAGATTAATATTACAGCGACGGTGAGCGACTTAATTTTTCAGTGCAGAATTTGGCTGCAGAATGCAGTTGTCACTCCTGTAAATTACTCAACTATCTGTGTACAGAATGGGATTAAGCACTAAAAGGTGATCTGACAACCAAATTTAACTGCATTGTGTACACAGAACTCAAATGCAAGCCTTTGTCCAACTTTGAAGTTTTGCCACTGGTCATTATGACCTCAAATCACCAACTCCACCAATCAGTGTAAATGCCCTTTAGACAGCATGCTGAGCCATGCTGTCTAAATGCTGTTTGGTGTCTGTATCATTTGTCAATCCCTTTATCCTGTTATCTTCTAACAAATTATTTCTTTGTCTACTATCCCCTCAATTCAACATGAAATCAAAAGGCCAAAATATCTCCTTATTTAAGTCTTTATTTAAGTTTTGTTTCTGTTTATATCTTTTGTTGGTTGTGTTACTTCTTATTGCAAATAAATGCCATCTTTTTTTCCCCAGCCATTGTTTTTCCCTTTTTTGAACGACTCGCCTCTGGACTGTTTTTAACCCATCAATCAAAAACATAAAATAAAAATGAGGCACTTGCTTAAACTAAAAAAAAAAAAAAAAAGGGGAGAAATTTTAAAATACTCTCAGAGAGTTGAAAGTAGGGGACTAATGGTATTCAGTGACTAAGGATAAGAGAATCTTTCTTTTAACCACTCTCTCTCTTTCACAAACACACTTGAAGAGCTCGTAAAAGTACACAGGCCCCATGATGAAAAAGAATGTAGGAGTGTCCTTTCTTCCTTATGTGTAATCTTTCCATACTCCCATAACATCTTTCTCATCCTTTTATCCCTTTAAAAGCCTTCAAAGCCTTAAGTGTAACTTAGGGAGTTGTTAAACTCCTCTAAGGAGCTCTAGAACATGTCACATCTATCAGAAATGATCTACAATCAGCTCAAAACAAAGACCGCTTGAGCTCATGTAGCTCAGAACAGGCTCAGAGTTAAAGCCATAGCTTTTGTGGACAGCACACAGAATAGTGCCTCAGATGACCCGGCTTGAGAACCTTTCCCTCTCTTCTCTCCCATTGCTTCCTGAGAGAAAGAAATGGAACTCCCCCTGGGGTTCCATTTGACAGTTAAATGGAAGGCAACAGAATGGAACAGAACTCAGGGGTGTCAAAATACAAAACATGACACACTGAGCCCTATCATACACCCGGCGCAATGCGCTGCCAGGCGTGTCTCAATTGTTTTTTGCTAGTTTCAGCCTGACGCAGTTATCATTTTCATGTGCAGCGCCCACGTTGTTTAAATAACAAATGCACTCGCACACATCTGTTCGCCCATGGGCGTGCTGGTCTGAAAACGAGGTGTGTTCAGGTGTATTGTTGGCGTGTTGCTATTTTGAGGCAACTGAAAACCACTGCGCCATTTACTTTAGACCAGGTTTTTGTTGGTCAATGGTGCAGTGGTTTTCAGTTGCCTCAAAAAGTATTTTTTTTATTTATTTAAAGGGCACGATAGTAATATGCACCTATATGAGGGTGCACAACGCACATACACCCTGCTTGTTACACACACAGAGACACGCAGCAGCACACAAACATGCCAAATGTTAAAAATAAAAGGATTACAATGCTGTAAAAGATTATTCTTGTGTACATAAAGATAAAAATGCCTACATGTCATAATAGATAGTCATTGCATGTATCAGAATTACCTATTTGCAGTGATGATGAATGAAACTGGCTAATTATTTGACCAATCGTGGCAATACACATGTATTTAAACTGACTCGTCAGGATGAGGGTGTCTATATTACTCTCCATCTCTATTACTCTCCATATATAACTCTCCATCACCCCCAGATTCGCCTGTCTAGATCCTCTACAGTTTTTATTTATGCCTATCCATGCAGCAGCAGCAAATCTTACATGCTCACAGCATGTCTGTGTATCTATTAACATCAGAGTTGGGGGGTAACACATTGCAAGTGTCATAAAACTGGAAGTGAGACACAGAGATAAAATTAACAAGTCTTTATTCACAGATAGGTTGCGATCTTGTAGATCATCAAACAGTTAAGTGAAGATCATAAGCAGTTAAATAGACAGTCACACTTAACTAATTTGCCATTGTTTCCTTCAAGATTTTATGTGGGGGTTTTTTTTCTATAGTTTTTTAAATTTTTCAATTTATGAGTGAAATAAGTAGTAGCCAGTCAAACAAATGCACTCTGTAGAGCAGTTTGTCCATTTAGGACTACTGTAGAAACATGGTGACCCAAAATGGCGAATTCAATGTAAGGGGACCCGCGGTGTATGTAGATAGAAATGGCTCATTTTAAGGTAATAAAAACATAACAGGTTCATTATGTAAGGTCTTTATACACCACTGAAACATAGTTATGTATATTATATTGCATTTCTGTCAATAGATCCCCCTAAATTTTACACACTGGACGGTTAAACTACGTACACTCACACCCCAAACATTCTTATCTAGTTACTTATTACTAGGATGGACCATATTACTTGTATGGTCTACAAACACTGGACTCGACTCTTGTTCATACTGTTTCTATTGGAGCATACAAAGGAGGACATCTTTGTTGTGTACTTCATTGTTATGTTCCTATCGTCACACATTTAATCGCTTAAAAAAAAAAAATCAACACGGAGCAAACTAAAAAATGTTTCTATAATAACAGGGCACCCTTACTTTGTCTCCCATCAAACAAATTACCACCCATTGAAAAAAGTGTCTTGTGTTTTTTCTGTCTTGATGTAGATTGTATAAAGAAATCTTCTGCTGTAGCCACTGATATTGATATTTTGTCAGCAAAGGAAAGTAATTGTGGTGGTTTTGATTTGATTTTAATTGTTGTTTGTTTAGCTTGTGTCAAAATTGATTTTTTGAATCTTTTTTTTATATGGCGTTAAAACTGCATCTCTGAAAACAACACACACCGCAGCATTCATTCAAGCCATCAAGTCAATATAACTTCTGAATTACTAAAAAATAATAAGGATCTGAGCTTAGTGGAGGAAAAACCTGTTGATGACTCTGGCATAGTCTAACGCAGCTGCTAAATAAATGTGCTTAAAATTAAAAGTAGACAAAGAAGGATTACATTACTGCACACTGGAAAAGCTTTAATTATAATTTAATAAGGAAAGTTTTAATTATTTTAACTTTAAATTATGGTAACATTAGTGTGACAATTGTCGACTGAACTGACTGACTGAAGATGTATAATGAAACACATAATGACAACGTTTATACTTGTATTCTTTTGTGCTTTTGCACTAAAGAAGACAAAATTATAGTGTTTGCTAAGACAAAAAAGGGGGGGAGGGGTGTTTGACTGATTTAATGTGAGGAGTAAATATCATGACTAATTGAACCCGTGTGCCTCTCGTTCTTCAAACAGTAATGAAAAGCTAGTGGTATCTTGGTAAATAACACTGTTGGGTTGATTGTCATTGTTAACCATGTTTTGGAAAATAGTTTAACCTGTTTGGAATCCCCTATTTTTGACCAAAGCACTGTAATATTATTGACAAAGATGCATTATGTTGGACAATTTTTAACTTAACTACCAACTACCACAGTTGTGTTTTACCGTGAAATGACATTTGTGTTTTTATTAAAATCAACACATTAATGATTTATCTCTCATCCAACCGTGACCCACACGCAATTAATAGTAATGTTATTTTTTATTATTTGGCACGCCTGAGCCGCATATTATCCGCAGACATAACCGCATTACTAACCCACACATTTTAAGCGCGAGAGCTTGATTAAACATGGTGTGACCAAAGAATTTAGGATCATATAAACATATTAGTTGTGGTGCTCCTAGCTGGAGCACCAGTGCTCCCAAGTAAAAAAGTTAATTTCGAGCCCTGTGTTGCCATGTCCACTTATAATATCACAAGCATCTTTGAGCTTGTTTCTTTTCAATGTTATGAGCCAATTTTTGCAGTTAATAAACTTGGAAGTAGCAGTGTGGGTTTTGTTTTGCATTTACTAGCAAGATGGCAACACTAGCTGCATTTACATGGACCCTAAAATTCCGATTGTAATTTGTAGCAGATTTGTAATAAAAAAAAAGTCGCATGTAACCATGTCAATCGGAATTAATTGGCCAAATTCAATTAAAATTTCATTTGGATTGTAAGAGGTAGTGTTGTCACGATACTGGAATTCCAAATTTCGATACCACGGGGAAAACTGTCATATATACTGTACCTCCATACAGATAATTTGTTATTACATCATAATGTGATGCAAAACCAGATTAATGGTTACAATTAAAGTTACAAAAGTTATTCAATCAAGAGCAGCGAGTGATTTTCTCTGTCTATTGCTATTTGATTAACATGACAGGCAGCAGTGGGTATATTAGGCTGCTGTCACTTTAAGAGTTCATGCACGGATCCAATATACTGTTACACAACATGCGTTTTCTCTCAACTATTTTCATTTCAAAACTGACTGTATTAATCTGAATATTCGGCAAGATGGGTATTTTGACATAATTTTGAATTCATTTGACCGTTTAAGAACAATAAGCCACGAAAAAGAAGTCAATTTGGTATTTGCAAGCTGTTTGAGAGGCGGCTTTATGTGGGCACCACTTATATAGATCAGTGGGGTGCAGACTTTTGGTGTGAGCGCAAAACCTGTGTGAACCTGAGTAAAATTATGCTCAATACAAGCACTATTCAACTGGAGTGAATGAGATGAGTGAGTGACAGGAGGCGGGTGTGTGTCAATTCCCCGTCAGAGAAGAGAGCAAGAACGCGCAGCTGGTATCGGTGTATCAATACTGCAGAAGGAGTATTGGAACCTTTTCAGATAATTCAGTATCGATACATAACCCGAGCACATCAACCCGATGACTTTATTTAGCGTTCATGTAAACACTATTTTCAGATTCATCAATTTGAATTCATTCATTCCAATTGAAACAAAAGGTGTACATGTAAAACGTAGCTACTGTCTCTTTAGACCCTATACCATGGGGCTGAAGAAAGATGCACCTGTGCCAAAATGTGCAAATTAGAAAAGACTCATACCTCTTTCCCTGTGATTTTCTTGTAATGCACATACAGCAGCAGGACACATCTCTGATGCACATTTAAATATGTCACATCCTGAGATGTATTACTGCCCCTGGTGATGTGTTGTTTTCAGCTGTTACTGTTTCTGTCTGTTTCCAAGGTTTGTGCTGTGTTACTGCTCTCACAGGTACTGATTGTGTTCACCTGGTGCTAATTTGCTGCCTGGCAACATCAGCTACAATGATTTGCTCCTGCAAGGAGAAGGCCAGCAAGGCCAGCTGATGCCTCACAGAGAGACAGAGACAAATGAGAGACTTGTCTCCCCACAGGTTCTCCTTTTCTTCTGCACCAGACATTTCACTATGCCTTCTGTTGTTGAATGTCAGCCATCTTCTATTTTGACTTCAGTGTATTTGCTGAAATTATGAGACTAGTCAATGGCTACTATTGAAGTTAGATTTTGGGAACTTTTCAGTAAATATGTATTAATATTTGTGGAAATCAGTTAGGAAGTGGATGCCATCTTGGCGTTTACACCTGGCATTAAGATGCGTTTTGCTCGATTGGATCACAAGTAGAAGAGGGAGATGCATACCCGTTTACACCTGGTGTTTTAATCCTCTTTTGTCCACTTTAAATTACTTCTGTCCTGATGGGCGGGTAAATCGATGGGCTTTTTCAGATCTTCCACGGAGAGCAGCAGCTTTTTCGTTCTGGAGGTGGTCGAAAGTGGACAAGCTCAAAATGTTTTAGACCCCATTTACACCTGTATGTGATCGGATTGATGAAAACACATTTTACATTTTAATACAGGTGTAAAAAAGGCCTTTGTTTGGAGCAACTACCGATTTCTCCTATATATCTTGGTTAGCAAGGAAGTCAGGGAAGTTTAATTGTTGTTCATTTAATTCATTGATACGTGTATAGGAAAGTTACATTTCTAACATTTAGTTAGGAGTCTTGTTTATTTTTTTATCCTTGCTTCCTCTTCAAGTATTTTGTGTTTCTATTATTTTTCCTTTGTCTCAATAAATCCAATTTCAGTTTATTTCTGGTCAAAGTGTTGTTCCAAGTGTCGGGACTGGAGATGAGAAGTTTCCAGTATACACTTGCCACTTTTTGTTATCTCTGTCTATAACCCCTAGGACTACTTTAATGCAACAGCAGCTATATTGTCACAGCTGGATTCACAATTTATAAAATTTATCAAAATAGACTACTGTCACATTTAGTCGATGTCTTCTGAAACTTTCAGTTTGTATTTTGTTCCTATTGCTTCTGTTTTCACATCTTGTGTTTGAGTTTGTTTCATTGATACCTCATTATGTTGACCTGTGTCTTGTTTAGTACCTTGTTTCCAAATTCGCATACTATCCATGCACATTCTAATTGCTAATATTGCCCACAACTCATAGTGTGTTGCACGAGGATTCGATTAGAACTACAAACATAAATAAAAAGCATTAGAAAATAAAGAGGTTTGAGTGGTTAATAATCAGTATCTAACCAGTATCAGTATCCACATTAAATTTGATCTGCAACAACATTGTGAACTTTCATAAAGATACATTTGGTCATTAACTTTTAAAGTGCATCATTATGCAAAACATGAGGATAGTTCAACGTATGAAAGAGCCACGATTGGCAGATCAATGTGGTACTACAGTTCTCTCTGATATGGTAGGAAATTAAAAGAAACTGAATGTGGCGGATATTAACTGTGATAAGAGGATTGACAGGACAGTTTAATTGGTGACAGGATGTGTGTAAGTAAGCAACAGAGCGGCTCTGTTAAAGACAATTATAGTATGTCCCAAAGATTCCTGATACACACTCAAAAGTATGTACTTTTTCCTTCACAAAAACAGTACATACTTTTAGAGCATAGTTTAAGTAGGCAAAACTGGGATACAGCCTGTGTATTTGTAAGCCTGTGTATTTGTAGCCCTGTGTTTCAGTTCAGTCTTTCTCTTTTATAGTCTTAGCATGTTTGCAAAGCTGTTATGTTGGATTTACCCCTTGGGTTTGTTTTCTTCTTCTTTGATTATCTTCTTGTTATCCTGGATTTCTATGCTTGCATGTTCCTAAGACTTTGTTTTTGTCATCATTAAACATCTGTGAATTTGATCTTCACCTCAACTACTCCTTCCTTATCCACTACCATATAACAACTACATTGTAAAAAGGATAGTTTCAATCTGTAAGGATTTTTTTGTACTTTATCTAACACTTAATGACTTTTGTTGATGTAATCTTAAATAATAAGGTAAGTTTATTAATGTTAATAATTTGAGTATAATAAAAAAAAAAAGGAAAATGAAATAACACTTTACAATAAGGTTTCATTTGTTAAGTTTAGTTAACTACATTAGTTAACATGAACTAAGAATGAACTATACTTCTACAGCATTTATTAATATTAGTTAATGTTAATCTCAACATTTACAATATTAGTTAATGCACTGTGAACTAACATGGACATTTTAACAAAGGTTAAATAAATGCTAGTAGTTTATGTTAGTTAATGCATCAACTAAGGGGGCTTTCACAGTGGCAGTTTAGTTTGAAACGGGGTACGGTTCGCATGAAAAATCGCTAATGTGAAAGCTGTCATGCGAACCCGGGCGCACACCGGGATACCGAACCCGAGACCACCTGAAGGAGGTGGACTGAGTTTGGTTGCACTCAAACTGTGTCGCGGTTCACGTGAGTATGAAAGCAACACGGACTCGGGTGCGCACTTGTTCAGGAAGTAAAGTAAACTGCGCATGTTTTTTTTGCCGATTATAATGTATTTACTTAAATAAAACACATGTAAGAGATGATGTGTTGATGATTTACCTTGGATTCAAGCAGGAGTGAGCCTGCAGTGTATTCACGCTTTGCGAGTGCAATCAGAGCATCAAATGAATGGCAATCAGCAGTCTCCTCAAAACAGGCTGCTTGCAAGCAGCGGAAAACGTCTACATGCAGCAAATACAGTAAACAGAAGTGTTGTATATTCTGCTGCACATAATAGCACCAAATTAATAAAAAACACAATTGACCCGCGTTCTGTTTTCTATCATGCGCTGTGTACGTCTGTGATGACGTAAAATGAACGCAAACGCACCAGGGTTTGATAGAACCAAGTCGAACCCAGTGTGAAAGCCCCCTAATTCTAACAAATGAGACCTTTGTTGTGTAAGTGTTACCAATAAAACCAGTTCCTTTAACACATTTTTGGTTCCCAGAAAATTTGAATAGGTGAACTTAAGATGTCAGTGCCCAGGGCGCCAAAGAGTCTTAATCCGGCCCCGTAGCCATATGATGGCAAAACTCTTTGGCTCGGATGAACTGTGCCACAACTACGACTGCCTTGGTAAATGCCACACTACCCCAAACCAATTCAATAAGGTCCAGTTTGTCTCTTACAGATACAAACACTGACACTTTAACTGCAGAAACATCATATTGCAGTATACAACAAGATTTATAATGTCACTAGCGTTTGGCTAAGGGGTTTCTAGGGAATTCTGAGTGGATGTCAAAAGAGCCCACCCAAAGTCTCAAAGGACATTGTTATTATCTTGTTATGACCTTGGACATACACGATATGGGCAAAAGTATTGGGACACCTGACCATTACACCAACAGGGACTGTAATGACATTGCATTTTAAATACATAGACATTAATATGGAGTTGGTCCCCCTTTAAAACTATAACAGCTCCCACTTTTCTGGGAAGGCTTTTGACAAAATTTTGGAGTGGGAATTTTTGCCCATTCATCCAGTAGAGCATGGATGAGCACATTAAAGCCTTGACGTCACTGAATTTCATCCAGAGTTGTGTAACAGTCAATCATTGTTTGCGGGTACCATAGAAATGAATGAGAAGTGCTGTAAAAATGAATCCTACCTGTCGCACATTTGTCCGTGACTTCTCTTATAAACCAGTATTTCATGTATTGTAAACTCTAAAAACAGATCATTCCAAAACAAATGTTTAAGAGCAAACATGTTGAAGATTAGCCGATGGGTTATCGATTTATTAAATGTTAAGCTATTTCCTCACAAAAGCAGTTTATTGAGCGTAGTGAAGCCTCTCCTCCATTGACATCCATTCAAAAAAAAACCTGCCTCGTCTCTTTCCCTGCATACTGCAGCGTTAGCAGGTATTACGTTTTTTTCTGCTAAGCTTGCAGGATTGCCTTCAAGTGGCTTTGGAATTTATGAGTTCAGGCATTGATGTTGGATGAGAAGGCCTGGCTCGCAATAAGCACCAAAATGTAAAACTTAAGTTTATGGGATTCTTCAAATATTTAGGTATGAGCAAACATCACTAATTAAAAGAGACCTGTCAATGAAATCTGTCAATGAAATGTCCTAATAAACCTCACGACATGCTATTTAACTAACAACACAGTTATATATGCAGCTATAACAGTATTTGGACACCATTCAAAAAAGACATTAAAGGTTATATTTGCACAGCATGCATTTGTATCTGACCTGAAGCAGTGTCTTCAGTTGAAGCAGCTGTTCTTTGACAGAAGAGCAGTCTTGAACCATGAGTTTCAGTGTCAGCTCATCCAGTGTCACATGATCTGACATTGACCTCTCCAGCCCCTGTCCCCTAAAACCGTCAAACGACTGCAAAATGTCAGCCCTGTAGGTCAAACAGAGAGAAAGCGATCAGAAAGCATGTACCAGGTCAGCCAGAGGCCTCAGCCCACAAAAAAAAAAATCTTTAGACAGGTTAGCTGTCCAATGACAGCCATGATATCCAAAATCCCCATGAGTCAGGAGATGAAAGGCATGTAGGAGGTATGCTGAGAATGTGGCTTTCTGAGACAAATTTGCTTTTTAAACAGATATAAAACAGAAACAAATGTACTTGTGGGGACTAAAGCTTGAAAACTGGAACTAAATGGAACAAAATTTTATAACAAAGACTGCCTTCAGAATGTGGGTATTCATTACAAAACATTTACTTATTTTTTATAGGTTATCTTCAGTCTCAGACGGCTCGCCGGCAGACCTCTCACAGTCTGTTCACAGACTATCTGGACTCATATCGGACTGAAAAATCGCAAGAGATGGATACATTTATAAGTTAGGGTGCATAGGTTTTTGCCTAACCCAGGCTCTTTGGAAAAACATTTCTACGAAATTATATTATGTTGCTACTTCAACGTTTCGCAACACTTTCAGATGGGGTGGACTATGTCAAAAATCTTAATGACAGACGACTGCTGGTATATTAGGCTGCTGTCACTTTAAGACTGAAAGCATGGATTTAATATACTGTTACACATACATTTTCTTTCTCAACTGTTTACATTCACTTAAGATATTAATGACTGTGTTTATGAGGATGCTTGTAAAGAATGCGACAAAAAGAACTTAGTTCAGTACTCACGCACTCTGAGAATCAGCTTCATGTGAAAGTGTATCTCAGTCAGCACTTAGAAACTATCTCTCAGACATGGTGTGCATATAGTGAACATTTTAAATCACTTGTTTTTAAACTGCAATGTTTTAAAACGTATGCAAACGATAAGTCATGGACTGAAATTGTCATGGACCACTTAAGTGTTCTTTGCTCGCTTTCTTTATATAATTTATGAATATAGTTTGAATAACTGTTTTGTTTTTCATGTTACTGAAATAACCAATGTGAAGCCTCAATTTTCTAATACATACAAAGCAATAACAAATTGGTTTTTAGCTTGTTTCGTCTGTAGCCAGAATATATGCTTTTCAACTTTGATAAAAGATGCCAAAAGCCAAAAGATGGCTTTTCTTAATGTTAAAAAAAAAAATCAGTCTATAGCATTTAAATGGTTAAATTTAAATATTTAACATGTATATTAAACAAACAAACGAAAAACAATACATATACATTTCATAAGGTAATTATAAAAAATTACCCTACAAAGGTAAAAAATGCAAATATTGCCCCTTAATGCGAAAGTTCATTTCTGCAGGTAGAGGCACGTTTTTCCAATGAGCCAGTGTTTTTTGCCATTTTGCTGGAAACAAAGTCATGTTTACAAGGTATTGGGGTGCTTAAGAACTAGTCCTTACGTATGCCCTTTACGTGGAATTAAATAATTGAAAGATACTCTTTTACTTTCTTTGAAACATTTAAACAAAGCAAGTAAATGATAAATCCATTATATTTCTGCCCCTTTTAAACACCTTTTACAAAACAAAACAAACTACGATTGGTCAATGTCAATCAGACAGTCTCTTCCAGGTTAAGCAGAAGATGGACCAGAATGGACCAGACTTTATGCTAAATGTCATTAGTTCAGCTCTGTAGTACTAATAGTACTAACCTGAAAAAAATATGACAATGTAGTTGCTTGCACAGTGTGATAGGCACTGGCATAAAATTTACAACAATTTCACAAAATGTCAAAATGCATAAATGAAATGGTCACCTGTTTTCACGCCTGCCCCAGTGTTGCTGTCGTCTCCTCTGAATGGGCCAGCCTTCTTTTTCAGAACACTCATAAGGTGATATCCCATCAGTGTCTACAACAGATATAAGTATATCAATATCTAGTTTTGTGAGTGCAGAATTTTCCACCACAATGTGGCTTACAAAACATTTGTGCTTGCTAGAGTGTTGCAAGGTGGTTGCTTCTGGCCCAAGTAAAATTCACCTCTCTAATATAATCAGGCCTCTAGATATGGCTAGTGTCCATCCTGCAAAATAGGTCTATAAGATTTGTCTGTTTTGTCATCGACGATCATCCACCAATTATTAATAATGAGTCTTATTTTTATCAATGTTAAAAAAAAGAGTTTTTGTGGCTTAATATTTTTTGTAGAAAACATGATATATTTTTTAAAAGAATTCTTTGAATAGAAAGTTCAAAATAACAGCATTTATTTGAAATAGAAATCATTTGTAACACTATACATGTCTTTACTGTCATTTTTTATCAGTTTAATGCAACCTTCCTGAATAAAACTATATAGTGTACTAGTTCTACTTTCTACTTTTCCCTTTCAGGATAAACACTGTCATGGCAAAGAAACAGGTTCAAGAGAATGCTAGCCAAACTATATCACTCACCACTGTGGAATGATGTATCTTCAGACAAGTCCAAATCCAACATGAGATCATCTTCCTCCAGGTCACATGACTCCACATTCTCCAGGTTGTTGAGAATGTCCTTATAAATGTAATATGTGAAATGAGAGTCAACACTGCAGCCAGGATCTTTGCAATCTATCATCTATCATATTTAAAAAAAAAAAAAATATATATATATATATATATATATACACACACACACACACACAAAATGTACTAACATTTAGATTCATAATTTGATACAATGCAATTATTGTGTAGATATGTATTTACTATGTATTTATTTTTAAAATCTTCTGTCAATATAGCTGCAAGCAGCAATTACAGGGCTAAGCCAAGCCCACCAACCACATAAAGTTTTATTGGTTGTGGAATTAAGTTGATTCTTTTTGGCTGTTGATCAGATTCTGTAGGACTCAAGGAATAGAAAGAGGAAGTTAAAAAAAGCTAAAAGCATTATTGTAAATTGTGTGCCAACCCAAAACTCCACAGGTAGCTTCAGGGATTATTGCCGAAGACACATACCAATTTTCCTATCAATACGGCAATACATTTCTAAAATACAGCATTTTTCTACAAAATTCAAAATGGCAGATGCCAAAAATGGCCTACATGGGAAAACTGAATAATGTTCAACTCTGCATGCTGCATCGAATCTAAAGAGATGAGTTTCATGATTGGTCAAACTGTTCAGAAGTTAAAAGCAAAAATATAAATTTTGCATCTTGACCAGTAGGTGGCACTTTTCTGAAACTGTGCAGTTACTCTCAGGTAATGCTTGTGATGACAGGTACCAAGTTTAATTTCTATACGCCAAAGCATTGTGGAGATATAGCCTAACGTCCACGTTTGCATGCTAATTTGTAAAACTATTTCTCAAAAACTATTGGATGTATATTGAGTTAATATTGGGGGAAAAGTGATAACTTTTTTGTGACTCGACCTCACAATCATCTAAGCAAAATTTGATGAAGACTGGACAAAATTTGTAGGAGAAGAAGCAAAAAAGCAAAAAAAAAGGAAAAAAAAAAAAACATTAGTGTATCTTTGACCCATTGGTGGAGTTAGAGGGTTTGAGATCTTTAGAGAGACACTAAAATTTGCTATGGTTAAAATTTAGACTCTCCTCTATGATCCAAAGTTCATGCATTTTGACCAAACGATTCTGTGGGCTGCTATAGACTTTCACTCAAGTATTATAATAAAAAGAAGAATAAAACAAACAGATTACACTGCTGACCTTACCGCTACCCCTTAACCCATCTATTTGGCAAAACAACATGAACACAATAACTACAAATGTACAAAACAATTAATCTTTTTTTATGTAAGTACATAGTACTTAAAAACACCTAATAATAAGGGGGACCAAAAACAAAAGTACTGTCTATGAGAGATAGGACTTTACAGTCATTTTCTGATATAAAATGAATTTGGAATTGGCAACTGAAAATGTATACAGTTTATAAAATCATTTGAACAGTAAAATGGCCAATAGCATAGATTAGAACATAGCATAGATGTAAGTTTTCTGAAAACACAATGGCTCATTTCCCTCAATTTCACAAGCACAAAAGCATATGTGGCAGAAGAATATGCTACCTTCATCCCTAAACTATGCTTAAAACTGCTTAATATATGCTTAAATATACATTTTAAAAAATCGGTTTCAGAAAGCGGGGCGTACAAGAAGCACAAGAAGCACTTTAGCCAAAAGTAAAAGACCAAACAAATTTAAGATAAGCATGGGTACTGTTAGGATGAGAAAGCAATAGGCAGAGTAGACTTCACTGAAGGGGGAAGGAATACAACTGATGTATATTCAAGCGAGGAACAGTTGACGGAACACATGACGGAAGCCACCTCCCCTATCCACAATTCATCTCTCTCAGAAAAGATTTAGTGCCAGCTGAGGACCTCCGTTAAATGATTTTTCCCCATGACCGGCTATCTACTCATGGCATGTCAATAGAGGGATACTCAGAAGGGAACAGGCAATTTGCAAAGCAGTGCAAATCAGTTTCTTGGAAGAAACTGACCGTTTTTTGGTTCATTGAAAAATGTTGATAAAGCAACAAATGCCGCCAAGGGCTAAAGTCAATGAACTGCTTGACTTTGATTCTTTGTTTTATAGTATTGGTCAGTAAAATACAGCCCTGTCTGATGGCCAAGATATTATGCTAAGTATTATTAGGCTAATGGCACAATAGTTCATTTACCTGCATACTGATCATTTTGAGGTAATCATTCTTCATAGTCACACAGCATACAGTAAATAGGCCTAGTAATAAAGTGTGAAAATTAAACTGTCAACAAAAGCATGCAGCTCTGACAAGCCATTTATATAACACTGTGCTTTAAATGTGAATTAAACAAGGCACTCTAAATCAGTTTCATTTCAGACATGGTCCCCCTTTTCACAAGATGTAATATAAGTGTCCCCAGAAAGTGTCTGTGAAGTTTCAGCTCAAAATACCCCACAGATCATTTATTATAGCTTGTCAAATTTTTTGGGTGTGAGCAAAAACACACTGTTTTTGTGTGTGTCCCTTTACATGCAAATGAGCTGCTGCTCCGGCCCTTTTTCCAGAAGAGGGTGGAGCTTTAACAGCTCGCACTTCGGTTGCTCAACAACAACAAAGCTGGAGAATCTCACGCAGCCAAAATGTCAGTAACGGTGTTCAGCCTTACATTGTTCAAACCAGTGTCGGACACTGATGGAGAGACTCAGGAAGAAGTTACAACTTTTAAAATACATCTGGACGTTTCTGAATGGTTTGTGGATAAATTTATGTAGTTGATTCAACTCATCGACTAGCATGTGCCGCCATGTTAATCTTTTGTTCAAATTCAGCGTTTAATTGACCCTTGTTTGTGAAGCAGTCCAGCGTAAAAAATAACATCACATTAGTAGTCTAAGATGTTTTGTGGGCGAGTCATATGTAACACCGATACATTTCTGTCAAACACAGCTTCTGTTTGTGCTAGCATAAAGTAATAGAGCGTATGGATGTTAAGGGAAAGCACACAGAAATGGTGCATGTCATGGGTGTGTCTAACCCCAACCCTAATCTTATGTTAGCTGGGATTTAAATAGCTTGATTGTCCTCACTAAATTATAAATACCAGCTACATCTGACTAAAACTGAATTTGAACTCAGTCGCTTGTTCACACTATATAGGGCAGGTTCTCTCAAATGCATCTCATGAATTCCTTGAGGTTTGTGAGAAAACTGCAGTGGGTTTGGTGAGTTGATGAAAAGCTAATTAAATCATAAAATTAAAAATTAGAAATAGGGCTATTATTAAAACAGTAAACGCTGCTCCACACGAACACCATCTTTGCATGTCACTTTTATATGTGTTTATAAACGTGTTGTCAACTAAACACAGACTTAAAGGTATCCTTGGAATTTTCTGCCAAAATAAATGTTTGAAACATGAATAACATTTGAAAGTGAATAATTTAAGACATATTAGCATTTAGTATCTTATAGTGTAAAATAAAATAATTATACTTATCTTTAATAAGTATGATAACAAAGATACCACACTCTGATGCCAAATAGAATTAGTTGCATTTTAAGGGTGTTCACACTTGGGTTCAGTCTTTACAAGAACCAATATAGTTTTCCCATGAGATGAAATGTTTATCACTTTACAATCACAAATATATGACAAAATAATTATAATATATCAACATCAAAGAGCGACAAACATGCAAATGTGTTGTTAAATTCTTAATATCAACTACAAATCTCAGAGAGTACTTCAAGAAAATATTTTATGTCAAAGGGGTTCAGCTGACAAAAAAAGTTTGTAAATCCCTGATATAGGGGATAGGGAGCTATTAAGAAAGTGTAAATATGATTTCCATTGGGGTGAATGACGTCTCTTTTACGTAAAAGCAATATCACACTCAAAGTCATGTGCAAAGGCTCTATATCAGCACAAGGCCTCATGCCTGAGGTAATAACAGCCGTGCTGAGCCATATTGTGTTCCTGCTTGTGTGATATTGCTCATTTACGGTGATATGAAGCAGGTCAAACATTTAGACAGCCTCAACAAACAGCACTGATGAGAAGAGGAGATGATACTGCTGCCATGCACAAAAGTAAATCATACTTTTTTTAGGCTACACATCATAAACATTACTAAAATTTTTCACTGTTTTACTGTATTAACAGTAAATGGTTTTATTACAGAAATGTTATAGTTTCAAATTAGTCAGGCGCGTCAGGCGCTGTGAGGCGCATCAAAGGTTTCTATTTACAACATGTTTTTGAAGTGTTGATCATTGTAACAATCACAGACATATCTCTTGAGAGCATTAATGCAATGGCCAATCAGAGGTGTTTAAGTAGTCAGAATCTGCTCAAGACCACTAAAAAATAACAATTTTTGCTATGTTACTGAAATTGGTACAGAGAACCATGAAATTTAGATGGAATTGGTCCTGTCTACTGGAATTTTGGTACCATGACAACCCTACCTGCAAGAGTTTGTTTTGGACGTATATCAGCATGGTACATACTACAGACTATTGACTGGGCCAAGGTTTTTCGATTTAGCTATTAAAATGCAAATAAAGTGGGAGAGGCAGATATAGTTTCAAGTAGGCCTCGTAAGTGCTTGCCTACCTCAACCATGAGAACAGATGCAAGAAAATAATATCTGACCTTGCAAGTAGAAACTAAATAACTAGCATGTCTGAATTGTATTTGGGAAACATCATTATCTGCAGTCCCTCTCATTTCTGTAGCTCTCAGAGCAGCCTTGTTTCAAGACACAGGAACTGCTCCTGAATGAGCTTTACGGTCTGCTCCATTTTTGGCCTTTTTTTCCCATCAGACAGTAATTTGCTATTTCATGGTGCTTTTTTCTTTAAGACAACAAAAGGCTTTTCTCACACAGCCTCCAAGCCTTCACACAATGGAGGTACAGCCTTTTAAACATGGCCCAGATGTGACCGGCGCTATCCAAACATACATGCAATTACCTTGTTCATTGCATAACTTGATTTTCAAAGCTTTTGCTTTGCTTTATGATAGATGTCATATATTTATGTCTCACCAAACCATATGTGAAATATGCTCTGAATTAAACACTAATTGATAATTGCAATGAAGAATCAGTGTTTAATAATAATCAAGCAATAAAGACAATGGCAATACATTATGGTTTGTTTTTGCATTTGATTCTTTTTTCCAATTTGTTGATAGCATAAAATTAAACCTTCCCATGCCTGACATCCATTTCTCATTAAAAAAAAAAAAAAAAAATCCTTCCCTCTTGTTTTTATAATCCATTCTATACTTTTTTCAAAATACTTCAATAAAGTAATTTGTTCAATACAGTATTAGTTTTTGCTGTGGAATCTTCATTAGTATCAAGAATTGTAAAAATTTCACTCTATATCAATTTAGAATTTTTTCTATTGTGATTAGACCGCCCAGCTAGAAAATTCAGTTTAATTTGATAGCTGTGTTTTGGAACAAGAGCTGGTGCGAACTGGTGCAAGTAAACTTGCCAACTTAATATGGTCTATCAGATTTTTGGAACATGGTGGCTTGTCAGTCAATGACCATCATAGAGCAACCTGATCCCGGCATATTTGCAAATTTACGTTAGTGAACTGGGTGTTAAAACAACATGATTAACATAGTAGTGTTCACAATTAATTCATTGTTCATGTATTGTTAACTTATCGTTTACAGTCTTAAAAATAGGTTCTTATGGGAAAATAAAGGTCTACATGAGAAATTAATCTCCTAAACCTTCATGTTGGATTTCTTGACACTGGTGTACCATTTTGTAAAGTAGTTATGCTGTTGTAAAATCGTCACAGCAGCAAACTGAAACAAACCAGAAATATTACCAAGCTGACAGATTACCACAGAAAAGAAAAATAAATAAATAAAATAAATATGGGTTTTTGAGTAGTAGCAGAGGGGGTGGAAGAGAAAGTCACCAATCAATATTTTAGATGGTTTCTTGTGTCAGTGGCGTGTGACAGCCTGAACGCATTGAATTGAAATTCTGTAGCACTCTAGGCAGTGGTTTCAAGGAGGGAGACAGAAAGAAAGAGGGTGTGAAAAGTAGATTTAATGTCTGTTGTATTTAGGTCATCAGTTCTTTGTTAACATTTTGCACCAGACAAATAGTCAGCGAATTAATGAAGGACCTCACGTAAACAAAACCTTCCCCATGCAATTAAAATGACGGGGGACTTTGGCTTCATGCTTCAAAAAGGACAAAAAAGCACAATAAAGGTATCATTAAAGAAGTCTATACAACTCAAGGACTATATTTCACGTTTAATAGCTTTATGTGAGGAACAGACGAAAGTGCAAGACAATATACAGTCAGCTAGTCATTACTGCAAAATAAAGACAAGGGTGATCTGGTCTTGTTTCTCCCTGAAGGTTTCATGGGATGGTTTCGCTTTCTAGATCAACTGATTCACTACAGGAGGAAAAAAAAGATTTTCAGTAACTTATATTTCAGCCTTTTCTTCACACACCAGTCAAATGGTTTCAGATGACTAGTTGTTGTATTGTACTAGTTGTACAGTCTGATTTTGACCAATTTCTTTTTCTTTTCTTTTTTTAACATATATAACCAATTTATAAAAATGTGGTGATTTTTCTCTGGATCCTTCTATACATGACAGAAGACCAGACCACTCACCAACAGATCCACCCATTTTACCTGCCATAGACCTGATTGAGGAATTGGTTCAAGAGCTTGGTCGAGTGCTCATGAAACACCACGCTAAGAAGATACTGCCATTTCCTCATTCACCAGTCCTCATTCTCCATCTGCGCACGCCATTTCACCGCTCTAAGCCAGTCCCATGGGCACTTCAGTGCCCTGCTCAGGAGGATTGCAGTTGCTTACTGTTGCCGTGCCAGAGATGAAGGCGCAGTGCTATCCTACAGAAAGAACGAAAATTGCCTTTGTCATCTCCTTGCTCACTGGTAAAGCGCTGCAGTGGGCCAGTACTATCTGGCACTAGGCCGGCCCCGTCATCAAGCTGTCAGTGACTCATCAGTGAACAAACAGCTTTATCGTCTACTTCAGGGAAACTCCTCGATTACTGATTATGCTCTGCAGTTCCATACCCTCATGGCAGTTTCCTGGAATGAGCCAGCCCTCCTCACCACCTTTTGCTAGGGCTTGGAGCCCTCACTTTGGCTGCATCTCTATGATGACGCCATGGGCCCGGATCTTTAGCCCTCTACTGACATGTTATGACAATCTATCTATTATCATAATATGATTTTAATCTGACTTGACATGACATGCCTTTTGGCTAATTCTGGCACATCGTACATTATTGATGTGCATTGTCCCTGTCAAATAAACCTGAAATAAATAATAAAAATAAATAAATGAATTCATGTTATTTTTCATTGCCAGCAATCTGGCCCAAATACATGACAAATTCTCATTTACTTTGTTTTAACTAATAGACGTGTAGATTTTTACTGTAGTGAAACTGTTCTCCCACAATATTTGTTTATACAAATGATGGTGAAATACAGAAATGTACATATCAATAATATCTCTATAAGATCTAAATGATATAAAACCTCACAAGAAATGCATAATTTTATCATTTCTACTTCAGGGAAAGATGTTACAATTTCCCGGTTCTCGGTTTACTGTCCCAACAGCATTTAGTAATGGGAAGGAGAAAATGGTAAAGGTAGAAAAACAATTACATCTACGGCAAACTAGATCATCAGATTAGAAGAAATAATGACAAGGTCACCCAGAAGGAAGCCACTGTCATCCTCCCTCCATACAATGGCCAATGAAGAATGGGTCAGAATGTAGAGGAAGCTAGGAATTGTCAAGTGGAGAGACAGATCAGGACCATCAAAATGCACCATTAGATCAGGGTTAAGAAGAAATTCTACACACTGATGAACATTGGTTTGAACAAATCGCTTGCCATGGACCTAATTGGACCAAATTTTTCTGCCATACATTCATGTTGGTGTGAACTATCAAGCTCCAAAAATGACCATTTAAAAAAGAAAAAAGAATTAAAAAATTATTTAAAAAGTTGTCTTTAAAAATCATCTAAATCCATACAATAGATTTGTTACAAAGACCAAATTTATGTTGTTATTTACTAAAATCTTCATCTCCTTCATCACTTGCATACATTCAAATATGCCCAGATGTAAGTGATACCAAATACCATTGGTTCTCATTGATGGATAGATGGCAAGATGATATTTTTGTCACTCTGGGGCTTCACATTCACTGTATGCCAAAAAAAAGAGACAATCTTCTAAATGTCTCCTTTTATTTTTCACAGAAGAAATACCATCATAAGGGTTTGAAATGACATGAGAATGACGGAGTTATGGCAGAATTTTCGCTTTAAGTGAAATATTCCATTAATGAAAAAAGCATTCTCTCTGCATTTTGTTCATTAAGTGTGGCATATCATCACTATTTGCTGTATTATAAGGAGAGTTATTTAGTCTAAGTTAAATGGTTGCTTATCGGATCTAGTGAAACTACTGTACTGTGCACAGTGCTGTTTGCTCAGCTCTGTCAGGCCTCTAAATAAATATTGATTATCTAGCACTGTTCCAGAGGCTGGGGTTGCTTTAATCTTAATGAGTCAAAGCAACTCAAACAAAGCAACTTAAATTGCTGACTGAAAATGTTACTAGCTAATGAGCAAGCCAGAAAGACCTCACAATGGAACAAAGTCCACCACCAGGAAATACTGTAAGTCATAGATATTACTTAAAAAGGATAAGTCTTTATGTTTGTAAACAGACTTGCCTTCACATTTCTGTAATTTTGAAAGTACATCTAGTAGGGCTCCCTTTCTTTTCCTTTTTCTATTTTTTATGGGTAGGGTACAACAGGGCTAAAGGTGAACCAAGGTAAAAGTCACATTTGATTTAATTTTCTTCTTAACCACTAGATGGCACAAAACTCAATGCAGATTTTTTTATTTTTTTTTAAACCTGGCAATGTGTCTGATCCTTGACACGATTGTTGGCAACAACACAATTGTCAATTCAAATGACAATCATTAATATTACTAAATATATTTTAAGACAAAGGTCCAGTTAGTTTTCAGTTTCAAGGTAATTCAGAAGTTTTTTAATAACTGAAGATATTACATAAAAATATGGTATTTGGGGTAAAAAGCGCTCCTATTATTGGGGTTAGATTAAAATTGTTAATATCATTTATTAAAGGGTTAGTTCATCCAAAAATGAAAACTATCCCATTATTTACTCACCCTCAAGCCATTCTAGGTGTATATGACTATCTTCTTTCAGATAAACACAATCAGAGATATATTTAAAAATATCCTGGCTCTTGCAAGCTTTAATGGTAGTGAATGGGGGGCACGATTTTGAAGCCCAAAAAATGCATCCATCCATCATAAAATTAATCCATACAGATCCAGGGGGGTTAATAAAGGCTTTCCTTAGCGAAGCGATGGGTTTTTTTTTTAAGAAAAATATCCATAATTAAAACTTTAACTATAATAACTTACTCGGTTACTAACGTAATCTCGGTTCCCTTAGATACGGAACGAGTACAGCGTTGTCTGCCTTTGGGCAAGACCCAACGAGCCCGCTTGAACCCGCCAAATTGGCGGCCGTCTCACTTTGGCAAACATGGAGAACAGAGCTGCTTGAGAGCGCAAACTGATCTGGCTGCTGACGAAGCGGCGCACTGATCAGAGCTGCACAAGAGTGGCAAACTGAGCGGCGAGCTTGAAAGGGAAAGCTGCTCGTGAGCGGTGGGCTGCTTGAGAGCGGCGAGCTGATCTTGCTGCTGCAGAGCGGTGAGCTGATCAGCTGCGAATTCCAGCTGCTTGCAGGTAGAAGGCGGCTTCAAGTCTCAGGATCAACGAAGAGATGTGATCTGCGTCGCTGAAGGAGAATGAATTAATTTGCCAAGGTGAGACGGCCATTTTGGCGGGCTCGAGCGGACTCGCTCACCATTGGCTCACACGGCTCCGCCACGCCGTCATTGGTTCGTTTACTTGAACTCCACGAACCAATGCCCGTGCAGTTTCACTGCATGATTGAAAAAGGCTTCAGAAATCGGTGAAAATAGGAGTTTCCCCGTTGCGTCTTGCCTAAAGGCAGATGACACAGTACGACTGTAATATTGAAAGGGAACTAGCTTCCGGCAGATGGCATATGCATCGATTTGCGGCGGAAGAGTAATCCCTGACCCGATGCATGACGCGATGATGAATGCAGAAGCGCAGAAGATAGAGCAAAACAAAACCCCAGTCACAAATTTGAAGTCAAAAACGAGAAATTTTAAAGAGAAATGTCGGAAGATTTCGATATAAGAGAAGAGGAGCTTGAGTTTGTTGCCCAGCCCTATTTGTTTAAACCGTGAGAGGCGTCTAAGCTTACGCTACTCCTACATCCTGTGTCCTACATCACATCAGGGGTTACTCTTTTGGCGCAAGTCGACTTGCATAGTATGCATACGTTCATCTACCAGAAGCTAGTTATTTTAGTTTATGAAGTTTTAAATATGGATATTTTTCTCAAAAAAATCCATCACTTTGCTTTAGAAGGCATTTATTAACCCCTTGCATGGAGCTGTATGGATTATTTTTAGGATGGATGGATGGATGGATGGATTTTTTGGGCCCATTCACCACCATTATAAAGCTTGAAAGAGCCAGGATATTTTCAAATATATCTCCAACTGTGTTCGTCTGAAGTTATATACACCTAGGATGGCTTGAGGGTGAGTAAATCATTTTAATTTTTGAGTGAACTAACCCTTTAAGTTGGGAGTCTACCTTGGAGATAATCAGATGCGCATGACATCACCATTTTCTCAAATTAGTGTTTTTGTAGTTTACGCAGAGATGGTAACAGTATTGTTTTCAAAAGCTTGAAAAAAAAAAAAAAAAAACTTCAAAAACTTTGAAACCTGTTTTCAAAAGTTTGCATTTTCAGCCCCCCCAAAACGTGTGTGTAAATGGCCCCTAAGAAAGTAGTGAAAAGCACATTTAGCCCCATTGCACCCTAAAACTTTTATACAGTGGGAAAAAGTTACTTAGTTAAACCCTTTGTAATGGTGTTTAAAATTAAAATAGTAGCAATCTTGCAGATTCTTCTGGGGATGGTTATATATTAGGTTTTGCCTTCAGGAAAGAGAAAAAAACATGAGAAACATGTGTTATCTTAATGGATTCAGTGCCATAGTGAGGGCCCTCAAGTGACGCTTGGCAGGCAACAACAACAGACGGTCCTGGTGAACAAGGGACATGCATCAAACTTCTAAACAGCCCAAATGACTAGGCAATGTTGAGAAAGTTGCAATGAAAGCCCATATGTGAAAGTGAAAGCGAGAAAGATCAGAACAAAGAATAAAAGAGTGAAAGAAAGAGAGATAACAAAATTATGTATAACGTCACAGCATCTCTCTTGCAAACAACAATCTTGTAGCAATTCACCATGTTGGAAACACGCTGCCCCCTAGTGGAGCACTGTCTCATCTGACCGGTCAGTTATTTTATCTGTTCAGGTTTTCCCCTTTTTTAATGTTTCTTAATTCCAACAGCAATGTTTTGATAAAACAAACCATTGTCAGGCATGCCATACAAAAATCAGTTTGATCCAAACACTGTTGGTTCATTTTCCCAGAAGTTAAAGACTGTAATTTAAAATACATCCTATATACATTTATTTTCTCTACTTTTATGAGTACACTACCACACGGCTTCCTATAAATTTAGCTTGTTTGGCTTCACAGTGTCTCAGACACGTCACTTTGAAACAAAGTTGCATGACTTTCATATCCTGCGTTCAGCATTACCCTAGTCAGAGAGCAGGTGTCGCAGCACAGCACACTGGGTCAGCTGAACTGTCTGAGGACATACCCATAAGCAGTGGGGAGGAAATCATCCTTTCTGACTCAGCCAATCAGAGAAGGAGCACTGATATCTGAGCATGACAGACGTTCTGTGTGGAGAGGGAGCAGAACACCATCGCTCAGAGATTTCTCACTTGGTTGCATCCTGAGTCACTTCTGTTCCTTGGTTTAAAACTTGACAAGTCACTGTGTGTGTGTGTGTGTGTGTGTGTGTGTGTGTGTGTGTGTGTGTGTGTGTGTGTGTGTGTGTGTGAGAGAGAGAGAGAGAGAGAGACATTTACTGTATTTGGTAATTAACCAAGGTTTCTCCAAAATGGATTAACACTTCAGAATAATTACTATAAACAGGGAGTCAAATATTTGCTAGCTCACATTATTTGCTTATAGAGTCCTGCAGGGGTAATGCATTTTTGTAGGCCAAAACCCGAAAACAAGTTAGCATTTTATCACTTCTTGTTCCACTGTCTTAAAGTCAATGGGTTTTTAGAATGGTTTTTGGTTAAATGCCTGAAATAAGGTCTGTGGTTAAAACAAGCTCAAGATATTTTCACAGTTTATTCTATGAAATTAAATAGATCTGTACTACCCTTAGTGATTTAAAGCTGTTACTTGTCTTGAAATGGCAGCTGCTAACAAGCTAAATAGGACTTGCCTACAGAGGATGTCAGGGACATTAAACATCATCACACCAAACAGGAACATTCATCTACTCACTAGTCCGCACTCTTGCAAACTATTCTAACTCAAACTTTCAGGGAAAAGTTTTATATATTTTTATATATAAGTTTTATAATAATCTAAACGCCAATGGAAAAATCCTATACAGCTTTTGTCAGGGTGATGCAAACTTCTGGACTGGCCAATAAAAGTGCAACATCACAACTTCACTGCAGCACTCTATACATGCCAGTTAGCTTAAGTCCTTGGAGTCCTTCTAGAAACGAATGAGAATACTTAAAATTATCACATATATTTTGAGACAAAACACTGGTTTATGATTTTCAGTCAACCCATGCCTGTGGCAACATTTCTTTAAAATGATATTACGTTACTTATTGCACATTTCAATAAACTTTCAAAGCAAAATATCCAGTGAGAGGCACTAAAAGCGTGTTCAGTTTTATTCTAAACAGATGAGTGTGAATCTGGCAACGTTTTATTATTGACTGTTGTACATATTGCGGCCGTTCAGAAATGAAACCATGCCATTTTAGCTTCCTACTACAAGCCTTTAATCTCTTTAATCATGATCTGTGTTTCACCTGAGCAAGTTTGCTATGTAAATGTCAAACATATGGAGCAGGTTATTTGATGCACATGTCAAAATATATTAATTTACAAATCATGCATGCATTACTGTAAAAGTGTTTTGAGGTTATAACAGTATTGTGCAAGCAACCTTGTGGAAACAAATCGTTATTTATTGATAATCTGCACCTGTAATCATAATTTGTGTGAAAGTTGTAGGTGTTTTACTGCCACTAGTGTAAACGTTTTTAAGTGATGTAACTGTCGAATAAGTTAAAGAACAGTATTTAAAGGAAACAACGCCCCAAGCTGAAGAAGCAACAGAGCACCCATGAAAAGACTAAGGCTAAAACTGACACCAGGCTGGAAAGGATGAAAAGACTAAATCTGGAATGTCTGGAAACAAAGTTGTGTTTACAAGATATCAGGTTAAACATGCTATATATTTAAGAGATTTTGTTTGAGGTGCTTAATAGCATTTATGAAACAGATAGTTACAGTCCTTGATTATGATTGGCCGAGCTGTGTTCGAAGCCATTGTAATATACAAACACACCTGTGATCTCATTGCATCACTATTACTGCGACACTGAGTCTATGTGTAGCTTCAACTATTCTACTATTCTATATCCAGCAACACCACTTAGCTGTTTAAAATTCACTGTAAACCACGGCATCTTGGGGCATACTGATTTATAAACTAGATTTCCATAAGCAGAACTGTCAATTTTTTTGCTAAGTTAGGTTTGTTAAAAACTTGTATGGTACTTTTGAATGGGCAGAAATTGATTACAAAGTCTACACACATTTTACACTATTTTTCCATTATTTTCTGTACAGCCATTGGGAGGCTGTATTGGTAAATTTCATTGCTATAATAATATTAATGTATTTAAGAAAAAGAGGCCTAAATGACAAATAAAAACAAAAGGAACTGTGGTCGATCAGATTGACTGTCTTCCAATTTAAGTAGACCAATATTTAAAAAAAAAACACCTTTTTTAATCAATTATATACATTCTAAAAGGTGTAAAAGAGGCCATCTATATCAGCCACACATGAGAAAGGTGGATACTGTCAGCTACTTACAACTTTTCATCCTAATTCACACCTTCACAGTGGCCAAAACATAGAACTGTCATGATTTTGCCTATATTTTATCACACAACTGATGAAATTACATAGCAGAGTGGTGAAGCACCTTAAACAAACCAAAACAAGTATGGGTGAATACATAAATGAAACTAGACCTCAATGACACAAAGTGAAATAGGTGACATCACATTAATCTGTAAAACGCAATGCACATTGGCTGTATTGTCAGAAGAAAATAGTTGAAAATTCTGACACTACTTTTTTCACCATCTTTGAATGTTTGTGAGTTTCTGCTGCCCCCATGTGGTCCTTGAAGATAGGCTAATAAAGAGGCTGCACAGCACTACTGCAGCTGCTTTGTTTAGCTGGTTTCCTACAGAAATGGTATTGAGGTTAATCAAACCAGAGAATCTTGTTTCTCACAGTCTAAGATCTTTTAGGTGTGTTTTTGAAAATTCCAAGTGGGCTTTAATGTGTCTTCACTGAGGAGAGGCTTTCGTCTGGCCACTCTGCTTTAAATTTCGGAAGTAATGGCTGTACTTATGCAAGTTTCTCCCATCTCCAAACATTATCTCAGGTTCTTGGTAATCTCTCTTACCAAGGTCCTTCTCCACCGATTGCTCACTTTGGCTGGACCACCAGCTCTATGAGTCATGGTTGTTTCAAACATCATTCCAGATCTGTGCCTCGAAACAATCCTGTTTGTGAGCCTTTGACCTCATGGCTCGATTTTTGCTCTGATATGCATTTTCAGCTGTTAGACCTTATATAGGCAGGTTGCCAGAGGTGGACTTTGGTCAAAAAGTAGAATTAGATCAAAGATCTTCCAGAAAAATGGGATGCATCTGAGGGTCATAGCAAAGGATCTAAATTCTCAATACTCATTTGTCAATGTGATTGTTAAAATACAATTTAAAGAATAAGGCTGCAATATCACAAAATGTGAAAAATGAAGGGGTCTGAATACTTTCTGAATGCACTGTACACCTTGTTGGCTTTCTAAAGGCCGTGACACATCAAGTCGACATCAAAGAATTGTGGCGACGAAAGCAGATTGTTTTGTCGTCTCGCATCGGCTGCGTCTGGGGCAAAAAGCTGCGCTTGAGCACAATGCATCTGTTGTTTATCTAATATGTGCCATATTTAAAATGAAATATTTTGCTAAATAATTACTAAACAGAGATGCAGTTACAATAATTGAGTGATTTGTTAAACACATAAAGATAAATATAATAAGTACAGGCATTTAACAAGCTATCATAGATGCAAAGAAAGATAAAGGCTAGCGCTTTAAGCATAAATGCCGAGTCATCCTCTCATTTGACTTTGATTTCACCTCACTATTTACTAACTGCGATGAAGCTGACAATCTGATCGGCTGCTTCCAGAAGAAAGACAAATGACTATCAGCAGGAGCCAATTTGGAGTACTCTCAGTATTATGATGTATAATCAGAGACGCGTCTTCAATAACTCAAGCTGACAGACTTATCTAGTCAGTCTCTGGGCTATGAACACAAGACAGTCCTTATTTTTTAAGACAGATGAAATCAACTGTGCTCATCAGCTGAGATTTTAAATGTCAACCATAAAGCACACTGATTCAAGAAAGCTTTGACAGTGTATTTTAGGAGCTTGGAAATAAGATTGCAGAGAGTTGCCTAGAGGAGCGATTCTCCACTGCAGGGCCAAAGACCACAAGGGCATTCTGCTTAAGGAAGTTAGAAAACCACTACTAAAATAAAAATACATAAGAAAAAAAATCTAGATAAAATAATGACTAATCCACTAATTGTGAAAATGTTTATGAAAAAATGCTGTGTTGTTGTGTTATTTCTCTCTTCTCTCTAAGTTGCTTAGGTCGATCATTTCATAAGGCTTTGGACTCACCATGCTGTTGAGATCAGAGCCAAAACTTCCACAGGGGTGTCCAGACCCTCCCAGTGCCTCCATCCCCTCTTCATCCCACATGTAAGTCCCTCCAGAGCTGTCTGAGGGCGACAGGTCCAGAGACGAGCCATGAGGAAAATCGTCTGTTGGAGACGTCTCATGCACAAAGTCATCTTTACCAGCTGAAAGACAGACAATGAACTGGGTAAGAAAGTGACAGAAATATATTTTAAAGTAATCTTAGTGAAAGTATGGATGCTCATATTGTTGAAATATGGAAAACCTTTTTCAAAAGCTAAACAGACAGGATTTTGAGGCACATTAAAGATGGAATACTATTCCAAAAGGCTGTTACAACATCATTATGTTGCCTTATGAGGTACATTGTTTGGGCCAAAATCTAAGGCAGCATCAAACAAGTGTATGCAGCTTTGCCACAAGTGTATACACTATGCATACAATATTACACACAATGCTGGGAAGTACAGATAAAAACAGTTAATGTAGGCTATGTATAGTATATACTGAGATTATTTTTTTAACAATGAAAAATGACATACTTCACCTTTTAACACCTTTTTAGTTTAAATCACACTGGCTTGTGGCTAAGGGATAATGTAATGTCAACCTGTCATTACTAAACCTAATAGGGTGATGAGAGGCCAGATTCACAAAACATTATGGAGAATCAAAATCTTCTTAACTGCTATTTTCTTTTTCTTTTTTTTTTAATTTAAAAACTCTAAAAATTCATCATAAATAACCTCCAACTGGTCTTAAATCACCAAAGGTAAGATGTTGACTTCATTTATTGTGTTGTTTCAAATATTAAGAATTACAACACAACACTAGCTACTAGGGGTGTAACGATACCCCCATGTCACGATTCGATACATATCACAAAACTAAACTCACGATACGATATTATTGAGATATTCCAAGACTTATGGTAAAAGGTTAACAAAAAATGTACTGTTGTTAAAAATGCTAAATTTGGTATTACATTGGGGGTGGAAATAAATAGGCTTGGACTAGGCTTGGTGCTGGTAACCCAATGCACAGGACAATGGTGACACCAGAATAAAAATATTCATGATTCTGAAGCTGAAAATACAGAATTATTTTAGATGGATATGCTTGCAATCTGTCACTGACTAGATATATTTAAAGTAATGAAGTCCACTTTTTACTGGTAACATAAGACATTTGGTATTATCAGGACTCACAAATATTCCCCCATTTTATTATTATACATTATATTCAACACTACATATAGTAGTTTAATGTCGTACTGACACTAAAACTCTGTAAACTTGAATTTTTTCTCAGTAAGTTTCATGAACTATACCAAAGTCCATTTAAGATATAAAGTCTTTGACTATACATAATACATATTGTCACTATCCACGATACATATTTTTGCATTTTTTCATTGTGATTGCGACACGATATATTGTTACATCCCTACACATTACTATTATTAGGGATGTGCACGAGTACCCTGTGACGCCAGTGATTGATAATGTAAACAATGATCAGTCATGATTATGCGTAACATGACTATTTGCTGAATTTAAAATTCAGTAACAACTCTTAAAAAAAATTAGTCAAGTAAAAGAACAAATGGCACATTAAAAAAAACACAATGGCGGGGGCTGGACTCCCCTCAAGCCAGTCGTAACTCAAATAGTTATGTTAAATCTCAAATAATTATTTATCAATACGTTAACTTTTATTATGAGTATAGCAGTAATCTGAAGGCAGTGCAAAAGGAAAGCTTTTGAGGTTTTTCATTTAGTTAATCAGCGAGTCTTCACCAAGAACTTCAGCAAGAACTGCCAAACCAATCAGATAACACCAATCATTTCACTCTTCTCATGGGTCGTGAATTACACTCTAAAGGTAACTAGGGTTTGAACAGTCAAAAGTCAGAAAAAAAATGCATACATTTTCAATTAGTAGCAATAGAAGTAGATAAATTCTCAGTCACACCTGTAAGTCCCATCCCTGCCCAGTCAACAGTTTCGGATAAGAAGGTGTGCAGGTTGGTCATCGATGATTCCTCGTTGCACTTGGTGATTAGAGTGCTGTCATCTGTACATAGTCCTAAGTGGTCAAACCCCTCATTGAGGACAGGCAGAAACAGGGCCTCACCTCCATTTCCGAGATTATCAAAGTCATCCATGTACTCTTCACTAGTATCATTGTTCTCCACAGAGGAGGACGATGATAGCGACATATCCTCCAAAACCTCCATAGAGGGGCCCAGAATGTCTTCAACTTCCTTTACTTCAAATGAAGTCTCATTTGGAGAAGTTTCAATACTTTCATTGGTGCTAGATGGTTCTGAACTGGTTTCTGCTATCGGTGTAGGGTCTTGGATATTTTTACTTAATTCTGCTTCTTTTTGGACAGTTCCAGAGACAACGGGACGGAGATGTTTGGTGAGTGTTGGACGTGTAAGTCTATAACTGAGCACAGAGGGTTTCTTAACTGAAAAGCTGGGTAAAAGGGATTTCTTTATTGTGGTCGTTGGCAAAAGAGGAACACTAGTTGTTACAGAGGGCCTTGCAATCTCATATTTACCTACTTTCCCTTCGTATAATACTGGATTTGGCTGAATGAGGGGTGATCTAGCCACTGGAGATTGTGCTAAAGGTTTGGGGAGTTCTTGAGCAAGCTCTGTAGCTTTGTTAAAGGAGAAAGAACGGGTCATAGGTGGGTTGGTGGGGCAAGCTGCCTTCTTGAAGTGGGTGAAACTCTGAGAGCGCACTATGAGACTCTCTTTAGAGGCAGACTTGGCAATGTCATTGGACAGGGACCGTTTGCTCTGCAGGGTTCTTTGTTGGGATACATGACCAAGACCAGGCCCTGAGGAGCCATAATGCCCATTACCACCACTGACTCCATTCAGAGTAGCTATACCATTGAGGGGATTTCCTGTGGAGGGGCGTTTGGGAGTAGTCATGCGGGAAATGGTTTTGCTAGGCTGGGGTATACTCCTGGGATAGCTACTTTGTGCAGTGGGGATTGTACTCTTACATTTAACTGCAGCTGCAGGGGAAGGCTTTTCAGTCACCATCTGTGAATCTATAGGTACACTACTCTCCTCATCCAATCTGCCAGACTGTTGAACTTTATTTCCACTATCCTCTTCACCCTTTCTCCAATTTAGGGATTGCACACGTGTCGAACTATTGTGCCTGCCTATAGGTCCACTTTTAGACTCTAAGGAGGAAACCGGGAGGGCAGATCCTTGGGGAAGGGGGGTCATGGTGGTGCCTGAGGTTTGGGAAGCAAACTTGGGCAGCCTGGAGACCATGCTGAGCTGTTTGACAGCGTTCCTTTCCATCAGCTAGGTTGACAACCATGGATGTGAGGACAAAACTGCAAAAAGAGAGAAAGAAGACGAAATATGAAAAAAAGCAAATTGTTTGCATGTTGTATACAACAGCCAGTGGTGCAGAGTCTGGAAATGCAAGGTATGCATGATTTAATGTCACACTGATGACAGAGCCATTTCACAATATTTTACATGCACGTTCTGTGATTTAAAGATAGAAAAATTAGTAAACTTTCCATGATGATGAAAAATGCCATGATGATAATGCACACTGGGGCAAGTGAAGTTTCAGCAGTTTCAACTCTTTTTTTTTTTTGGTGCTAAGCATGTTGCATTTTTGTAAGGACTACATCTATGCTGATGTACGTATAATGTATAATGATAAGGGGGGGGGGGGGGGGGGGGGGGGGTGGGGGGGGTGCTCTAAAACTTTCAAGTTGGAATGTAATGCAAAGAACACAAAGTCATCTGATCACTGTTCTTCTCACAATAACTTTCTGGGGTACCATTTAGTTGCTGTCTTGGGCACATTACACGTTGGATCGACGATAGGGGGTCACACATTACACAACATTTCAAATGGAAGAATTGCAGACAACTTTGCTGTGTTTTTTTGCACCATTTTGAATTTTCTAGGGGTGTAACGATACATTTTATATCAAGATATCACAATATAAAAATGCGAAGTTATTAAAAGCTTTTTGATAGACAAAACTGCTTTCGAATAATACATCAATGAAATTAATGGCATGGTGCCAAGCTGATTCTGAGGTTGTAACTCTACAAAGCATTGGCATATTGACACCACACTTCAATGCATGTCATCGTCACCTCATACTGACCACACCACATCAATTTGGTAACAAACCTAATGGTCAAAAGTGATAAACAATTAAATCATACTACTAGTGATTGTATTTGTGGTTTTTCAACAGTTTTGACTAAAATAATCTAAAAATGTCTTTAATCACTCATTGTTGCAGTTGGTCTGATGCTCACAGCCATGCCTGAATGCCTCGTCATACCTTTCTTGTGCTTGGCCCCTTATAGTTTTTTTTTTTTTTTTTTTTTTTTTTTTACAATTGTTAACGTTTACCAATACTTAAAGTACTTTTTCTAAACTCTTAACACAGCAACTCACCTACATCACACAATTAGCCAAATAGTTAATTTTCTGCTCAAAACCACATTATGTTCATTAAATACCAAGTCTACATTTCAAAATGCAAAAAAAAAAAAAAAAAAAAAAAAAATTGAGAATTGCTCAGGGCCGCCACTGGTCAAATGGGTTCTCTATGTAGAACTTCAATTGCCATCTTGGTTGAAATTGCTTTCCAGGACATACTGTAGGGGTGGGGTGTCGATGGTTCCCCATTGGTAGTTGGCGACCTACGCAGACCGCGTATTCATACAGATTAGCGGTACTGGAATCACTGTAGTAAAAGCTTTATTATAAACATGAAATTGCTGCCAGTGATCAACAAAAAATCCAACATATATGAATCTTTGGTTCCACATGTGTAAGGGAAAACATAAAGATGCACAGTCCAGCACACATTCTTATTCCTCTCCCCTACCTCTTCTTCTGCCTTGTCCTTATCCAGCTACTCTCCTCTTTCAACTACTCCTCTCTCTCAGCAGACATTATGTTTCTCTCTCTGCTCCTCTGTGTTGTTCTGTATCCACATTGAGCAAAGCCAATTCAAAGAGTCATTTTTTTTTTTTTTTACGACATATGTCCATGTATTGGAAAGAACTTCAACAACTGACTATGCCTCCAACTGAGATTGGAATCAGCTTTTTCTCAATATTTCAGTGATCTGTTATTTAAAAATGCTTATCAGTTCAATTTTTTTTTTTTTTTTTTTTTTTAATGCTTTGGAGCAGCTAGGGACAGTGCTGGCAAAAAGTTATCAAAAGAGTTTTGATTCGCTGAAGCATTGCAAAGTTGTAAGTTAATGCCCGAGTTGACCTATAGCTGCTGAACAATATGTCTAAACTTAACAAAGCAGCTTGGCACACAAAGACAACAGGACATTTTGATGAGTGATGATGCAAACCAAGTTTCAGAAAAGTTAGTTCATGCATTCATGACCTCAAGGCTAGATTACTTTAATGCTCTACTGGGTGGTTGCCCTGCAGGCTTAATAAACAAACTTCAGCTGATCCAAAAATGCAGCAGCTAGAGTTCTTACTAGAACCAGGAAGTATGACCATATTAGCCCGGTTCTGTCAACACTGCACTGGCTCCCTATTAAACGTTGCATACATTTTAAAATCTTGCTAATTACTTACAAAGCTCTAAATGGTCCTCAGTACTTGAGCAAGCTCTTAACGCATTATAGTCCTTCACGTCTATTGCAGTTTCAAAATTCTGACCAGTTGATAATACATATCAAAATCGATTGCGGGAAGTAGATTATTTTCCTATTTAGTACCCAAACTTTGGAACAGTCTTCTTAGTGTTGTTCTTGATGCAGACACACTCTTATCAGTTTAAATCTAGATTAAAAAGACATCTCTTTAACCTAGCATACACATAACACACTATTACATTTCTAGAAATTCAAATCTGTTGATTAATTATTTTATTAATTACTTAAATGCAATTTATCATTGTGCAAAAAATGTGCAAGTTATGTTGTAGTGCTAAATAATGGTAGAACTGTGTATTATGACCCGTTGGCATGCAATATGAGATCCACCAATCAGAGAGGTTTCAGAATCTCAAATGATTTGTTTGATTGGTTAAAATAAATGAAGAATACCTTTTGTTTTTCGGGGGCTCGAGCACCCACTGGTTCAGCGCCTATGGAAAATTTAGTTATAGATGAGCCTAACATCTTAGTCCTTGTCCTCAGACTTCCCCTTGCTTGAGGGGGTCAGCATAAGGAAGTCAAACAATAACGCTATTAAATGCAGTCCTTGAGGCTTTGAAATTGCAGGCCAATAATATACAAGGACAACAAAAGTAGGCATCATATGAGAGGCTCACACTTCCAGACAATACTCTGATTAAGATCAGAGAGGTGAAAGCCACGTGTGTAATGTGATAAAGATTAACCTGATGCAGGGGCACAAAGCATTATTCATTGTATTCATTCATTATGTGACAAATGTTTAAAAGCCCTGTCCATATTAATGAATTCACTGGAGGGATAAAGCATGACCAAGTAAAGATATCACCATTTGCCAAAAGTTGGTGGATACAAAGTATCTATTCAGGAGCAAGACAAAGCAACATGCCCTGTGACCAGCTGAGATACTTCTGTATTGGAACCATGTTATGATGTTTATTACCCATTCAATCCTCTAAAGAATTGGACTATAATTGTAATAAAAAGTTTTGCACAACATTGAGGGTGAATTGCACCGTTCCTCCCTACAAATCAGTTTTATATCATCAACATTTCTGGGTATTAGGCACTATACTAGCACAGTTTTGTTTTAGGGTTGATGAGCAAGCAACTTCATATGCAGCATTAATATAATAAATCTGATGTATAGTCAATTTTACAATGCCTTTGATTGCAGGTCATCCAGAAATTAAAATCCAGGCCATTTTATGAGTTTTATTAGTTTTACTGTTTTAGTGTTAATCTACATAATATGAGGCTGTTTTGCATTGTTCAGTGGCCGTTCACATATCGCGTCTTTTCCGCGCGCAAGTCAGTTATTTCAAATGTAGCCGCGCGGCAGGCGTGGAAGCGACGCGGTCGCAACGCACATGCGGTGCGTTTTTCAGGCGCATCGAAATGAAAAATTCTCAACTTTTCAGAATGCCGCAAATATACCGTCGGTCATGTGACAAGAACCAACTGATCAGCTTCCAATATTATCTGCCTGCAATACCGGAGGCAGAGATTGTATATAATAGGGAGATAAGAGGCTCTGTATCTCTTACCATTGGAGAAAGTGTAACGGCTAACTTAATCACGTGCTCCCTTCTCAGCCTATCGTGTAATGGCAGTGACATCAGTCGCAACATTCCCTAGTCTGCATTCTCTTAAAAAAAAATACATTTTTAATCAAGCTAAAATTTACATATAGTTCCCAGCGAAAGTATTATTTAGTGTAAAACATGCTGAAGATTAGCAAACAGGCTGTCGATTAATTAAATGATTAGCTATTTCCCCACAAAAGCTGTTTAATCAGCATAGTGAAGCCTCTCATCCTTTGGCATTAGCATTAGCCGTTACGCATTAGCATTAGCCGTTACGCTTTTTTGGCTAAAGGTTGCAGGCTTGCCTTCCAGTAGCTTTGCCGGAGGCTGCACTTTTAGGACCCTAGTTTTTGTGACAGCGCCATCTAGTTTTAAATATTTAAACAGGGTTACCAATGGGTAGGTTTAGAGATTGGGGTTGGTTAGGACAATATATCAATTAAATTGAATCAATAGCATTACCAACGGGTAGGTTCAGGGCTAGGGGTTGGTTAGAACAATATATAAATTAAACTTAATCAATTAAACAACTAAATCATTGCTAGGGTCCTAGAACTGCAGTCCTAGAAATGCGGTCCTGAAAATGCAGCCTCCATAACAAAACATTGAAATCTCAGCCAAACTGCTGATCATCGCTGTACAGGGTGGTTTTTATATCTCATCTCCATAAATAAATCTAGTAGTAAAGCAAATGCAAGGGCTAGAAATCAATTTATCCTTTGCTGAAACTTCCTACTCCTCGTGGAGAGCGCAAGCGCTTTGGAAAGAAGGAGAAAGCTGTGCGGCTGCGCTTTCCACGCGTTTTAGACGTGATATGTGCATGGCCCCTTATTCAGTTGTTATAAATAATATTATCCTTTGCTTTATGTCCATCAAGTTCCAACAATCCATCCATCCAAACAATCCATATTCCTTATCCACTGTAGGGTCACAGGGAATGCTGGAGTCTATCCCAGCATGTCTTGGGCCAAAGGGAACTGACATCAACACAGGGAAAACACGTACATTTCTCAAAAAGGCCTCTCGAGTCAGACTCGAATCAGGGACCTTTTTGTTGAGAGGTGACACTGAGCCATTGTGTGTCCAAATATAATTATAAATAATTATAAATTAGATGATTTACATTGATTTTGTGGGGCCAACCCCCCAAAATGTACAAAAATGTACGATAGTCTGGTCTGCAGATATAGTTCAGGGGCCCTATTCACAAAACATCTTAAAGGAATAGTTCACCCAAAAATGAAAATAATCCCATAATTTACTCACCCTCAAGCCATCCTAGGTGTATATGACCATTTTCTTTCAGACGAACACAATCCGAGATATATTTACAAATATCCTTAGTCCTCCAAGGTTTATAACGGTTGTGAATGATAGGCCAAATTCTGAAGACAGATAAAATGCATCCATCCATAAAAAAAGTAATCCATACGACTCAGGAGGGTTAATAAAGGCCTTTTGAAGCGAAAGGATGCATTTTTGTAAGAAAAATATCCATATTTAAAACTTTATAAATTCAAAGAAAGAGCTTCCGGCGGACGACCGTGCACGTCAATTTGGGCGGAAGAGCAATAATGAGTCAGCATTCTGACATAGAACCTGGAAGCAGTGGACGTAAACAGCATAAGAGAATGACACAGAAGGGAAGATATTGTTGAATAAAGTTGTTATTTATTTTCGTTTTTGTGCAAAAAAGTATTCTTGTTGCTTCATAAAATTAAGGTTGAACCACTGCAGTCACGTTGACTATTTTAACGATGTCTTTAGTACCTTTCTGGACCTTGAAAGTGGTGGTTAAATTACTGTCTATTGAGGAGTCAGAGAGCTCTCAGATTTCATCAAAAATATCTTAATTTGTGTTCTGAAGACGAACAAAGGTCTTATGACCTAATTAATGACAGAATTTTCATTTTTGGGTGAACTAACCCTTTAAGACTTCTCTCCATTCCTTAGTAAAAGTTGGTCTCAGCAGTTTTGTGAATAGGTTTTAAGAGAAAACTCTTAAGAACTTTTACTGCTATTTAGGAAAACTCTTAGTTGCAAGATAAATTGTTTTGTGAATACAGCCCCAGGTTATTATTGTACAGTAAGTTTATATATACACAAGAGCACATGTGACAAGGAATACTGTCATGCAAAAATTCCAGGAAGTTCTCTTCCTGGGCCTACTGGATTAAATGAAGATATAAGACTATCCACCATATTTTTCACGAAAGAGTGGGCACAGCCATTTGTAACTTGTCTGGCTTCCAGTGTCATTTGCTTCCAGTTATTCTACCTGTACAAAATCATACTGCTTAAAAACATAAAAATGGTAAAACATACCATTATACTGCTTTATGTTGCAAACTTTCAATTGTTATCATATTATTTTAATTTCATTATCATAATCATAAACACACAGATTTACAGTTTATGGCACTTCTATTCTTCTAGTTATTTACCTATAGGTGCTAGTGAATCGGAAGTCTTGCACATAAAAAAATAGCTTACTTCCACATTGCAAAATGTGGAAAAATATATCTACTGCTAAGACTCACGTTTGCTTTCCCTCAATATTTGTGTTTGTACTGTATGTTGTGCTAAGTGGGTTAATGTGTTTGCAGTCAAACTCCCAGGCACACCCATGTTTACAAAATGACACATGAGGTGGTGCACATAGACACATGCATTAGACATCAAATACTGCCTGTCAAAGACTGACAATAAGACAGAATGACAGACATACAGTTTGCTCATATTTCTGATACACTCTCACTGATAAAGTCAGAACTAAGAACACTAAGGCAAATGGTAGTGATGCTTTAACAGTCCTCCCTGCCTACTCACACTCCACTGTATAATTTCCCAGATTTAAAAAAAAATTAGACATGTTTCAAGACATTTGCTGAAAATTAAAGCAGTTAAAAGTGAGAGGATATTTCATACACTCACAGGTCACATTATTAGGTACATCAGCCAGTACATGGCAGCAACTCGGTGGATTTACCATTTAGACACGGTCAAGATGATCTGCTGAAGTTCAAACTGAGCATCAAAATGGGGAAGAAAAGTGATTTAAGTGACTTTAAACGTGGCAAAGTTGTTCGTGCCAGATGGGCTGGTCTGAGTATTTCAGAAACTGCTGGTATACTGGGATTTTCATGCTCAACCATCTGTAGGGTTTACAGAGAAAATATCCAGTGAGCGGCAGTTCTGTGGGTGAAAATGCCTTGTTGATGCCAGAGGTCAGAGTAGAATGGCCAAACTGGTTCCAGCTGATATAAAGGCAACAGTAAATCAAATAACCACTTGTTACAACCAAGGTATGCAGAAGAGCATCTCTGAATGCACAACACATTGAACCTTGAAGCAGATGGGCTACAGCAGCAGAAGACCACACCGGGTGCCACTCCTGTCAGCTAAGAACAGGAAACTGAGGCTACAATTCACACGGGCTCATCAAAATTGGAAAATAGAAGATTGGAAAAATGCCTAGTTTGATGAGTCTCAATTTCTGCTGCGACATTCAGATGGTAGGGTCAGAATTTGGCATAAACAACAGGAAAGCATGGATCCATCCTGGATCTTTGATGCTATCGTGTCAATATGGAACAAAATCTCTGAGGAATGTTTCCAGCACCTTGTTAAATTTATGTCATGAAGAATAAAAGCAGTTCTGAAGGTAAAAAGGGTGTACATATTTATGAGCAATATCACACTCGTAGTCATGCGATTTGGCTCTATATCAGCATGGTTATGACATGTTCACGCATGTCATCATTGCCGTGCTGATATAGTAGTCACGCATGTCATAGATTGTTGCTTCATTAGTAATCCAGCACTGCAACTACACATATCATATTCTTAGAATATGACACATATCATGTCATATTGTAAGACAACATTGCAAACACCTCCATGTCATTTTTGTCGCAGTCCTACCAACACAATGTCATTGCCATGGAAACCAACGCAGACATTCCGGAAAACTAAAGAGAGCCACGGGACACACAAATCAGATCTGAACAGTTGTGATACACAGTGTGGACAGTCATCATAGATCACAAATCATTTAGATCATATTACAATCGGATACACAAATAATCGGATTTGTACTGACAGAGTGAACATAGACTTAGGCCATGTTTACACCTGGTATTAAGACGCGTTTTGGTCAATCAGATTACAAGTAGACGAAGCAGACACATTCCTGTTTGCACCTGGTGTTTAAATCTGTCTCTTTTGGTTTTCAACCACTTCTGTCTTGATTTCTTAAAGGGAATGCCTATAGCTGGGTAAATGTTCTTTTTTCAGCATGGGCAAAATAAGCTTGCACAATTTACACATGAGACGCATGGAGACGACGGAAAAACATACGGAAAGCATCAGCTTTAGTTTCTGCTCTGCTAGCCGCAAGACCACGCCGAACACTGTGAGTGCGTGTTGAAATCAGGAATGATGAGAGAACATTGTGCTTGGTACCAACCAAACTTGGGTCTTCAGCTAACAAAGTTTAAATCCCCTCTAGCTAGCGCGCTTCCCATAATGTTTACACATTGTCAGTATTTGGAGAGTATAGGCTGTTTTTTGTGGCTCTTCAAACACATTCGACCACATTAGCGTCTACACTACAAAAGCAATCCGGTCGAATACGTATTTGACAACCTCTGGAATTGGTCGAAAGTGGACAATGCTTAAAACCTTTTAGACCCCATTTACACCTGTATTTAGCGTCATCCACTTGTGATCCGATTGACCAAAACGCATCTTAATACATGGGGTCCGTTCTTCGTACCTCCCTAATACATCTGAGATGATTTGACAGATGCTAGATCTTCTAATCGTGATAACTGAACTCTGGCTAATTTGGTTCTTCAACGAATTTGCGGATTGGATAAAAATATCTGGATTAAGTTGTCTAAGATTACTGCGCGTTCTCGTGTTCCCTGAAAAGAGCAGATGTATCGATAATCGAAACCACGATCAGCAATGCAGCGATTGGCTGGAGTCAAGACGGGAACGTAATGACATCATATATTTAAAAAAGACACCTGACGAAAAACTTGACGAATTTCTAGACATTTATAAGGAAACAGCCAAGCGAATATAATGACAGACGAATGACATAAATGTTATCATAGATAAATAAAATGTGCACCGTTTTTTTTTGTTTTTTTTTACATGATTACCCAGTTATTTAGGCTATATTCACGATTTCTAGTATTTGTACAGGCACTTTTTATTTCAATGTTGTAATTAGCAACTAATTTACCTTTGAAGCAGATTTGACAGCATTAATTAAAGTTTCTTAAGGGTCAAGATCAGGGCTGCGTTCAGCCCCGATAAAACGTTGCAAAATGTTTTTTAAACGGAAACAGTGGTGCATTGAACATCCTGTTCTGATGACGCAAGAGTTGCAACTATGGCAGCTGAGAAGGCCATTCTTTGTGTTCTTTTTGAAGAATTTTCGGAGCCTGATGAAATCAGTATAAATACGTGTTTAATATGGCAAAATACGCTCACTGCCCTTGCCATCCAGAATAAGAGAACATCCCAATCGAGTGAAGGGATTTGTGGAAACTGTTGTTCCTAATTATTGTGATCCAACATTTGCCTCGCATTTCAGGATGAAAAGACAAACATTTCAGATGAAGGATAATCCACTTCTTACCTCCGAGACTGTGTTATGATCTTTATGACCTTATTATTTCTATTGTGAGTATTAGGCTTATCATTATTGCTGATCACTGTTGTTGTGCTATGATATTGTAATATTTACCATTATATAATCAGAGGAGAATAGAAAAGTTTTTGAAAGTGTCACTCCAAAATACAATAGCAAAATATATAAATATGTATAGTACTTTGTTACATTCATACCCATTGTGCGAGCTGTCTCTTTAATACCGCATGGTTTATATACATGTTGTTGCTGATTGGGCTGACATTTTTGACACACCCACCAAACAAGAGAAAATGTATCTCAAACCCCGTTGCACACCGTTTCTACGAAACATGTCGTTCAACCCGGAAACCGTAGCAAAACGTTGTGCACCGGTTTGAGCTTGAATGTGCCCCAAGTTATCTGCATCTCCTGCGCTTCATCAAGCCACTCCCATAGTAGCTGTCACGGGTTCAAATTAATGCACGCACGGCATAGAATATCTGTACATCATGTGTGTAAGACTCCAATAAAATTATTAGGTAATTATTCCCTCACAAATGAATCTCTCAATGAGTAAAACTGGCTGTGTCTATATTATGATATACTACATGACATTATAATATTATTTTCAAATTTATTTTTAAATCATTATTATTGTCCCTGGTTTACATTAGGGTACTCTTGTGAGAAAGTTGCAGTGGCTCGGACAAACTTTGAGCATCACCTCCGCTTAAAAAGATGCAATCTAATCCTGTTTAAATGAAATCAGCCTGCGAGCAGGTTTAAGCTTACGGACCTGTTGCTATGACAGCAAGTCCAGAATGAGCGTTGAAGAACCGAACAATCCAAGATAATGCCAAATCCTCATCAATCAAATCCAGCTAACTGAGTTAGCAACGTACGAAGAATGGGCCCCAGGTGTAAACAGGGCCTTAGTGTCTAAAGGACTGTTCCACGGGTGCATGTGCAATAGGCTAATTGTTTACGGTTTATTGAACAAGCATTGGAAAAAAAAAAACATTATTTAAACCCTTTCCAATAAAGATTTGTAAAGCTTATTTGTATTTTCTTTAAAATACAGTATGCTGAAAAAGGGACGTATCTTTTTTTGCTGAGTTTAAACATACATACATATAATAGTATGTATGTTATACATACTGTATGTATAACATACAGTATGTGTGTATAACATACAGTATATAACCTGTAACAGTAGCAATATAATAATAACTGGCAAGTCCTCAAAACAATGTTTATCTTTGTATAATCATTCCTATTTTTGATAATAAAATTAATTAAATACTTCACAAATGAAATGTATTTATTTATTTTCTTTTATTTACTTTTTTATTTGAAAATGTATGGATACAAACCAAAAGATAAGATTATTCATTTACATTCCTGTGACACACATTTGAATTATAGATATTCTATATTTTGTGGCAAATTGTTATGTTGCTCGGCAACTGTAATTAACTAATCTCCACTTAACATTACGCCCTTAATAACAAGTTCTTCCTTGTCTTGACTTGTTTGATGCATATCCTAATCTGTTTTTACAATTTTTCTTTTCCATGTTTCTTCTCATGTGTAATGTAAAGCATTTCTGCTCAAATACAGAATATCTACTATGGTATAAACAGTATAATCTCTGAACGGTATATACTATCATACCACCAAGCCCTTAACAAAGCAAACCATTAATGGCACAGACAACATAACCACAACCTTCTAAACTGTTACAGTCCTGCTGTTACAAAAGAGTTTGTCTTCTATTACAGGTGTAAAAGGTTAAAGGTTAGCCTAAAACATACTGTTAACGATAGTGATAATGAGGAATATTTAAACAAAAAAAGGAATATTTTCCATTAGTAGTAACAAATAGTAGTAACGTAGTAAACTTGCTTGGTAGCTCACCTGGTACAGCATTGCACTTGCAACGCAAACCACTTGTGTACGAGTCCAAGGAAGCACGAGTCAAGATAAAAGAGTTCAAAGACTTGTACAACCAAGTCATGACATGGTTGCTTCAACAAATGCGCTTTTATCTCCCATATGCTACCGGTTAGGTATAGGGTAGGGCTTAGTGTAGGTGGTACATTATTTCCAAATGGAATTAGAGCATTAACCTTTAGTGACACTCACTGGACATTTCCGAACTGCCACAATACTTATAGCAACCAACAAAATAAAACATCGCCAGATTCATGTACACACTGGACATTTCACTTTGAAAGTGTTTGAAACATACAATAAGCAATGTAACATAATTTGCTGAAATGTCTCTACTGGCATGTCAATGGGCCTGCATTGGACATATTATGATGATATGTGTGAAAGTGACACAATGAAATATTGACTAAATAAAGAACATTTTCATTAAAAGAGAAAAAGGGAAAGAGAAAAACTGAAAATGAATACAGTTGAGTTAAAAAGTAAGCCTATACAGCCCTGCTAAAGGTGAAAACACTGGAAAACCATTAGAGGTTACATGCTAAATAGAGATGATGACCCCCCAAGTCACCTTCAACTGAGGTGTTGCGTATCACACAGCTCTTTATATAGCTTTCTGTTTGAAAATCATACGTAGCAGTCAACTGTGATGATGCACCCTCCAGCCTCCATGAAAAAGGAAGTATATCATCTCATAGTCACAAGATTATTATATCACACACACGTTATCTTGGAGGATGTTCATCACATTATCTCCCAAAACTTTTTCATAATCAACAGAATAATATTGCTGCAGAAGAATATAATGTACTCATCCACAAACAACTTTTGTGGGGGCTTTTTATTCAGTTTTAGACCTTGACAATAGCTTTTATGGAAAAGAGCAATGAGGGGAAAAAGCATTCTGAATGGCATTAGGCTGCATAACTGATGACAAAACGTTCATTTGTAGGTGAACTATATTGTTAAGGCACTGCAAAAGGTGAATAACAGAAAACTGTACATTGGCTATTTTTAATCAGGTTGGGACAAAGAAAAAAATAAATCACTCCCATTTTTTCTTTCAGCTTGCAAAGCACCAAAGAAGCATTTAAACAAGCACTATCTATGTTGACTTACCCTACAGCAAATAAACTTCACAGCTTCATTCTCATCACACCCCTCTCTGCCCTCATCAAATGGTTTAGTCCATAGTGAATCTCAGTAGCTACTAGCTGTTGACAAGAATGTCACCAAATATTCAGAATGGGGGGACCAGATGTAATAATATTCAGACACTGAACTCATATCTGTTGACTATCAGTCTGAATGTTGGGGGGAGAAACAGAATGTTAGGAGGCATTTACTTTTATTTTTTTATTAAATCAACATTAAATGGAAGTTGCAGTTGCATCCACGCCAACGTACAATAACCTTTTGTTTATTATAAGCACACAATGCAGTTATGTCGCCTGCCGCTTTAAATGTTCAAGTTCTTTAAAGTTGAATGGATTGTGATTGGCTGTCAATGTTTTTATCATTCATCAGCTGGAAAAAAAAAAATGTTCTGAAAGTGATTCCAATTATATTGTTCCTCTGTGCTGTTATTGTTATGAAATCACTGTTATCGTTGTGTGAAAAAGTACAAAATTTGTTGGTGCTTTACTGCCAATATTGTTCAGTTGGAAACTGCAGTGAATTGTATGTATAGGTAAGTTTTTGGAGTTTTGCAGAAATGCAGGTAGAGACTTTTTGGTAACACTTTACAATAAGGTTCATTAGTTAATGTATTAACTAACATGAGCTAACCACATTTGTTACAGTATTTACTAATCTTTGTTTACGTTAGTTAATGAAAATACAGTTGTTCATTGTTTGTTCATGTTAGTTCACAGTGCATTAACTAATGTTAACAAGATTTTAATAATGTATTAGTAAATGTTGAAATTAACATTAACAAAGATTAATAAACGCTGTATAAGTGCAGTTCATTATTAGTTCATGTTAATAATGTTAATAAAGAACCTTAAAGTAAAGTGTTACCGACTTTTTTTTTTTTTTTTCAGCTAAGGACTAGCTTCATCACCATAAAGCATGCACTGAACACATCTGCTAGCTTCAAAGTCATCTATGCTAGTGTACTACTTTGGTTTCAACAGATATGCAGATTTAAAATCTACAGTCTCTCTCTTACATGTAAACAAACACTGAGAAATATGCAAATAAGATTTTTAAATATAGTGTGCTCATTTTTTTTTTTTTTTTAATACCTTTGTTTCCTGCTATCTCTTCTTTTGCCTCTGCCTACACCTCTTGGTCTGGTAGAAGAGCTAACATGATGATAAGGTGACAGTTTTGAAAACCACACAGAAAATCTAAATCTTATACAACCCGATTTCCAGAAATGTTGGGACGTTTTTTATATTTGTATAAAATGAAAACTAAAAGACTTTCAAATCACATGAGCCAATATTTTATTCACAATAGAACATAGATATAACAAATGTTTAAACGGAGAAATTTTACACTTACAGAAATTTTGAAAAGATTCAGCTGGGAGAACATCTAGCAACTAATTAAGTGAATTGATATCAGGTCTGTAACATGATTAGCCTAGCTATAAAAGGGATGTCTAAAGCCCGGGATACACGGCACGATTTTTGGCTGTCCCAGACGAAAGATTGCCATCGTGAAACAATCGTGGCGATTTCTGTGATTGTGGCTCTTAATCTGTGGTCCTATGTCGTACAGTGAGAGAGGTTCAAAGACAGCCGTTTTCCCGGTCTTACGACCAAAGATAGCCTACAATATTTTTCTGACAGTGTCAGAAATTCAGCCTGATCAATGCACAGTGTGTTTGCTGCTACGACCTACGTCTACTGACCAGCCAATAAAAATGCATCATCTACAGCGCATAACATCATCGGGCCCTCAGACGACACTGCATCACTCATCGGCATGATTGTGTCAATGACATTACTAAATGGGCCCAGGAATACTTTCAGAAACCACTATCGGTAAACACAATCCGCCATGCCGTCTGCAGAGGCCAACTAAAGCTCTATCATGCAAAAAGGAAACAATATGTGTGAACATGGTCCAGAAGTGCCGTCGTGTCCTGTGGGCCAAGGCTCATTTAAAAAGTTTCAAAGTGTAAAAGTGTTCTATGGTCAGACGAGTCCAAATTTGACATTCTTGTTAGAAATCCCAGGCTAAAGAGGAGGGAGACCTTCTAGCGTGTTATCAGCATTCAGTTCAAAAGCCAGCAACATATTTGATGGCCCATGAAATGCTGGAAAAACAAAGTGCATGCAATATGTATAAAAAAATAAATAAATAAATAAATTTAAAAAAAGGTGCTTATTTTCCTTATTTTATGTTGCTACCTTTGTGGGTTGACTTGCTCTATTTCAGAGCACCTAATCTGAACAAATCACCTGATAGTGCAGACAATGAGGCAACAAAGCTGCATCAAGCAAATTCTGAACTAAACAAACAAGTCACTGTATCTAGGCCACTGTGCAAATAATGCACACAAAAATGTGCCTGTGTGAAAATGTGTGAAACAAGTGAATAGTAACCTGTACTAATCCTCCTTTAGCAGCAACAACCAACAAGTATTTTTCTGTAGTAGCTTGAGACTATCACAACAATGAGGGTGAATTTTTGACCATTGCCCTCTATGCAAACAAAGACTTTATATATAGAAAGACGGTGCATTTATATCACTAAGTATGGGAGAAAGTGCAAAACGCAATATGGCAGAATAAATCTGATTTAATTTAAAAAAACAAATGCCTATATTGGATCCATGCATTAGGCTTAAAATCGTCTATTTTGAATTAATTTGTATGACGTAAGTTGTACATAAACATATGATATAAAAAATCATGAATTTTTTAAATATATTTCTTGAGATTTATTTATAATGTTGTTTTTGAGAATTGTGAAATTTAAAAAACATTATTTACAGAAAAAAAAAAACTATTGTTATCATGATATAAGATTTTGATTATATCGCCCTACCCTACTGTCAAAGATGCTAAATATCTGTCTTATAATGATCTCTCATCACATATGATAACTTAAAATGCTAGGTATACATCTCAAGGGTTAATAGGTTGGCAAAGCAGCAGAGCATAAAAAAAAAATTGACCAAATGTATCTATGGACTGATGGCACAACTGGGACATTTCTTTACCATGCACAGACACCCTCTGGCTTGCTCAGGCTACTGCACAAACCACACCCAACCACCACAAACTCTGCCAGAGAGGCCAAAGCATGAATTATCTATGGAGATCAGATATCGGAGAAAGCCAAGAACAGCAGAGAGTAGAGTTTATGTTAGGGGTGGGGGGATGGGGGGTGAGACACGCAGTAATTATATTGAGCACATGGTTCTTTTAATCCAGCATGTTCTGAACCACAGCAAACAAACCTGCTGGACCCTACTAACTAGCACCAGTAAAGCTTATCTTATTGATAATCATATTAGACAAAAAAGTGGCTAATTCGCTTCTTATCATTAAAAACACGTAAGAGTAAGCAAAGATCAGCATGGTCATTATTTGTTTCATACAGGCTAGACTAAAACACATCTATAAGCATTATGCAATCATGAATCATTAAAAATTATAAGAGATCATTATTGGCCTCACAGTTTTGGCCACATCAGTATCAGTCCTTTTGTAGCAAGGGAGTGTCACATTACTTAAAGGCCATCATTACCTGTGTCTGACCTTCAAACCTTTAAAATGCCACAAAAGTGTTTATATCATCTGCTTGAATTGTTCTTGTCACACAGACAAGAAGGTTGCATTAACATTAATTGTTGTTGTTGTTGTTGGTTTGTTCTTTGGACCAATCAATTGGCATAGCTATCATGGAAAATGCTTAAAAATGCTTCACCCACTTGATCAGGGGAAAAATCAGCACATTAAAATGTCAAATAATAAATCTCAAATTAGTATCCAATAATAATCCAACCAAAAGATGACTGATATAAAAATCCAGACATGTGATAGACATGTGATTTGATGTGTACTGTATGTTATCATTTTCTGATAGTCATAGAAGGGTCATTCTACAACTGCGGTCATGTTTCCATCTGAAATATATATATATGTCATGTTCTTTTGACAGTCATGGAGTGCTTCTTTTAATTATAAATATTTTCAAAGACACAAATTATTGTGTAACACTGGTGAAAATATAAAATAATTATTTCAAAAAGTATATTTCATTCAAAATGTTTATATGTAAATTGTAAAATAATGTTTTATAAATAATACCTGGCTGCATTATAAGAAAATGGATATTTACATTCTCGTTATAAGTGACTTTCAAAGAAACAAAAAAAAAAAATGCAAACAACAATAATAATACTATTATTGCAAATCTTAAGCATTAAATTTTAAAAATGTGTATGTTCAAAAGAGAGTTTAAATTGAAGTTTTTCCATATCAATGTGAGTAAAAACATCTGCCACTGAATGACCCGGGAATGTAAACAATGTCAAAAACACATCAACTCACATGATAAAGCCACTACGAGCAAACTATAGTCTATATCAACGTAGATAATAAATACAACAGACAAATGCGCGCAGTGAAAAGGGAACCCACACCTTATCTGAACGGCTGCCTGTAAGATTTCATCCGAAGGCGAGTACAGCTGGGCGTGGAAATCCACCATAGGAGTCAAGCCCGCTTACTGTCACTGGTAAAGCTTCCACCTGATCCGATGGTTAGTCGATACTCGATATGCAGTTGTCGACTGGAGGACTGGTTCTTCTCATCACATTCTATGTTATTGTGGAAGTATGTCCTACCGGCATGAGAGCATGTTGTGTAAAAACAGCTGACACTGACGTCTGCATTCCTCATACTGCGGGTATACCCGGAAATAGGCGTCGCTTAGCGGCGTGGTCATTGTTTCTGGCTGCGTCCGAAAACTGAAAAATGCTGCCTCCGCAGGCAGGATAAGGAGGTACTGTAGGAAGAACATATTTAAAAGCATACAAGTTTCAATAAAAATGAAATTAAAGTGTATTTTAGTTTACCATAAATTATTGTCCGTACATTTGAACCATATTTCAGTGACGATAGAAGACATTATGAAATTACATTTAAGTCCTACTTAAGTGGATCGAAAAAAAAACAGTCAAAAGTTGAGCTAATTGCATTTAACATAAATGTTAGCCTATCTCATTGCAATGAGCATGCAGTGTCCGAAAACATTACATTCAGTTCACACTCAAGTATATTCTTTAAAGTATTTTATTTATTTATTTATTTATTTATTATAAGAATTACACTTGTTAAAAGTGTAGGCTACTCTTTTTCAAGACATAATTTGAAGAAACTTTGTCAAGCTATTTGCTTCTTAGGATATGAAGTAGCCTGGTGAAATAACTAGTTAACTTCCTCTTTTAAAAAAAAAGAAAAAAAAAACATCTGTTTGCTCATGTTACCTTTAAATGTAAAAAAATCCTTTCTTTATTTATTTATTTTCAATTCAATTTTCAATATATTATTTACTGACCCTGATGTTTTCTCCAAAACAAGAACTGAATTGTGTTTGCATCATTGATCATTATCTTCCTGTTTAACACTATAAAGCTGCTTTGAAACAATCTGTATTGTATTAAGTGCAGTAATAGGTTACAGATTACAAGTTACCCTATTTAAAATGTAATAAGTAGTGTAATTTCAATTACCTTATTAAAGTAATGTAACTAATTACATTTGATCACTTTTCTAAATTTCTAACGAATGTTTTTAACTGCTAATCATTTTCAAACATTTAAACCAGGCAGGGTTAACCTTACAGTAGTTCTCAACACTGATTACTGTCAGACTTTCAAAATCCTTCATCACTTGAATTAAGATCATAATAGTTTAATTTTAAAGAGCACAGCCACCACAAAATCAGACTTTAGCATCTATTTTTACTTTGAGATCGTTCTGAGGTTAAATACAGATTTCTGGATGAAATCATTTTTAAATTTCCAGCACTGGAATGAATTTTTATCACTCGCCATGGTGGCAACTCTTTGAGCGGCAATGTGGATTGATGTAATTGGCAGGTGTGGTGCGCTGCAAATTCAAGAAAGAAAGCCAATCAAAAGCATCAGAATAGCATCACTTTACTAAACGGTCTTTAAATGGCAGGAGAAGGCATTGTGCACATAAAAAACAGGCAAAGCAACAAATTAATATTATTCAACATATCCTAGCTTTTTACAGAAAATATTCAGATGCAACTCCCTTTTTAATCGTTAGCATTTTCATAAGTAACTAATTCAATTACACATTTTTTTCTCAACGGATTACAGTTACATTTATTTTGTAATTAAATCACGTAATGCCGTTACATGTAACTTTACTCCCCAACATTAAAACGCTATATAAACAAAGATGACTTGTCTTGACTTTTAAAAACAAAGCAAAAATTACTTTTAAAAAGAAAGCAAATGTGGCTGTGATGACTTGATGGCTTCTTTCCAGTCTTGAAGTCTCTCATGTTCTTGCTCAGGCATGGACAGGCTCTGAGGTCTCTGGTGTGGCGGCTTGAGTTCCCTGTCAGGTTGGAGTTAGACTTCAGGCTTCGGGTCAAGTCTCGAGCTCAAGCCCTCCACCAAGGACAGCAAGTATGTTATTTCCTATCCAATACAAATATTATATGGACAAGTCAACTCATGAATGTTTTTAGAGCTGATTTACAACAGAATTGAATTCTGTTTGCATTACATATTCTGCTATTTTCCTGTTTATTACCGTGAAGCCGCTTTGAAACAATCTGGATTGCATAAAGCACTATATAAATGAAGGTGACTTGACTTGACATTACAATGAACGCAAATTGAAAATCTCACTACAAATAATCCAGAATTAAAGACAAGTAATAATAATCCCACTCTGTTACATTTCCTCACACCTGAAATCACTGATCGAGTGAATCTCCTGAACTTCTCCAATCCAGATCATTTCTAATCCATTGATGTTGGATCCCAGGTTAGGCACTGGCTAATCAGATCACTGCATTCTGTACAAATTTTAATAAGGAGAGAGCTGGTTAGTCATGACCATGTGACTTGGCATCTATGAAAACAGCACCTAAAACATGATTAATATAAAATTTTCCTTATCTTTCCTTTAAAAGTGAAGTATGTAGTTTTTGTGACACTAGTGGCACCGAGCGGAATTACAAAATAAAGCACGTTTTCAAAAAACCTTGCAAATGCCCCTTTCGCGCAAACACAGCTCTTACTGGTTCTTGTGAAGGCATGTTTCAGGTCCAATACTTTTGGCTGTGTTGCATTTGTCTTTATGAAAATTTGTCCTTCTGAACAGGTGCACGATGATGCTATATGGTATTAAAGCATGCTTTGTAGTGCGTAGCATCACAATGTTCTGTTCACTTTGACGTGTTCATGACCCGTTTAATCTTTGAAGGTATACAGTAAATGCGACGAATTTTGGCGTTCACCGCTGTAACTAAAGCTGAATTTCTTTTCCCATGGCTCCGCCTGCTACAGTAGTCACGGCCCAAACTCTCGCTATACATTGAGCTATATATAAAAAAAATCTTACACACTTCACCTTATGTATATAACCGTTTCTGTTATAACTGTTTCTGTGCAAAGCCAGTGCTTTGAATTTGAATTTTTCCAAACTGTGCAGCTTAGAATAATATGATTAAAAAAAAAAAAGTGAGCAGGTGTAAAGGAAGTTAAAGGTAATAGTCTGCACAGAATGCAGCCATTTGATCAATGTCTGTCTGCATCCCGATCCTGAAGAGAGGATTCTTCTTGACAGGCTCCTTCTCCACAACTGGTTTAAGGTACCTAAGATCAACAAAAAGTGTTCAGAGATGACAAGTTATGAACAGTTTTTAAATGCCATGTCAAATCTGTTCTGTATTGTATTTAGACAATAAACTTGATTTTAGACAATAAACCTTTTTGTTTTAGGTCATCCCATAAGTTGTGGAGACAAGAGCACCCTGTCACAGCCACCAAGGAAGTGCTTTTTAGTCAGCTTAGCATCTGGCAGGTTTACACGAGTGGCCTCTCCACCCCTCCAGTTCTTAGCGTCTTGTGAGGCTGGCCATCTCTGGTAGCATCTGGCACCAGGGTTGAGGTATCAGTATTTGCATCTTGTGGCCTGGGGATGTGTGCATAGTTTTTTGTCCATAGTTAATTTCTTTGCCCCTCTTTTTTACTGATGCTCCCTATCATGGACACCCCAGTCTCAGAGCTGCTGCATAAGGCCTCACCACTGCTAGGGCTTCCTGTCTCAGCCATTTCCATCTTAGCTGTTCCAGTCCCAGAGAGTCCTGTTAGTCTCAGTCAGAGCTGCCGCCCCAGATGCTCCTTCCACAAAAGTTCCTTTCTTGGACAACCTGGACTCCAAGCTACCCATCATGGTTGACGAGGTCCTAGAGCTCCATGTCTTGGTTGCCCCAGAGGTTCCCATATCAGTCAAAGCTGGTACTCTATGCCACCTCAGTCGCAGGGATCCCTGTTGAAGACATGTAAAGTCTAATTGGTCAAACACAAATTAGATGAGTTCAAAATACTTAAGTCTGATGCAAATAATTGCCTTTTGAAATAATTTTTTTGGAATAAAACCAAGGCGACATTTTGTTACAGTGTACATTATTAAAATCAAAAGTTGTATCTGCTATTATTAATAGACTTGAGCTAACATGAACTAACAATGAACAGTTGTATTCTTATTGATTAATGTTAACAAAGAATAGTAACTACTGAACCAAGCTATTGTTAGTTAACGTTAGCCTACTTAATTGCATTAACTAACGTTAACCAATGGGACCATATTGTAAAGTGTTACCTATTGTTCTTGTATTGCATTTTAATCTGTTTGAAACATTTGTGTGCTTTATACATTTTTGTGTATTGTTTTACTGTATAATTCAATGTTCAGAGTTACCTGTTACCTAAAGCTATTACCAAATAGGCTACCCTAATAAAATCTTCAGCAATTATCATTAAATGAAAATTTGATATTGTCACATGCCTATATAAACAGTTTAAAGTAGGACTATAAATAATTACATAATTATTCAAAACAGTTTGAAGCAGAAATATTTAAAACCTTGTGTACATTTTGTATTCTCCTTATAATGTCTCTTTATATCCCCTTATTAAGCTAAAACATGTTTGAAAAATTTGCATTGCATCCCTACAGTTTTTAATGCGCTCCTAAATTTTTCAACTTACGAGCACATGTGCTCCTCGGGAAAAAAGTAAGCGTCAAGCCCTGTATTTACAGTTTTCACTATAAGTTGTTTTATATACTGTTCTTTAGGTCTATAGGTACACTTAGGCTGCTGGGAAAAAACTTTTTAAATTAAAAATTACACAAATGAAAATTGACTATGACAGAGGTTAAATCAAGGTTAATGTTAAATCTCTAAATAATTCACAAATCATACTCTAGAGTTGTCGCATTGTGATATATGAAGCTGCCTGAAGTGTACATACGAGTAGACTCGCTCCCAAAGTCAAAATTGAGGGGTCGAGGGTCTGTCCATGTAAACTTCCAAGCAACAAGCAGAAATAAAATAAGTATTTTATAATCTTTTTTTTTCAATTACTGTTTATCTTAATTGTTTCAAGCAACAAAAATGTATTTTTTTTTTTTTTTTATGGTTTTAGTTTTAGTTACTGATAATAACCCAGGTGCTCAGTGCAACCGGTTCCATTTGACTACCTTATCATATGTTGATTATTGTTCTGAGCATAAAAAAAATCTTTAGTGTTTTGCATTCTATGAACAGGTGCTGGTCATATAATTAGAATATCATCAAAAAGTTGATTTATTTCACTAATTCCATTCAAAAAGTGAAACTTGTATATTATATTCATTCATTACACACAGACTGATATATTTCAGATGTTTATTTCTTTTAATTTTGATGATTATAACTGACAACTAAGGAAAATCCCAAATTCAGTATCTCAGAAAATTAGAATATTACTTAAGACCAATACAAAGAAAGGATTTTTAGAAATCTTGGCCAACTGAAAAGTATGAACATGAAAAGTATGAGCATGTACAGCACTCAATACTTAGTTGGGGCTCCTTTTGCCTGAATTACTGCAGCAATGCGGCATGGCATGGAGTCGATCAGTCTGTGGCACTGCTCAGGTGTTATAAGAGCCCAGGTTGCTCTGATAGTGGCCTTCAGCTCTTCTGCATTGTTGGGTCTGACATATCGCATCTTCCTCTTCACAATACCCCATAGATTTTCTATGGGGTTAAGGTCAGGCGAGTTTGCTGGCCAATTAAGAACTGGGATACCATGGTCCTTAAACCAGGTACTGGTAGCTTTGGCACTGTGTGCAGGTGCCAAGTCCTGTTGGAAAATGAAATCTGCATCTCCATAAAGTTGGTCAGCAGCAGGAAGCATGAAGTGCTCTAAAACTTCCTGGTATACGGCTGCGTTGACCTTGGACCTCAGAAAACACAGTGGACCAACACCAGCAGATGACATGGCACCCCAAACCATCACTGACTGTGGAAACTTTACACTGGACCTCAAGCAACGTGGATTGTGTGCCTCTCCTCTCTTCCTCCAGACTCTGGGACCCTGATTTCCAAAGGAAATGCAAAATTTACTTTCATCAGAGAACATAACTTTGGACCACTCAGCAGCAGTCCAGTCCTTTTTGTCTTTAGCCCAGGCGAGACGCTTCTGACGCTGTCTGTTGTTCAAGAGTGGCTTGACACAAGGAATGCGACAGCTGAAACCCATGTCTTGCATACGTCTGTGCGTAGTGGTTCTTGAAGCACTGACTCCAGCTGCAGTCCACTCTTTGTGAATCTCCCCCACATTTTTGAATGGGTTTTGTTTCACAATCCTCTCCAGGGTGCGGTTATCCCTATTGCTTGTACACTTTTTTCTACCACATCTTTTCCTTCCCTTCGCCTCTCTATTAATGTTCTTGGACACAGAGCTCTGTGAACAGCCAGCCTCTTTTGCAATGACCTTTTGTGTCTTGCCCTCCTTGTGCAAGGTGTCAATGGTCGTCTTTTGGACAACTGTCAAGTCAGCAGTCTTCCCCATGATTGTGTAGCCTACAGAACTAGACTGAGAGACCATTTAAAGGCCTTTGCAGGTGTTTTGAGTTAATTAGCTGATTAGAGTGTGGCACCAGGTGTCTTCAATATTGAACCTTTTCACAATATTCTAATTTTCTGAGATACTGAATTTGGGATTTTCCTTAGTTGTCAGTTATAATCATCAAAATTAAAAGAAATAAACATTTGAAATATATTAGTCTGTGTGTAATGAATGAATATAATATACAAGTTTCACTTTTTGAATGGAATTATTGAAATAAATCAACTTTTTGATGATATTCTAATTATATGACCAGCACCTGTATGTATTGCCACCTACTGGACTTACCTGACCTCTAAGATTTGTTATTCTGATTTTTCTTATTTCCTTGTCCAAATTTTCAAAAGCGCATTATGCTAGTTTATACTCTGTCCCAAGTTTTCTACTCTAATTGTGAGGAAAAATACACATTTTGCTACCTTAGACTCTGCCCAACTAGCCGATCTCTGACCAATCGGGCTCCGGTTTCAGCTGGGGCTGCATATTCATGCACACAGGGACCCTACCAGTGGAGCAGAGGATAAAATAACATGTTTGTGGAGCGTCCATTAGTTCATGGTCCACTCCTCTTTTCCGTAGGTGCACAGGAAGCTGTCTCTGCAGGTCCTGTGTCAATCCTGATCACCCTATACAAATCATTAAAACCTTTTATCTAGACTGATTCTAACAATCCATCCAACCTATGACTGCTGTGCTTCAGATAAGTGTAACGTCACTGGCCACCTGTTCTGTGTAACCAGGGATGGTGCTCAATGTCGTCTAAGCTGGGACGGTCTGCCACCTCTGCACTGAGACACCAGCTAATCAACTGACGGCACTCTGTTACACATAACACAGTACTTGCCTTCAATAACACAACAGAACAAACTTCTCTGTCTGGCTCTATCTCTGAATGCTATCTCTTGCCTGTAGACAGCTCTCTAGGGAAGTGCAGTCTGCTGTTAGAGGTGACCCTCCATGCGGCTCTGAAGGGTAAAAAACCACATAGGATCTTTTTAGAGCGTCACCCCCACTGACCAAACAGTAGCCGGTCCTGCATGATAGCATTGCTGAAGAAACCACTCAGGAGGAGCGTACTGACGAGTGCCTGAGATACCCAAAAAGATCAAAAACATCCACTGAAAAGGTTCCAGTCCAAACTAAATGTATTTCTGAATCAATGTAGAGTTTCCTTTTGGTGGATAATCAAACGTTTACAAAATATCCATGTATAAGAACATCACACAGACTGAAGTAGTAAGAGCTTTCTTTCTGTAATGCAAACCAACCTGAAAACGATGTGTAGGCCGAGTCCTTTAGGAGGTCTCCACAACCAAAGTCCAGCAGCTTGATGTCATGTGAAGCTGTGGAAATCAGCAGGTTCTGTGGCTTGACGTCCCGGTGCAAGACTCCTCGGCTCTCGCAATGTTTCAGCGCAGTGATGAGCTGGACCAGCACTTTCTTGGCCAGGTTCTCATCCAGACAGCCGTTCTCCTCATAGAAACTCTGGAGATCTTGGCAAGGAACTGGTCGTTCCAGGATCATGATGTAATCAGTGGGACAGTCAAACCACTCCACGAGCTGCAGGACATTGGGGCAGGCAGGAGCTGAATTGACCCGGGTCATCAGTGCGACCTCCAGCGGCAGCAGACCCTGGCCTTCCTGCAATGACAAATGTTGCATTACATCCAGGGCTGAATGCGGAAGTGTGTGTGTGTGCAAACCAATAAAATGTGAAACAGAACAACAGATTCACGCTGGAACTTACAACATTCAGCCTCTTGTTCATCTTGCCTTTAGAGACATACTTGATGGCAACCTGTAGACAGAAAGCACAGTAAATCACACCTGCCTCATTGTGACATATGACATTTACTATTATCAATTCTGAGAACACTTCTAAAGGCTGTTTGAATGAAGGAGGGAAGAAAATGTCTTACTGGCAGTCCATCAGACCTGCGGGTCCCAGCATACACAGAGCCAAATCCACCTTGCCCCAGCAATGGGCCCTTCGCATATGCTTCTGCAAAATATAAGATCACAAGATGTCTTTAAGACATGTTGCAGTATATAAATCTCTAAAAGAATTTTACTTTAATGCAGTTTTTACATCAAAGATCTTGAGAATATTTTACAATGACAAATCAATTAATAGTTGAGCCATAACTTCTTTAATATAAGCCTATTCTGACCTGTGCAAGACCGTTTGGCAGGTCTCTTATATGAGGTGGATGGATGTCCATCATCTGGAGCTTGCTGGCTGCCGCTCTGCCACTTCCTCTTCCTGTGAGTCTGATGATCTGTTGACACAGAAGAAGCCAACTCGGAAGGCAGAGGTGCTAAATAGCCAGGTAGCTCTTGACTCAGTGGCTGGGTTGGGTTTGGCAGCGGTTCCTGATTATTGTTGTCACCAGAGCCATGTCTCCCAACCTCCTGACTGGCCGTCTGGGTAAAAGCTGCACTCCTGGGTCTGGAGCGGCCTGAAGCTGAAATATTTCACACATCAAATACTTAAAGCCTCTATTAGTAATTTAAGTATTGGCTAGGCTTACTTCTTTAATATAAGCCTATGCTGACCTGTGCGAGACCGTTTGGCAGGTCTCTTATATGAGGTGGATGGATGTCCATCATCTGGAGCTTGCTGGCTGCCGCTCTGCCACTTCCTCTTCCTGTGAGTCTGATGATCTGTTGACACAGAAGAAGCCAACTCGGAAGGCAGAGGAGCTAAATAGCCAGGTAGCTCTTGACTCAGTGGCTGGTTTGGGTTTGGCAGCAGTTCCTGATCATTGTCACCGAAGCCATGTGTCCCAACATGACTAGCCATCTGGGTGAAAGCTCCACTCCTGGATCTGGAGCGGCCTGAGGCTGAAATATTTCACACATCAAATACTTAAAGGCTCTATTGGTAATGTTATATTGATAATCAATAATCAAGTTCAGTAGTTACATCAAATTATGGTAAATTATATTTTTCAACTTTCTATTGGGTTGTGAATTACAAATGAGCAAATCAGCTGTTTCCCCCCATTATAATTGTGACAAGAAAAAAAAATACTTTTTTGAATTTGCTTTTTAGAAAAGGTATGCAGTGTTTCATTTACAAGGAATAAAATACATGTGATCATTTAGCTTTGAAAAAAAAAATGGGTTCAAATGGCTTAACTTTCACAAATTACTTCACATGAATTAAGTCAAATAATGTAAAATATCAAACTTTAACATACCAATATAAACAAATGAAAAATTAAAACACTCACCTCGTCTTTCACCCATGCGAGCCACTGAAAATCTCCTCCAAACTCCAAGAAAAAAAAAGAAAAAAATGAAAAATAAAACTCAAACAATAAACCAAACGTGTCTCTTTCAAAGAGAAGAACTCCTTCAAAAATAAAACTATAAAACTCAAAGAAAATATCCTCCGAACTCCTTCAAAAATCACAATCTCAGCACAGAAAATACTCTTCAAAAGTCTCTTAAGTCGCCTTGTCTCTCAACCAACAGATACCGATAGTTCGAGTGTATATATTCAGTCAAAATTCATTACACGCGTCGCTATAGCAACTACATTTCGAATTATGCATACGGACACCTGACGTCGGGTACATGAGTACAGTTAAACAGTTTTGACGTTAAATTATGTTTTTTTATAAATTAAGTTAAAGTAGGCGATAATATGAGCTTTTAATGAATAATTATTCTAATTAAATAATATGTGATTAATTAACATTGTGTAAAATTTATTAGGATTAGATTTATATCATAATCTGACAAACAAATTCTGTAGGAAGGTAACATGGCACGTCCGAATCCAATGATCGTGCCACATCCTGTCTCCTGAGACACCTATCCTTCGCTGCCTTCACTGTCTCTATCATATTCATAAGAAGATGCCACATATGCGCCCCCATCTTGGAACGGTCAGCAAGTTAGTGGTGGGAGAAACGGAGCTTTCTAAAAGTGCTTCGGAAAATGATTCCATAATTCTAGGCGCTGGAAACCGATGCTGGAAACACCTCACACTGGCGACACCAGTGCTGAAAATACCACACTCTGGTGGTCCAAATTATATAATGACACTTTTACAGACTAATCCATGTTCTTATGAAATTAAAATCTATTATGTTATCTAAAAAAGCGTCTGTACTATAATGTGTTATTTTATTAATTTGTAGTGCTGGTTTTGTGTATAGGGAGATCTTGGCTAATCAGGGCACACGGTTCACTTATGAATAGGAGAAACTTCAACGCGCGATAGGGTGGAATACGTCCCGCCTTCTAAGTAAAAGAGCCAATCGCTGATTGATAAAGCCATTTCGTCATTGTAGCTGCCGGCTCCGGTTCCCATAGAAACCTGAGACTCGCGCATAGAACTGCACGTGCGCATTAGCTTGTCTAGCATGAAAAATAAGCTTTTTAAATGCTATTTTAGCATAAGAAACAACATTTATTTTTGTTGCTGATTTGAAATATGTAATTTAATTTGGAGTTCGCCAAGCAGTTTTTGAGATTTCAGGATTCCCCCATTCAAATAGATTGGACTTGGCCTTGGATGCCCAAAATAGCTGCCCGGAGGCGTTGCAAATATGGCCGCCGACGAGTGAACAGGCTTTCCTTGAAAGGGACTTTGGTTTAGTCTCCCAATATGCACACTACTAAGTCACAAATTTGCTGTTTGGGGTCTTTATTTATTTATTTATTTTTAAAAGAAAAATAAAGAAATGAATAATTTTAATTAGCAAGGATGCATTAAATTGATCAAAACTAACAGTGAAGGCATTTATTTTATAATGTTACAAAAGCTTTCTATTTCAGAAAAATGCCGTTCTTTTGAACTTTCTATTAAACAAAGAATCCTGAAAAAAAAAATACATTGATAATAATAATAAATGTTTCTTGAGCAGTAAATTAGCATATTAGAATGATTTTTGAGGGATCATGTGACACTGAAGAAGACGGATGCTGAAAATTCAGCTTTACCATCACAGGAATAAATTGCATTTTAAAATATATTCAAATAGAAAACAGTTATTTTAAAATGTAACAATATTTCACAATATTATTATTTTTGCTGTATCAGTATTTAGTTGTTGGTGGGAGTGGGAACGTGTCCCCTTTAATGTCTATGGTAGTTACGTCGGCCTTGCGTGAAGCACCACCTAAGGGCGCGCAGGTGTGTTCATTTGCAAACACTGATAAGCACATGTTACATCACGGGCAGTTGTAGAAGTTTAGCGAATGTGGATGCTTGACGAAATATTTAACAAAATATTGAAATACTGACAATATTTAAATGGGTGATTCTGAACATCCCGTAAGTAGATGAAACAATAACATTGTAAATAAGATGAACATTTTGGATGAAAGCAATGCCGTGCATATAGCCTATTATAAATGTACTCATTTAAACGTAATATTTTCGATAGTACTTTACAATAAGGTCCCATTAGTTAATGCTTTTACAGACAATAACGAATAATGCGCAATACATTTGTTACAGTATTTATTAGTCTTTGTTAACGTTATTAAAAATACAACTGTTCATTGTTTGTTCATGCTAGCCCAGGTAAATTAAATATCAGCAGATACAACTTTTGATTTTAATGTTATAGTAAATGTTAAACTGAAGATGGACTGAACTTTTAGCATGTTAGCTAACATGGCTAACAAATTGAATCTTCTTGTAAAGTGTTACCATATTTTATTTGTATGTAATCCATTGCTAATAAGGTGATTGTTAGCAATGTTTTATTATATATATTTTGTGTCTCTCAGGAGAAAAACGGGGAATCTGTTCCTGATGCCATTTGGCCAGAGAATGGAGATCAGTGGAGCGACAAAGAAGAGGATGATGAATGTGGACTGTTGCAGGAAATGGCTGAAGAGGATGAGGAGATTGACCTCTACAATGAGGAAACATTTGGCTTAGGTATTATTATATTATAAAATCATAACATGCACAAATTGGTAACTGACTGAGGAAGGGTTTGGAAACCAATATATGATCCATTTAAAGTTGTATAAAGCAGAAAGGTCCCCATCCATTTTTGTTTAAGTGGAGGGTAATATTGTATTTGTATTGCTAGATGCATTGTAATCACTTTTAAGAATTATCCCTGCAGCATGTTTTTTTTTTTTTTTCCCTCTCAAACTCCCTAAACACCACTATGCAAAAATTGCCAGATGATGGTGCGAGTGGTGAAAATCCAGATGCAGACCCTACGGATCTACTGCTGCTATGTAGTGACAGCACTCCAACACCAAGGTCTTCACCTCCACCACCTCCTAGACCACCTTCTTCTCACAGTTCCCGTTCACCCCCCAGACCGGGACCTCGCATTTGGCCCCACACTCCAACGGGCCGGTCTCAGAGAGGGAGAGCTGGTCGAGGCCAGCTGTTTGATGACCCAGCTGTGGT